>NC_080693.1:31667833-32028998 GCF_030445035.2 Dasypus novemcinctus
GGCAGGCTGCTCCCTCCTTCGCGCTGGGCGGCTCTCCTTATGGGTGCACTCCTTGCGCGTGGGGCTCCCCTACGCGGGGGACACCCCTATGTGGCACGGCACTCCTTGTGCGCATCAGCACTGCGCATGGGCCAGCTCCACACAGGTCAAGGAGGCCCAGGGCCTGAACCGCGGGCCTCCCATGTGGTAGACGGACGCCCTAACCACTGGGCCAAAGTCCGTTTCCCTGCTGCCGTTTTGTGTGTGTATGTGTGTGTGTGTGTATATGCTGTGTTTCATAAATGAATGAGGGTTGAATTTTATTAAATATTTTTTTCTTCATCTGTTAAGGACCAAGTTTTCTTTTTTTCTTTTTCTTTCTTTTTTGCCTAATATGGGGATATACATTAGTAAATATCTAATGTTGAACTATCCTTTCCTTCCTGAATAGCCTATTGTGTTCTTATCATTACTTTCCCACTCCCACAATGAGCATATTTTTGAACTATAGTTATTTCTTTGGAGATATATCTAATTTTTTCATTCATTTTTCTTTAAAGGTTTTTTATTCTACTATCTGCATGTCATTTATTCTTTCTGTACATATTATTTGAACAACAGCTATGTGTGTTATACCATTCATTGTGCTAGGGGAATAAAAAAAGGAAGCTCAGAATCAAATCTGAGTGTGTGCTGTATTAAAAGGACAACCCTACCTTAGTGGTGAGGTCTGGGAAATAAATTCTAAAATTTAAGTGGTTTCACATTGTGATAGACCTTATATTGTCAGGTGGGACAATTTAAGGACTTAGGGAATGATGTGACAGAATTGTAGATAAAGAGGATGAATTTGATAGTATTGTTTAGGAGAGAAACAGTAAAGGCAAGAGACCAGTTAGAGAGCAGCTGTGATATCTAAGATTGCAGTGATAAGAATTCTAGCTTAGATTAGCAGCAGCAAGATGCAAAGGAAGGGTGAATATGAGAGCAGCAATATTTTTAGTATAGTATAGTATAGCATATAGTATGGTTTAGTATTTTGTTTAAATATAAAGAAGATAAAAGGGGGAAATAGTTTAATATCTTTTAAAAATTGTCATGCTAGGTGTATTCGTCAGCCAAAGGGGTGCTGATGCAAAATACCAGAAATGGGTTGGTTTTTATAAAGGGTATTTATTTGGGATAGGAACTTACAGATACCAGGCCATAAAGCGTAAGTTACTTCCCTCACCAAAGTCTGTTTCCATATGTTGGAGCAAGATGGCTGCTGATGGCTGCGAGGGTTCAGGCTTCCTGGATTCCTCTGGGCTCAGCTCCTCTGCTTCCTCCACAAGGTCAGCTGTAGACTATCAGGCAACCGGCTCTCTTTCCCAAGGCTTCAGCATCAAACGCCAACAAAAAACCTCCAACATCAAAAACTCCAATTTTGTCCTTTGCCATGCCTTTTATCTGTGAGTCCCCACCCACCAAGAGGTGGAGACTCAACGCCCTAATGACATGGCCTAATCAAAGCCCTAATCATAACTCAGTCATGCCCAGTAATAGACTTGATTACAAATGTAATCCATTATCTATTTTTGGAATTCATAACTACATCAAACTATTATACAAGGTAACTAGAAAAGTTGAGCTACTGTTGATTAAAATGGGAAAGTTAGGAAAGGAAGCCTTGGGAGTTATAACACATTTGAGGTTGTGAATTCCTAGGGAGATGGTGACTGCTCTGCACCACATCTAGGATATTACTACATGCAGCTCAGTGGGTGTTTTCTGGTGATGTCAGTGCTTGTGAAAACAACAAACCTCTGAGAAGGAGGGTAGCATAGTGGTAGAAAGAGGACAAGTAAAATTGAAAAGTTTGAATCCCAGCCCTACTTATTTATTGGCTATGTAACTATTAGCCTTAGCTTTTACACCTAAAAAGCAGGAATAACACCATTAGTAGAGGAATTTACAGTGGTTAGAGGGGCTATTAGAATAATGAGTAGGCAAATCCACTGGATGAACTGGGGGATAAGGCAGCTACAGGGGGCATACGGGACGGCTATCCTGAAAAGTGGATAAAGTGGTCTTACGTGGTTCTGGAGCATCCCTGTCCAATAGAACTTTAGACAGTGATGAAAATATTCTACTCTACTACAGTAACCATAGCAACATGCAGTTGTTCAGTGCTTGGAAGGTGTACCTGAGGAACTGAAATTTCTTATTTTATTTAATTTTAGCTAATTTTTTTTTTTTAAGATTTTATTTATTTATTTATTTAATTCCCCCCCCCCCCCCCCCCCCCCCCCCCCCGGTTGTCTGTTCTCTGTGTCTATTTGCTGCTCTTGTTTCTTTGTCCGCTTGCTTCTGTTGTCTTCAGGGGCACGGGAAGTGTGGGCGGCGCCATTCCTGGGCAGGCTGTACTTTCTTTCACGCTGGGCGGCTCTCCTTCCGGGGTGCACTCCTTGCGCGCATCAGCACTGCGCATGGGCCAGCTCCACACGGGTCAAGGAGGCCCAGGGTTTGAACCGCAGACCTCCCATGTGGTAGACGGACGCCCTAACCACTGGGCCAAGTCCATTTCCCTAATTTTAGCTAATTTAAGTTTAAGTAGCCACACGTGGCTAATGGCTACCATGTTTAACACAATCCTAGAAAATCATCCTATAATTTGTTTTCCTTTCAAAAGTATTGCACTGTAGTTAAGGTTCTCTCTCCCTCTCCCTCTCCCCCTCCCTCCCTCCCTCTCCTTCCCTCTCCCTCCCTCTCCCTCCCTCCCTCTCTCTCTCTCTCTCTCTCATGAGATGGCTACAGTCAGGCAGCAACAGACCCTTTTTCTTTCTCTTTGTCTTTTGGTTTTTCCCGGAATCAAAGAGAACCTATTGGTTTAAAAAAAAAAATTTTTAGCAAAAGGCAGACTGTGCCTATGGAAGAAGAGATCATATTGGCCAATATGGGGCAAATATTTTAAAAGAAATAATAGGGAAACGGACTTTGGCCCAGTGGTTAGGGCGTCCATCTACCATATGGGAGGTCCGCGGTTCATACCCTGGGCCTCCTTGACCCGTGTGGAGCTGGCCATGCGCAGCGCTCGTGCGCACAAGGAGTGCCGTGCCACGCAAGGGTGTCCCCCGCGTGGGGGAGCCCCACGCACAAGGAGTGCGCCCGTGAGGAAAGCCGCCCAGCGTGAAAAGAAAGAGCAGCCTGCCCAGGAATGGCGCCGCCCACACTTCCCGTGCCGCTGACGACAACAGAAGCGGACAAAGAAACAAGACGCAGCAAATAGACACCAAAAACAGACAACCAGGGGAGGGGGGGGAATTAAATAAATAAATCCTTAAAAAAAAAAAAAATAGTTGTAATCCCAATTCCATCTTCTTTGAGGGCTAAGGATCTAAGAGATCCCTGCTCAAGAGAAATAAAAAATAAAGGATATGCACTGTAAAGAATTAAACCAGGAAACTCCCTTTCAGTGTCCATTTTCTCTTTCCTTCTACTGTCAGCTAAAAAGTAATGTTAGGATGCAAAAGAGCTGTGTCTTCAGTACCCGTTTACAGTCTCCCTGCTGCTTCCCTCCCAAGCATCTCTCAAAGAACTCCCTAAAGTGCTCTGCACATCTTCTCAGAGTAAACAGGAAAACCTAATAAATAAATTAAGAAGTCTTAAAGCCTAAAGGCTATTAGACAACAGCTCTACAGGAAGAAAATGCCTTTGGCCTTATACTGCCAGCAGCATCAGGTTGTGGTGTTTTGTAGAGATGCTCTTCTGTAGGAGATCCTTCAGATCTACTTCTAGACTAATAGTAGAGCTTATATATGTCCTAGCCTGTCTATCAGCACTCTATATCAGCCCCTCCTGAAAAGAGACTGAAATGTCCCTGTGTATTCAGAATTGGACTAGCCCAGCATCTTCCCAGTTCCTAAGAATGACTTCTCCACCTTACTGCCCTGTAGTCTGCACCCCATCCACATTCTCACCCCTCTTCTTGTACAGAGATAACTTCGTTAGTAGCATTTGTGTTGTCCCACACTGGAGTTGACCTATCACCACTCTACCAAATGCCTGTGCTAACCACTTGGGTGTTCTAGTGTCATAACGTAGAAGTGTCCCAACTGTCCCGCCCAACCTTAGCTCTCCTCTCTCCTGGGTTGTTGTACTGGAATGATACTCCTCTTGGATTTCAGTGTGTGCAGTCTTATTTGGGTGGAGCTTTGAGCTGTTCACAGGAGTGCTGGTAATGTCTGGCCTTCAGAGCTGCCAAAGGCAAAAAGCTGGCTGCTTCTCAGTTTAGAGCACACAGTTGGATAGCTGGGAAAGTGTTGGAGGGTGGAGTGAGCAAATACCACTCTCTTCCTACTGTGTTTTCAGGAAATGATTATAAAACAGTCATAAAAGTGAATAAAGTCAAAAGAATGGGTTGGCATTTCCCTCACAAACAAACAAACAAAACCAGATGACCACATACAAACACACAAACACACACACACTTCCCCCACCCCTCCTTCTCTGGGCTCCATCCCAGGTCCACACCCTGTTGTCCTGCTGGGCTTCAGTTTGGTGCTATTTCAGAATAAAGAACCTAAATATCTCTGCTCTTTTCCCTAGGGTTGTTAAACTCTTCTCTGCTGGAAGAGGACTCTCAATAAACTGCCAAACAAGAGCTGAACTTGCCCTTTAGGCATACTGTGGGTTCCACTTCCCTATACCCCCCTCGCCCAAGATGAACGTAGGCAGAGGTTAATTGGCGGGGAGGGGGGTGAACAGTGCCCAAATTTAATCTCTCAATAAGGGAATTGGGTTTTCAGAACTCCTAGTAAAATTGTTTGCAGTGTCAGTTGTCAATGAAAGGAGTCTCTGCCATCATATCTCAATTCTTTCTTATCCTCAACCTTTTTCACTTGTATAGCCCTTTCACTTACACCTCCATGAGATGTGAGCCATATGGTTCTGATGAATTTTGTCTGGAGCCTCCCAAAGTCGTAGATTTTGCTGGGCAGAGCGTAGCACCCCTGGGTCTGCCCCTCCCCTCTCAGAAGCTGTTTGTCACTGACCAAGGTAGCGACTGGGCCTGTATGTGGCCAAAGCCAATGACCAGTCTCCCACCCCTGCCTAGGAAAGCCTCAGCCAATGTGGTTCCTGTGGCAGCAGCCAAACACACCAGAGCTCCTCATACCTTTAGGGCTGTGGTGGAACAGCCAGCCTTATGCGGTGGCATTGCTTAGTGTTAATTGACAACTTTTCTGTCCCCACCCTCTGTTTAAGGGAATTTGGCCATCATCCAGTAGGGATGAAGCTGGCATTTGCAGAGTGGCTTCCTGCTGCCTTTCTTGTAGTAGGAGCCAGGACCACCTTCCCTTCCATGCCCCCCACCCGCATGGCAAAGGAAAAGGGCCCCTTTGTGCTCAGCCTCCTGTTGTGGGGTTTCAAGTTGCCTCAGATCAGGACACGGCTAACTGCCAGGTTATCTGCCCAGATAAACATTTATTGTTTACAGGGACGTGTTTCAGCCGCTCTGGCTGATCCCACTGGTGAGATCTTCTCGTTTCTTGGAGTTTTAAGCCAGTATATGGGGCTGATATCCAGACACAGAACTGCTGGAACTTGAGAGGCTCCAGCTCCTAACATAGCTTAGCCATTTCTAACTTAGTTTAGCCATTGCCTTCTCCCCACCCACTGCCAGAGTCAAATTTGTATCTCTCAAGTTCCCAGTCCTGGATATTGAAATTGTTTGTATTTTCTCATTACTAGCCTTTAGAATTTGGTGATAAATATGACACAAGTAGCTGAAGACTTCTGTTAAGTGTGGCATAACCAGCATTCTGACCAGTGTTACAGTAAGCTTTTCTTGTACCCATCACCACCCTTGTATTACTACATTTTATCACACATCTGTCTTTTTTTAATGTCTGTCATCAATACATGTTCCCTAAATCCTTCAGCATGCTTATCATTAGCTAGAGTTCAATTTTTGTTTACAGTTTTTTTCTTTTGAGGTACAGTTTATACACATTGAAATGCACAAATGTCAAAATATATAAAAATAGAGAATCTTATTTTTTTTTTTTTTTAAAGATTTATTTATTTAATTTCCCCCCCTCCCCTGGTTGTCTGTTCTTGGTGTCTATTTGCTGCGTCTTGTTTCTTTGTCCGCTTCTGTTGTCGTCAGCGGCACGGGAAGTGTGGGCGGCGCCATTCCTGGGCAGGCTGCACTTTCTTTTCACGCTGGGCGGCTCCTCACGGGCGCACTCCTTGTGCGTGGGGCTCCCCCCACGTGGGGGACACCCTTGCGTGGCACGGCACTCCTTGCGCGCATCAGCACTGCGCATGGCCAGCTCCACACGGGTCAAGGAGGCCCGGGGTTTGAACCGCGACCTCCCATATGGTAGACGGACGCCCTAACCACTGGGCCAAAGTCCGTTTCCCAATAGAGAATCTTATTATCGTGCTCCTTTATCCCCATTTCACCCCCAAGAGACAACCTGTTCTGATTTTTTTCCACCATAGATTTGCCTGTTTTAGAACTTCATGTAAATAGAATTATATAGAATATACTCTTGTAAGACTTCTTTCATTCAGCATATATGGGTTATTTATAATTTTTCCTTTTTTTATTCTTTTTTGTTATTTTTTTTTCACAAAATGGTTTTTATATTCCTACATGTTGTTACGTGTATCAGCAGTTCATTTCTTTTTATTGCTAAGTAATATTTCATTTTATGAATATATCAGTTTTTCCATTCTCCAATTGATGAACACCTAGACTGTTTTCCATTTTGGCTATTATGAATAAAGTTGCTATGAATATTCTTTTTTTTTTCTAATTAGAGAAATTGTGAGTATAGAGAATGGTCATGTATAACATACAGGATTCCCACACCCCACCAACACCTTGCGTTGATGTGGAATATTTGTTACAATTGATGATATAGCCCTTTTTCTAATTGTATAATTTTTTAGTAGTAGTTATCTTTATTAAAATTAATGAAATATCATTAAAATAGTTCTGTTATCCATTAATTACATTAGATATGTTTTTCCTGTATACCACCCTATTATTAACACCTTGTTTTAGTATTGTATATTTGTTATAATTCATGAAAGAGCATTCTTGTACTATTAGCTATAGCCCATCATCTGGAGTTTACTGTGTTGTACAGTCCTATGTTTTATCTTTTAATTTTTATTCTAGTAATATATATATACTAAAGTTTCCCCTTCTAGCCATATTTACCTATATAGCTGATTGCTATTAATTAACTATACTCATAATAATATGCTGCTGCCCTCACCACTATCCATTTCAGCCTTTACCATCAGCCTAAATAGATATGCTGTAGACGTTAAGCATCATTCATTCTCCTTCTCTAACCCCAGTCTTTCTCCTGGTAACCTATATTCTAAATTCTAACTCTATGAATTTGCTTATTACAAGAAGTTCATAACAGTGAGATCATACAGTATTTGTCCTTTTGAGTCTGGCTTATTTCACTCAGTAATGTTCTCAAGGTTCATCCATGTTATCACATGCATCAGGATTTCATTCAATTTTATGGCTGAATAATATTCCACTGTATGTGTATGCCACATTTTATTTATCCATTTATTTGTTGATGGACACTTGGATTGTTTCCATCTTTCCACAATTGTGAATAATGCCGCTATGAACATCGATGTGCACATAACTGTTTGCATCCCTACTTTTGGTTCTTCTGGGTATATACCTAGTAGTGGGATTACCAGATCATATGGTAATTCTATACTTAGCTTCCACAGCAGCTGTACCATTTTACATTCCAACCAACAGAGAATGAGTGTTCCTTTTTCTCTATGTCCTCTCCAGCACTTGTAATTTTCTATTTTTTTAATTGTAGCCATTCTAGTGGGTGTGAAATGGTGTCTCAGTGTGGTTTTGATTTGCATTTCCCTAATGGCTAGTGTGCTGAGCATCTTTTTATGTGCTTATTGGCCATTTGTATATCTTCTTTAAGGAAATGTCAATTTAAGTCCTTTGCTGGGAAGTGGATGTGGCTCAAGTGATTGGGCTTCTGCCTACCATTCAGGCGGACTCGTTTGATCCCGGGGCCTCCTGGTAAAGACATGACCATGCAGCGAGCCAGTGCCCACACAAGTGAGTCACAACAAAAGAGAGACGAAAGGGAGAGTCAAGGTGAGGCACAACAGAAACCAGGAACTGAGGTGGCACAAGTAACACGGAAACTCTCTCCACATCAGAGGTTCCCAGGATCAAATCCCAGTGGATCCTACAACAGAAAAAGCAAGAAGAGAAGACAAAAAAAGAGAGAAATAGACACAGAAGATCACACAGTGAATGAACACAGACAACAAAAACACAGACTGGGGTGGGGTGGGAAGGGAAGGAATTTTTTTTAAGTTCTTTGCTCTTTTTTTTTTTTTTTTTTTTTTTTAGGTACCACGGGCTGGGGATTGAACCTAGGACCTCGTAACCTCATATGTGGGAGGCCGGCACATAACCACTGAGCCACATTGGCTCCCCTGGGTTGGTTTTTTCGTTGGTTTTTATTTTTTTAGAAGGCACCAGGAACTGAACCCAGGATCTCCCATGTGGGAAGCGGGCACTCAATCGCTTGAGCCACATCCACTGGGTCTTTTTGTTGAGTTGTGATAGTTCTTTATATATTCTGGATATCAAACCCTTTTCAGATACATGATTTCAAAATATTTTCTCTCATTCTCTAAGTTGTCTTTTCACTTTCTTGGTAGTGTCCTTTGCACAAAAGTTTTTAATTTTAATGAAGTTCAGTTTAACTGTTTTTTCTTTTGTTACTCATGCAGGCTTCCTTCTGTTAATCATCTCCCCACACAGGTAGCTGTTATTCTGACCTCATTCACCATTCATTAGTTTTGCATGTCATCATCGTTATATATATAAAAGGAATCATGCAGTACATATCCTTTATATCTGGCTTTTTGAAGATTCATCCATGTTGTTGCGTGTAAGAGTAGTTTATTCTTCATTGCTGTATAGTATTCTTTTGTATGAACATACCACAGTTTATTCTCCTATTGATTAAAGTTTTTATGTGTGTCTTTTAGTGGACATATACTGTTATTTCTCTTTGGAATATACCTAAGAGTAGGATTGTTAGGTCATAAGTAGGTGAACATTTAATTTGTAAATACTGCCAGATTTCCAGTCATTATACCAATATATATAACTATCAGCAGTGTATGAGAGTTTGTTATTCCACATCTTTGCCAACACTTTGCTCTGGTTTTGCTTTTGCTTTTAATTTTAAGCAGAAGGGTGGGTGTATCGAAGTATCTCATTGTGATTATAATTTGTATATCTCTAATGAATAATGATGTTGAGTATCTTTTCTTATGCTTATTGGTCATTTGGATACCCTTTTCTGTGGTATGCCTGTTCCTGACTTTTGTCCCTTTTTTTCTTGGGTTTTATCTTTCTTACTGATTCGTATTCTTGTGGGGTTTTTGTTTTTTGTTTTTTTGGTTTTTTTTTTTTAAATATTCTGTATATAAGCCCTGTGTTAGATATGTATTGAAAATATTTTTCAGTCTGTGGCTCATCTTTTCACTCTGTTAATGATGTCTTTTGTTGAACACAAGTTCTTAATTTCAGTGAAATCAAATTTTTCAATTTTGTTAATGGTTAGTGTTTTTTGTATCCTATTTAAGGAAATTTTACCTCCTCCAAGGAGGTATTGAAGATATTCTTCTATATTTTCTCTTAGAAGTTATATGGTTTTACCTTTCACATTTAGGTCTTTGATCGACCTCAAATTAATTTTTGTATATGGCATAAGGTATTGGCGAAGTTTTCCATAAATATGCAGTTGACCCAACAACATTTGTTGAAATGTCATTTTGAATGGAACTGCAGTTGTGTCGTTGTTTAAGTCAGGTGATTATATATGTAGGGGTCTATTTCTAGTCTTTATCTTCTGCTCCAATGGTCTTTTTATCTGTGCTTGTCATTACTATTAGGTCTTATTAAGAATAATAATTTGCAAGTTTCCAAAACTTTCACCTGTTTTTACGGCTTTCTTAGAAAAATGTTTGCTGATTCCTAGATTGGTATCCTTCTGTTAAGTGTAATAATTTGTTATTTTTTCATCCTTATAAAGACGAGTCTATACTTGAACACAGTGAGAGCTGAGATGGGCCCCTGTTAAAATTTTCAGGTGCAAAGGGAAAAAGGGAATGTTTGATCTATTCTGCTAGTATGTATCATCCTCGAGAGAGAGGAGGGTCAAAAGCAAACTAGAGCCTAGAGGGAGTCATGGCATGGTGCTGTACCCTCTGTTTTCTCTATTAAACAAAGTTTCTCGGCATAGTGTGCTTCTTCTGGGGTTTTTTGCCCATTTTAGAAGCTAGCCTCAGGTTTATCTTTCTTCTGCCTCATATGGCTACCCATACCAGTCAGAAGCCAGCAGCCCCAAAATTTCTTCTGATGATATCCATTGTGTTTTCCATCAGCCCACTCAGATCCAGTTGTACCCTTTTAACTCTACCACAAGCCCACCTTGGCTTATCCTAGTTGCTCCAAGATAAGGGCACTGCTTCTAAGGACTCATCTACATACTTGACAAGCAAAGGTTGAGCATCAGTTGTCCTTTTCACATTCCAATCCCATCTGTAGTTTGTCTTGCAGAAAATTATTTCAAGTTTCTGGCATTTGGTGGCCTAGTACTGATAAATGCTTTCTTTATTTTTTAATACTTTACAGTCATTTCAGTGGAAGACTGGAAGAGTGGACAAAATAGTTAGAAGCATGTGCTTAAGGCCATTCTAATTACAAGTCAATGCTACTTTTTAAATAATGAATTTCTAGCCTTCCAAACTGAAAGCTTTGAATGTCATTATTCATTTCATCATAGTGAGCACTGTTCTTAGAATGTGGTTGCATGGGTTTACATATGTGGAAATTGCTACTTAATAACAAGTAGCTCTGCTACTGGCCTGTAAAAGGAAGATGCTTATTAGATCTTTCTGAGTTGTCTCACCTCTGCACTTTGGTATCCCCCCACAGCCTGGATATGAGTGAGAATCAGAGCATATGAGCTCAGTAAGCTCCACAGAGAAAGAGGAAGACAATGGCAGATATCCAGAATGGGATAGGAATGATTATTTTGATAGTGATTCATGGGTTTCTGATGATCTGCCTGTATGCCTTCACTCAGTAAGAATGCCACAAGGTTCTCTTGCCAGATGGTAAAAGAAACTGGCCTTGGGATTAGGGATAACCCAGGGAACCTTTTGAGAATTTTGTGCTCTATGGAGCCAGGGGGCCCTTTCCCAAGCGAGCTTGGAAAGCAGGGACTGTTTCCTAAGTCCTTAGTAACTCAAGTACAGTGTATAATTCTCAGGAATTGTTAAGTAAGTGAGAGTACACCTTTAGAAATGTTTGGCTTATTACACTTGGGTTTTTTTGTTGTTTGTTTTTTTGTTTGTTTTTGATCTAGCTAAAATATGTAGGATTATTTAGCTTCTACGTTTTATTCTTAGTTATCTAGTGAAAAAAAGCACAGAAATCTTTTAATTTTTACCTTGTAATTCAAATACAAGAACTTGGAACAGACCTTCCAGTGACTTAAAAAAGAATGCAATAATAGGAAATTTAACTAGGGAGATCCTAATCTTCAATTGTCAAAATATCTCCTTTCCCAAGACTTAGGCCTAATCAGAGTTCATACTCACTAACATAGAGTGGGAAGGGGTAAATCACAAAGACCTTGGCATTTCTATAAGAAATTTGAATAACAGGCATATATGTAGAGACTAATAAATATGTACTTGGTGCCAACTAAATCACAGGGAAGATACTGAATTTGTGGTCCAGAGAAGTTTAAATATTTGTGGTCAAACTTAAATTTCAACATAAAACTCTCATCTGAGATGGAAGCCTTCCAGAAACTGCATGGAGGGCGTGCAAGCTGCATAAACTCCCAAAGGCCTGTCCTTTTACCCAGCTGGCCTAGAAGATCCTATTCTCTGTCTTTCACATGGCATGACTAAGAAGCCCTTCTAAGAGATAAGGGGCTTCCTGGTGCTTCATTTACCTACCCAAGAAGCCCACTCTGCTCTGTGGCTGACTTCAAGTCTCTATCAAATGGTACCTTATCCAGGAGCCATTCCCTGCACTCTTGTATAAAATAGCAGTACTCTTCCCCACCCTGTTACTCTCTGTCCCTCTTGCCTTATCGTACTTTATTTTTTTTTTCATATTACTTCCCACTACAGGTTCTATATTTATTTGCCTATTTATTTTTCAGTCTCACAAGAATATTAAGTTCCACTAAGGAGCATTGTTTTATTCACCGCTATATCCCTACTGCCTTGAATAGGGTCTGCCACATATAGCATGTGTTTAATGCCGTAAAACATTTCAGAAAGTACAACCTAGGGAGGATAGAGTTATATTTAGCTTCTCAGAATACACAGTAGAACCTTGGAATTTGAGATGATCCTGATACACCTCAAATCTCTTACTCTTTGTTCTGTGATGGCTACATGTGGTCCTTGATGAGGAGACTGGCACTTGAAAGTAGTGCATAAACCTTCAGTTGGACAAAGCACCCCTTGTCATAGCACCTGGGTTACACGTAAAGATAGAGTTAGCATGGCTTAATTTTCCAGTGAAAAATGCTGTTCTAATCTTTCTGGTGTCTGAATTTGTTGAAGACCCTCCTGATCATTTTATTCCTCTGGTGTGGAAGCTCTTACTGGGCAGCATGCAAACTCAAGCACATACCTATAATACATATACTTTTCGCATTCTCTCTCTTTTTTTTTTTAAGATACTTAGATTACGTAAATATTCACATTCTTTTTTTATTTGCCCAGCCTTCTATCATTGAAGACCCTACCTGGTTGAGGGTGTCTGATGGTACTGCCCACCCTAAGCCTTCTTGCTGCTGATTTATGGACTTCAGCAGAATATCACAGTTTTTCTTCTACTTTTCTGTTGCTGGGCTTTTCTTTGCCTTTGCTAGGTCTTTCTGTCAATCCTCCCAACACAGAGAAAGTCTATTGCAGTGAACAAGTTTTCTCAATCTGTTCCAGAACCTTATTGTTGATGATCCTTAACATTTGGTATGAAATATGCTCACAAATGATGTTGATGATATCTAAAATATGCTGTTAAGTTAAAAAAAAAAAACATATGGCATAGTATACCACCATTTGTATAAATATATTTATAAAAGGTATGGGGAGACCATATAGCTAACCACATATGGCAGTATATGCATAAATATCTCTGAAGGATACATCAGAAACTGGCAACAGTTCCTCTCAGGGGTGGGAAACAGAGGGTCTAGAAATCAGAGGTGGGAAATTTTGTTTTTGAAATGTAGCCTTTTGTACTATTTGAATTTTTTTAAATATGTGCATTTCTTTAAAACTACACATTACTATGCAGTTTCAATTTGGCCTGGTGTTTGAACCCTGGATGCCACCATATCCTGAGTGCCTCCTAAAAGATATGTTCTCATTGAACTTCTTTTCTACTTTGTTGGCATCAAGAGTGACTTTTGCCTAAATAACAGAATTCAGTGACAACTTTTAAGATCCATGCTATCAGTAAAAAGAAGCTTAGACTGATGTAAAGGTATCCCTAGCACAGGCTGTTACAAAAATTTTGTCTTTGTCTTATCTGTATGAAGCACTGAAACTTTACTTCAAAGCAATTAATAATTGTTTGCATATTTCCTGTGTGTGTGCTAAAGTAAGTAACATTCATAGTTACTGTGTTGCTGTCTATAAGTTCTTGATCTATTAACTTGGAAGGACTTAATAAAGAATCAGAAATATATTCAACAGCAACTTTTTGGTCTCTCTTCAAATCCTAGAGTAGGCTACAAAGATATAATACATTGACTTGGTAACCCGGAATGGATCAGATGAGATATCAGCTCTAATGCCATTTTTCCAGAGTGACCTGCAGAAAAATAGGTTTCCTGACTCTAGATATAAGGCATAGTCTTTTTTTTTCCCTTAATAAATCAATTTTATTGATACGTATTAATAAAGCATATAGTTCATCCAAAATGTACAATCAGTGGTATTTGGTATAATCACATAGTTGTGCATTCATTACTTCAGTCATTATTATAGGATTTTCATTATTTCTTTTTTATTTTTTAAAGATTTATTTTATTTCTCTCCCCTTCCTCTCCCTCCCCGCCCCAGTTGTCTGTTCTCTGTGTCCATTTGCTGCGTGTTCTTCTTTTTGACCGCTTCTGTTGTTGTCAGCAGCACGGGAATCTGTGTTTCTTTTTGTTGTGTCATCTTGCTGCTTCAGCTCTCCATGTGTGCAGCACCATTCCTGGGCAGGCTGCACTTTCTTTCGCACTGGGCAGCTCTCCTTATGGGGCACACTCCTTGTACGCATCAGCTCCACACGGATCAAGGAGGCCCGGGGTTTGAACCGCGGACCTCCCATGTGGTAGACGGACGCCCTAACCACTGGGCCAAGTCTGCTTCCCAATCCCCATGTATCTTGTCAGATCATCCTGTAATTTCTGTTGCTGTGTGCTGTAATTCATGAGAATTCCCACATCTCCATTTTCTACCTTTTCAACTATTGCCATTATTTTGGCCGATTTGGCTATAGAAAATTTGTAGATTTCCCTTTGAGGATAAGATTCAAGCCCAGCAAGAAATTAAAATAGGGTTCAGGTAGTTTTTCAGAAGGCAAGGCAGATGTCCTTACAGTTCTTTTACCCTTGGATTCTCCTATAAATGGAAGGCCTCAAATGAGGATTTGTGAGCCCTTGAAGGAAAACAGCAAACACCACTCTGGAAATAAAATCCTACTGTCCTTCTAGGCCTTCTGGTCCTTCCCATGCTCGCCCTTTTCAGCACCATTCCTTTCTGCAATCTCATCCCACTTCTCAGCTCTGGTACACAACACAGTCCCTTGAACATGCCACCTGCCTTCTCTCACTCTGGCCCCATCCTTTTACTGCTCAGTGTATTTTTTCCACATCCTCACCCTCTTTTAGTTCCAAGCTAAATAATACTCACAGATGGCTTGTTCCATCAGAACTGTTTAAGAACGCAGGACAATGAACTGGGGTCCAGAAGGAGCTGCCAAAGTCCAAGGCTGCTCTTCCTACAAAGGCCCAGGACAGCTTTCTCATCAGCTCCTTAGAAGTCCACAGATAGTGAGCTGAAAGGCTGGTAGATTGGGTGGTGGAATGTCTCTTTAACACTATAATCCTCTAGCAGCTAGCAACTTGGTCTCACTTAGATTTACAAGTCAGAACCTGGAGCCAGATATGTTGCATACTCCATTTTCCACAGAAGGCAGAGCACTTTGTAGTTGGCATTTCTCCCCTACTTTTTTACAGCATGGAAACCCAACCGGGAATGGCATTCTTGTTTGTGTTTTGGATCATGATTTGAGACCTTATTGAACCTCTTTTTGAACTCTTGGAGAGGTCTAGATCCCTGCCCTGCCTGACCTTAGGGACAGTATTCCCAGCTGTCAGCACATCCTTGGGAAGAGGGTGAACTTCAGGCGCCTGTTAGAAATCCTGCTGTTGAGAGAAGACCCAGAATTTCATTCTTTCTTTCCTATCAGCAAGGACATGTAAGTTTCCTGTCTGCCTTGTCATCAGCTTTGGAACATTTTTCTCCTACATCCCCAACTTATGCAGTGGGCTGTAAGCTTCTACCCCTGATCATTATCCCAGCACCCTTCTTCTCTCTGTTATAATCAGATGATTCTGGTTAAGTTTGCCATCATAACAGGACAGCCTTTTCCTTGTCCTCCCAGAGTTTTTCCTTTGGGACTTAAGATCTCTCTCTTCATGATTGCTCTCTCTTTCCCTTCCCTTGCTCTCTCCCTTCCCTCACTCTCTCCTTTCTCTCAGTAGCCTTTGGAAGTGGATTCCTCTGAGGTCACCGTCGGAGGGCAGTATGTGCAGGCAGTATGTGCTGTTTGCTGCTCTTGGAGCCTCTTTTACCTCAGTAAGCAGAGCTGCCTTGAAAGACCCCCTCCCTTCCTCCTTCAAAAGGCATGCTGGCAGCTTATTTGCTTTGAACTATGGCACAACAGGGCAGGGAACAATGGCATGCGCAGCATGGTCTGGCCAGAGAAAGGGAAGTTAGCTCTCAGCCAGAGAGCAAACAGTTGAAGGAACTTACCCTGGAAAGTAGAGAAGAGAAGGAAAGAAATGGGGTAGAAAGGGAAAATTCTATGGCAATGAAATGCTTCCTGAACCCTGAATCAGAAATCATCATCTCCTCCTTAAGAGTGGTCTTTCTCCTGAAAAGCAAACTGCCATTTTCTCTCTTCTCCATCATATCTTGCTCCAAGCCCAAAGGTCCAGTCAGACAGCACACACTGTTGCCTGCACAGTTAAAAGTTTCTTGGATCAGTGGAGACTTTGGATGCCAGGTGGAAGGAGGGAAGTTTGGTTTCTTTTGTCCTGTCCCCATGCTCTCTGATGGACTTTTCCCTTAACACTATATCCAATATGAGAGCTCTAGATTGTGCAGTACAGAGAACTTGCTGATATATAGAGCTTAACTTAAGCAGCCAGCCTCTAAGTAGTTTCCCATAGTCATTCAGCTCATTGACTGATGAGCTAAGGTTTTGCCCATATTATGTCCAAGGAATTGCAATAAACCTGAATAATAGAACTAATTTCAGGGCAGGTACCTTGAGAAAATTTTAATTTCAGTATCTATTATTGCCTGTAGCTTAACCAAGCACCCATTCATTTTATGCTCATCTAAATGCAAGTTCATCAGAATTGTTTATTTTGTCCTGGAGGTCTTTGGGCTGCTGCTGACCCAGGGAGCATAGTATCCTTTAGTAAGAAGGACTTGAAATAATAGGTCCCTTTCTCCAAGAGTGCCCTATGCTCTTTGCAGAAGCGTCATTACCATCATAAGAGGTAACATAATGTATTGAACTGAGCATAGACTTTGGAGCAAGACAAAATCTGTGTTCAAAATTCCAGTTTTACCACTTACTACATGCTTGTTTTCTCTGAGCTCCAGGTTCCTCTTATTGAAAATAGAGGTGATGGCACTTGTCTCACAGGATTACCATGATAATCAAATGTAGTAACAATGCCTTGCAACTGTCAATCACTGCTTCATCTCCACCACAGCTTTCCCAGTAAAATGGGACATTTCAGCCATTGAAAAGCTATGACCAATAAATATTACAGAGGAAATAAAATGCCACCTTTCTCTATTTGCCACTACCCTGACCCTCCTCAGTTGGCCTCTTGCATTCTTGTGAATTTTCATTTCTAAAACTTTCCCTGCCCTGAGTTTGTTCAGGACTAATTTTCATTTGTGAGAACTTTTTTCATGATAAATACCCAAGTACTTTAGATTGTTTGGATGGTGATTCCCCTAGAAGGCAAGCTGTTTCCTCTGTGTTGCCCCTGGGGAACAGAAGTGTGACTGCTCCCCAGAGACCTCTTCACACCTCTTTGTTCCTTGACTTTTTTTAAGAGGTCCTTCCTGACTTGGATCTGGTGAGAAGTTAGCCATAAAGAGTGTTGTCAGCCTCCGAAGGTATCACAGGTTTGATTTATATACCCTCCAAGTGGCCCAGAGGGGGCTACAGGATGTTGGAGATGGCCATGGAAAAGAAACAGGGCTCACGACAGGAGCATGGTACATGAGCCAGCAGCTCCCTACAGTGAGGCCTCTAACAAGGGTCTTCAGAACACTAAACAGGTGATTAAAACATCAGTATAAGTCTTTCCAAGCCTTACAGAAAACCAAAAACTTAGTTTGGACACCAAAAGAAATTTTCCGCTCTGGAGCTTTATGTAAAACTGGTCTGCTGTTTCTGCCTTAGCTCTGTGGCCAGGGAGGATCTCTGTGCTAACGATTCCATGAAACCCTCCAAGTCTTCCTGAGTGGCTTATCATATGAGAAGAACTATATCACCTTTTTCCATCAGGAATTAGTCTCCTGCCTGTCAGTGTTAGTTCAAATTCCGAATCCACAATCCTTCCAAAAAGGCTAAGTCCAGCTCTTGGCACTGTCCCATGTGACAGAGCTCCAGTTTCGGGCTCAGTGGCAAAACTGTCTTTCCTCCTTTCCAAGATGACTGCCCAGAATCATAGAAGTCTTTAAGAATGGAGAGAGACCTTCAGAATCATCTGATCCAACCCCTTCATTTTGCAGACAAGGTTAGGTAACTTGCCCAAGATAACACAAGTTTGGAGACCATGAAGAGATCTTTCCACTAAACCAAGCTTTCCCCAGACCTGTGGCATGTCAGCTGCTCAAGAAGAGTACACTGTATTAGTCAGCTAAAGGGGTGCTGATACAAAATACCAGAAATTGGGTTTTTATTTGGGGTAGAAGCTTACAGATACCAGGCCATAAGCATAAGTTACTTCCCTCACAAAAATCTATTTTCACATGGAGCAAGATGGCTGCCGATGTCTGCAAGGGTTCAGGCTTCCTGGTTCCTCTGGGCTCAGCTCCTCTGTTTTCTCCACAAGGTCAGCTGTAGACTATCAGGCAAACAGCCCTGTCTCTATCCCTGGGGCTCCAGCTTCAGCATCAAGCTCCAACATCAAAACTCTAACATTAAAAACCTCAACTCTGTCCTTTGCCGTGCCTTTTATCTGTGAGTCCCCACCGCTTAGCGGGTGGGGACTCAACACCCTAATGACGTGGCCCAATCAAAGCCCCAGTCATAACTCAGTCATCCCCAGGTACAGACCAGATTACAAAAATAATCCAATATCTGTTTTTGGAATTCATAACCATATCAAACTGCTACATACACCAAACCCAGAAGGAGTTCAGTCTTTAGGAAATTAGTAACGAGATTACCTCTTAAAATTTCCACACTGGACCAAGATCTTTTCCTTTGTGGGGGGTGTGAGGTTCCCTTTCCAAAACACATATAAATGCTCTGAATCCATTATGAGCTGTGGGCACTTGGAATAGTGATTAAGAGCAAAAGCACATTCCAGCTCCTCCACTTACTAGCTGCATAACCCTGAGCAAGCTACTTAACTTCTCTGTGCCTTGTTTTCCTCATCTGTAAAATTGAGGTAATGACAGTAACCTACTTCATGGGGTTGTTGTGAGAATTAAATGAGTTGCTCCATGTGAAGCATTTAGCACAGTGTATGGCACATAGTAACTCTTCACTAAGTGTTAGCTCTGTTAATGATGAGTGAAGCATGCAGCAGGTTTTGTTGTTATGCCCTAGAAGGTCTAGTGAAGCGCTCACCTTTTACATGGTGGCAGGAGCATTGGACTAGAAAGTCATGGCATCTGTCTTCAGTCTTAGCTCTGTGGAGCATGTCATTTAAATTCCTTGACTTTCAGTTTCCTCATCTGTATTTTCGTTATCCAGATGTGATAATAACTGCTTTGCAGGATGCTAAGAATTTTCTGAACCATAAGGTGCTGCCAGGAAAAATGTAAGGTAGTATTATTTATTATGTACCTAAAGTATTATTTCTACCTAAAAACATTTTGAAGAGTGGACTAAAACTGTGACCACCTTCACCCATCTTTCCAGCCTTTAAAGCAGTGATTCTCAAACTTACTGGTTTTTTTGTTGTTGGTTTTTTTTTTTAAAGATTTATTTATTTATTTAATTTCCCCCCCTCCCCTGGTTGTCTGTTCTTGGTGTCTGTTTGCTGCGTCTTATTTCTTTGTCCGCTTCTGTTGTCGTCAGCGGCACGGGAAGTGTGGGCGGTCAAACTTACTGTTGATAAGCACCCAGAACCCCTCACTTGAAGTACAGATTCCAAAGCCTTAGCTCCAGAAATATTTCATTTAGTCCAAAGTGGAATCCAGAAATGTGCTTTTTTTTTTCTGTTTTTTTTTTTAATTAAAATTATTTATTTATTTTTTAAAATTACATTCAAAAAATATGAGGTCCCAATCAACCCCACCGCCCCCATCCCCCACTCCCCCCACAGCAACACTCTCTCCCATCATCGTGACACATCCATTGCACCCGGTAAGTACATCTGTGAACATCACTGCACCCCGTAGTCAATGGTCCACATCATAGCCCACACTCTCCCACGTTCCATCCAGTGGGCCCTGGGGGGATCTACAATGTCCCGTAATTGTCCGTGAAGCACCACCCAGGACAACTCCACGTGCCGAAAACGCCTCCACATCTCATCTCTTCCTCCCATTCCCCAAACCCAGCAGCCACCATGGCTACCCTTCCCACACCCATTCCACATTTTCTCTGTGGACATTGGATTGGTTGTGTCCATTGCACATCTATATTGACATGTTTTATTTCATTACCGTTTTTTCTTAATTTTTAAATTTTTATTAGGATGGTTGTAGGTTTACAGAAAAATCATGTAGAAAGTAGAGTTCCCATTTACCCCCACATGCACACATGCAATTTTTCCCTATTACTAATATTTTACATTAGTGTGGTACTCCTGTTTTAACTGATTAAACAGTATTATAACTGTATTAGTAACTGTGGTCCATAGTTTAAGGTTGTACAGTTATGAAGTTTGTGTGTGTGTGTGTGTAGTGACATATGTTCAACATAAATTTCCCATTTTAACTACTTTCAGTTATACAATTACATTCACAATGTTGTGCTACCATTACCACCATCCATTATCAACTTTTTCATCACCCCAAACAGATTGGATTATGTTCGTGGTCTGGTTTGTACCTGGGCATGATTAAGTTATGACTGGGGCTTTGACTGGGCCACATCATTAGGGCATTGAGTCCCCACCCCTTGGTGGGTGGGGACTCACAGATAAAAGGCATGGCAAAGGACAGATTTGAGGGTTTTTGATGTTGGAGTTTGATGCTGAAGCCTTAAGCTGGAGACCCAGGAAGTAAGCACACAGAGGAAAGAGAGGCAAGCCCCAGGAAGAGAGGAACCCTGAGCCCAGGAAGAAGCAAAGCCTGGGAAGAGAGGAACCCTAAACCCAGAGAAAAGCAAGACCCTGGAAAAGAGGAACCCAGGAAGCCTGAACCCTCACAGACGTCAGCAGCAGTCTTGCTCCAACACATGAAAATAGACTTTGGTGAGGGAAGTAACTTAGGCTTTATAGCCTGGTATCTGTATGCTTCTACCCCAAATAAATACCCTTTATAAAAACCAACCAATTTCTGGTATTTTGTATCATCACTCCTTTGGCTGACTAATACAGTGGGCTGCAGTAGGAGAAGTAGATAGCAAGATGAAATCAGATAAGAATAATTGTAAACTCCTACACTTATCCAAAGAGTTAACTGCAAGTAGCAAGTAGCGTGCAGCACAGTACCGTTTCTGGTAGCATGGGGAGACCTCCGTGAAGATATAAAAAGGGTTAATGAAGGGCTTGTACTCGTGGGGGGCAGGGGTATGATTCAGCTACATGTATGAAAACTGGGGTTTTATTAAAGCTTGTTATATATCAGTCGTGCAAGGTAGTAAACAAAACCAATGCCATCTTGGCCTATTAATAGAATTGTGGTTTCCAGAACAAAACAAGTGAGATGCTCTGCTCTCTTCTCTGCTGCCAGATCACATGTGGGTACTTGGGCATTCACTTTAGTCTTAATGAAAGAATAAGCTGAGTGTTGAGACAGTTGAATTGTGAGAAACAGTTGAAAGAAATGTTACTGTTTAGCATAGAGAAAGTATAACACGGGAAACTTCAAGTAGTTTGAGGCCAGTCAGATAAAAGCAGAATTAGAGTTATTTTTGTGGCCCCAGAGAATAGAATTAGAACCACTGGGTGGCAGATATAGGCTTAAAAGGAAATGACATTTCCACCAATTAGAAAAGTCCAAAAATGGAATGGACTCCGTAGCAGGAAGTGAACCCCTTTGTAGGTGCAGTACCATAATAGATATCTCATACAGCTTGGTCAGAACTGGGGGTTAACAGAGTCCATTAATGTGAATAATAATAAAAATTATCTGTGTGTTCTTAAAAATTAAGTAAAGACCAGTTTTAAAAGCTTCCCTGGGGAGCACATGTAGCTCAGTGGTTTGAACGCTTGCTTACCATGTACAAGTCCCAGATTCAATTTCAATCCTTGGTACCTCCTAAAAAAAAAGAAGAAAAAAGAAAGCTTCCCCAGGGTCTTGAATCCTTTCCACCTGCAGCATTCAAGAAAGGGTTGGTGGGATCACTGGGGGATGTTGTAGGGGAGGATCTGTTGTGACTCTGAATGATTGTTAAAGCCCCTTCCAACCACAGGGCAAAATAACTCACTTTGTGGCTTGTAATATCGATCTTGAGAGTTATGAATGAGGTCAGAGAAAATGAATGAAGTATAGGCCTAGTCTTTTTTTTTTTTTTTAAGATTTATTTATTTATTTATTTCTCTCCCCTCCCTCCCCACCCCCGTTGTCTGTTCTCTGTGTCTATTTGCTGCGTCGTCGTCTTTGTTCAATTCTGTTGTTGTCAGCCACTCGGGAATCTGTGTTGTTGCATCATCTTGTTGTGTCATTTCTCCGTGTGTATGGCACCATTTCTGGGCAGGCTGCACTTTCTTTTGCGCTGGGCGGCTCTCCTTATGGGGTGCACTCCTTGCACTAGGGGCTCCCCTACTCGGGGGACACCCCTGCGTGGCAGGGCACTCCTTGCGCGCATCAGCACGGCACGTGGGCCAGCTCCACATGGGTCAAGGAGGCCCGGGGTTTGAACCGCAGACCTCCCATGTGATAAACAGATGCCCTATCCACTGGGCCAAGTCCACCGCCCTAAGCCTAGTCTTTTGGTGCCAAAGGAACAACTGTGTACTTAGAAGAGGTTAGTATTAGGTTACTGTGGAATCCCTCACTGGACTGAAAGTTCTGTGAAGTCACAGACTACATCTGCCTTGTTCTCTCTTGTGTCCCCAGGATGTCTAGCATAGTCTCTGTCATACTGTAGGACCTCAGGAAAAATTTGCAGAAGGTAGGCTTGCAGATGGGGCAAAAGGCAAACTGGCTTCTTAAAAGGAAAGATTTTTTTCCTTAAACTCTAAGGCGTAGGAATGAATTGATTGCATAAAGGTAAAGTCACTACAGGTTAGGGGAATAAAATGTAGACTCTCAAAGGTGCAAGAGGGAGCAAATGGCTTGCAGGAGAATCACAAACAGGGTTGCCTGGGACCTAGAGTCAAGATTTAGAGAATAACAGGAAGAAGTAAGAGTGGTGAGTGTATGGTAGAGAAGCGTAGATGGTAGAAGGCTTGCACAGGGCATGGAAAGTATGAAGAGAAAGATTGGGATTTCAGGCTAAATGCATCTTATAGCAAGGCTGAACCCAGGGGTATTCTCTGTCTTCACTTCCTCAGGACTCATCAGCCTGAAAGGGATAAAGGAGCAGTGTACCAGATTTCTGCAATGAGCTTTTCTTCTCCCTCAAGCTGCCTCTTCCTCCTAGAGAAAGGAGTGAGAATTCTTCCCTCCTGAGTGTTGGGGCGCTGGAAGGGACTCCACGGTGGCATGTACTCCCGTCTTCCTACAGGGAAGTACTGGGTATGAAGGTGATCAACGCCACACAGGAGGAGGGACTTTGTTCTGCTCTCTCCTAAATCCCCAGAGGCTGGATTAGTACCCAGTACATAGAGTAGGCATTTGGTAATTATCTGTTGAATGTTGACTAAATGTGTTGAATGCTGCAGATGTCTCAGAAAGGGCACTCTCCCCCACCCACATAATAAAACTAGGAACAGATTTGTAGAAGGAAACTGAACACACCCCTAAGCGATGGTCTCCTAGACCTGCTGTTGGAAAGCAGGTAAGAATGTGGCTCAGAGTGACCAGAGCCCAAGGGTCAGTGCCCCTTGCCCACAACTAACTGGCAGTGTAGAAATAGCCTGCATGTGGATGATTGCAGACTGAGACACACGCGAAGATTTCATCCCCAGGGGCTGAGCTTGTAGCCTCCCCTGCTGGTTCACTGAGGGCCCTAGTTCCTGTGTTCCAGGTTTCAGACCAGCTAAAGCCAGCCAAACCTGAAAGGCTTTTGTTGGCAGTGCCAGTATCCGCCCCTAAGCCCTGCCAGTGTGGGTGGCTGCTCTCAGAGCACTCTGCAGGGGAAACTAGATTGGCCTGGAGCCTGAGCTGCTGCTGCCTATAGCTTGCTCTCTGCAACACACTCACTGTTGAGACTGCACCTTGCTGGTACAGCCAGCACTCAAAGCTTTAGAAGAGACTAATTTCTTTCCCATGAGGGGACAGTTTAAGAGGAGTCAGCTGTACTCTGCCCCAGGAGAGGCCAGGCTCCTATCTGGCTTTGTTCAGAATGTCCAAACTCAGGAAATTCAGGTAGGTAGAAAATGCCTATTGGGGATTTTCTTATTATTGCTCCCATATTGAAGGATCCTCCTGTGTCTTATTTAATTAAGATACAATTAGCAAAAGCAGAGCCCCCACCCACAACCCAATATGAAGGGGCCAGATGGGCAAGGCATTTGTGATGTTTGCTACAAACTTTTGTTTCTGATTTGTGCATTAATGGTATACTGGCCCTAAAGCCCAAGCCTGCCCTTGGGGCCTCTCTGGAGTCCAGTAGAATACATGTATGCCTATGGTTAGATCCAGGCATCATTTTGGGGACTAAAAAGAGGGACAGCTGTAGGGCCAAGAACTCCCTCCACCAAGTGGCCTGCCCAGGGGTTTGGATTCAGTCCTTAGCTCTGAATAAAATATTTCAGGTGCATTCCACCTTGCCTCTGAGTCTGGCTACTTCAGACATCTCAGTGGTGGTAACCTACCTCTGAGCAATCAGACTGAGACAGCAAGGAAGAGAAAAATCACACCCCTAAGATTTATTGAGCACTTAACTGAGCCCAGGCATTTTGCTAAGCACTTGATAGGATTATCTCTTTTCCTTTTTTTTTTTTTTGTTTCTCTCCCCCCCACCCCTACCCCCATTGTCGGCTCTCTTGTGTCCATTCACTCTGTGTTCTTCTATGTCCTTTTGCATTCTCAGTGGCACTGGGAATCTGTGTCTCTTTTTGTTGCGTCATCTTGCTGCATCAGCTCTCCATGTGTGTGGCCCCATTCCTGGGCGGGCTGCGCTTTTTTCGTGGGGGTCAGCTCTCCCTGCAGGGTATACCCTTCGTGCATGGGGCTTCCCTGCGCAGGGGACGCCCCTGCGTGGCATGGTACTCCTTATGCACAGTAGCACTGTGTGGGGGGGCCCGCTCACCACACGGGCCAGGAGGCCCTGGGTATCGAACCCTGGACCTCCTGTATGGTAGGCGGATGCTCTATCAGTTGAGCCACATTCACTTCCCAGATTCTCTCTTTTAAACCGCACAAACAACTCGAGAAAACTCAGTTTCAGAGAAATTAAGTAACTTGTCTGAAGACATACAGGTGGGAATTAGCAGTGAAGACTTGAGCTCAGGTCTCTCGTGACTCTGAAACCCGGGCTCTTGACCTTGTATTGTCTTGTCCTGTGTCTTCCCAGAATGGACCTGTTTTTCCTGCTGTGCTTACCTACTCACTGCCAGTGTACGTACCACAACTCCTCTCTTTCCCCTGACTCCCCCACCAGCATGACTACAATTTCTCTCCCCATACCAAGTGCCTGTAACTTTTAGAATCTTCAGTAAAACTATTGGTGTTGCCTACCTGCCCCACCTCCCCCATAAGTCTTCCCACTTAACCATTTTCCAGTCCCCACCTACCCCTCTTTAAGACACCTAGGCCTACATGCACACACACACAGTGGATGAGGGTGGGGGCGCTAGGCTGCCACTCTGAACAGGCATCTGGGCACTGCCAGCGACCTCCATTGCCTCCTCTAAGAGGAAAACACTGCTCTTGGGACCAGATGCATGGAATGGTGTGGCTATTTGAGGGTTGGCCAATGATGTTAGCCTATCATCTGTGACCCACTGACCCCCCACCTAGCACAGACCTGCCAGTACCACTGGCATGGGCTGCAGCAGAGATAGGGAAAGAGTGAAAGACTGAGTTAATCCCTGGGTCAGTGTGCCTTGGGGTTATCAGGATTTTTACCTGACACAGGGACCCTTGCCTTTTCTCCCACCCTTTTGTCATTCAGTGCCTGCATAAATTCTTCCTTTTTCTCCCCTCTGATCCATTACCCTCTATCTAAATTCTATATCCACTTGTTCTGATTTAGGTGGGTCGTGAGTCTCTCTCTCTCCATGCCCACTGTTGCCTCTGTCCTCAAAGTAATTATACATCCTTGTGTCCATTTTCCCTCCTGTCCCTGTAGTCCGCTCTCTGCCAGTAAGTCCCTCCCCCTAGGAATGTGAAAAAACCATTTCCTCTATGCTCCCAGCTTCAGAGGATTCCCTGTGTGGTATTTTTCATTTCTTATATCTGAACTTTCATTGACAGACACCTTCACAGGCTGACCTACCCTTAGGCTCCTGTGAAATTGAGTTGTGCATGACTAGAAGTTCCCAGTTTGTGAAAACACAATAGTCTGAGTTAAATTTCTTATAGCCAATCCTGGAGGCTTAGCTCATTAAAGATGATAATTAACCCATTGCTAATTGACCTCAGAAACCAGCCACGCAGCCCACATTTTACCAGCTTTGGTGATGGATTTGTAGACTATTTTAAGGTTTCCTAATAACCTCAGTAAGACTTCACTTTCCTTTCTGCATCTTATTTGCTCTAAGGACATTCTGTAAAATTAACAAGCTATAAAGTTTGAGTGAAGGTTTCAACAAATGTGAGAATAATTGGCTCCACTTAGAGAAGCAAGAAAAACAACCTGTAAACTGGAGTTTGTGGGGAAAACCCGTGTGATTTTTCTCTTTAACAGAGGAGCAGTAGCAAGCTGGACTTTTTCAAAGCAAAAAGTAGAATTGGCTGACAGTGCAAGTTTAAATTCTGATCACCCTAACCAAAAGTTCAAAAAAAGAAAGTTTGTAAAATCTGACTAGCCAGTGTAGTGCTTATGCCTTTCAGGAGGCTTGTTTGGAGAAAATAGGGTCCAGTAAAGATGGAGTGAGTATCTCATTCCCTCAGGCTTACACCCAGAGGCCTGGTTCAACTCTTTGACCCCTCCTTATATCCCCTGGCCCATTGTAGGTTTTCTCCCTTCCCTTTGGCCTCTCTGAGGTGTTAAGACTGGCAAGTCTAAGTAGGTCAATATGTAGTAAGTATTACATTTCCAAGTACATCAGTATGTATGCCTGGTGCATAATGGTGCTCAAGAAGTGTTGGTTCCTTTTTCTCTCTCTCACCCTCACCCACCTTTCCTGAGGCAGCTTAGATCTCTTTTTCTGTTCCTTCCCTGGCATCTCTGCCCAGGCTGGGCTTGTTCCTTAGCTGGAGCTAGCCTGAGGTCATGCTGAGTGATGGTGGACAGTTGCCAGCTTTCAGAAAAACATCATTCTTCTTTGCTTAGCCACCTCCCCACTTGTGATACCCAGACCAATAACCAAGTCTGCCTTCCCTCACTTGCTTGACCTAGAGGTTTCTTCCTGCTTTCCTAAAGGCCTACCTCCTTGGCTCCAACTCCACTTATACCGCACAGTGCTCATATTGTCTCTCTTGAAGGAACTGAGCCTGGGACAGGCAAGGGTCCTGTATCGCTCACCACATCTCACTTTCAGTTTTCCTTTCTGCTTGGTTCTTTGCGTGTGGACTTGATAGGGTGATAAGTAAGCCCTGTTGCTAGATGTTTCAGTTCCCACTGATGGGGGCGAGCTACCTCAGCTGGTCTTCAGGGGATGGTAAAGGGGTTTTCTCTGGATACGTTCCTTTCAGCTCTCCTTGACCTAAAGTCCCTGTTTTATTTTCAAAGTTCATTGGAAAGATTTGTATGAAGGATTTTATCTGTTAACTTTAGAGTTCTTGATAATCTACTCCACAGTGAGTCTCCCCCCAGAACATGACTGCCACCAGGAAGGTGCTGTCCCCAGGGGTGCTCCCTGACCAGCAGCACTTTACCCACCTCTAGCCCCAGTCCAGCCCACCCTGGTACAGCACAGGAAGGAAGCCTCTCCTTCCCAGCTTTCTCTCCTCTGGAGAATCTAGAGTTTGCCCAGAGCTGCAATGTACATACCACTTACATTCTCTGTTTTTCATTGATACAGAATGGAAAAACGTGCTCATAAACAGAGTTACTGTGGGGATTATGTCATAGACTTCATCTGGACTCCTTCCTCTCCAAGCAGGGAGACTGGTTTTAACCCCTCTCCTACCAGGAAGTCCTCCTTGGCCAGACAAGGATAATCTCAGAGGAGTTTGCTTTTTGTAGGTGGTTTGAAGCACTTCTTCCATAATGATACATCCCTCAATAGCCATATTCAAACTTTTCATTTTTCTGACTTAAGTGCTGGAGGCTTTTTCTAGGGGAATATTCCCATCAGCTTCCTGTAGACTCTAGGTCAGGAGAGCGATGGTGCTCATCCCACTGGACCACTTCCTCCTACCTCAAAGCAGAATACTTTAGAAAACAGGCCAGTGGGCTGGAGGCAGAGACTTTCTGCTCAGTTTCCCCATCTCTCGATATCTAGAACTCTCCCTTTGTCACCCCCACAGTGTGCTAAGGATTCTATGCACAGACTTGGCTGTCCTCTCTACAGGTTTGATGGCAAAGGAGAGAGGATGTTCTTCCAAAAAGCTCAGTGACTTCTCTCTCCAAACAGGTAGACTCCTTTCCAGGCCTCTTGCCACAAGCCTAGAGACCCTAATGGGAATGAGCCAGGAATTCCCTTGCCCTACAGGAGGGACTGAAATGGCCATAGCAGGCAAAATCCCCAAGGAAGCCAGGTTCCTTCTAAATAGGGAGAAAATGAAAACCAGAAGGGAGGAGGGGGACCCTCCTTTTTGCTTTTGTATTCTTGTGCTTGCCAATTCCCACTGATCCTCTAAGGATGTGCCGCAGGCAGGCTCAGGATGTCTGCATCCCTGGGTCCCGCTGTGGCCTGGAAATCCCCATCTCCAGGAGTCCCACGTCCACACATGTGGCCTTTATCCCTCTTGGCCAGAAATCACACTTTCTTCCTGAGCCATTCAACATACCAGCCAGCCCATGCTTTTGTGGCAGGCATCTCCTGCCTGCCTGTCAGCGTGCAAACACCTCTCTGGGCAGGGTTCTGCTGCATACTCAGCAGGGATGCCAGTGTATCTCTCACTACCCAGGTGATGCCAAGGAGCCGTCTCGTGCTTTTGCTCTGTCCTGCTCTCACCCCTTAACTCCCACCTCCTCTCCGTTCATTGGCAATAGCCTTGCACTGAAAAGGAAAGTCCTGGACCCATTACATAATTCTCCATAGTGCAAGCAGTAGCTGGGGCATAAGGTCAGAGGTCATAATGGGGTCAGGTGGCTGACACACTCTGTAACGACAAGGTGGTTAAAATTAGACCACAGAGAGGAAACTGGCAGTCTTGTGGAAATGCAGAAGTTTCCTCTGTGAGTGAGAGACTGGGGATGCAGGGAGGCCACTGTGTGTGCTGCCTGCCAGGCTATTACTCATTTCAGCTCTGTTCTTTAATGCCTTTTAGCCCCTGCTTCTGTATTTCTAGCCTTCCTCATCACATGTTTGAATACACGCGATGGAACCCTGGTTACCTGCCCTGGCCCAAGGAGGGCTTCCTTCCTCCTTCAGGGAGGCAGGCCCATGAGCGAGCGCCCCAAGCCCAAGATGGCTGTCCTCTCCCAAGCTTTTTCTGGGTATCAGAGCATCTCTTAAGTCAGCCTCTCAGGTAGAGGTGGCAAGTTATTTGGCCTGAGACTCAGAACTATAATGGTAACAGGGACACTGGTGAGGGAGAGCAAAAACCACTCCTAGGGGGCAGTAGCAGGTTTAGATGGGAGAGGGTGGCAGAGGGTGGTGGAGTTGTGGAGACCACTGGTGACCATTGTGTATGGCACTTTTCTGCCTGCTGGCAGACTGGTGCTCATTTCCTCCGCGTCCAGAGAAACTGGATCCTGCCTACTTCATTTCCTCCCTGAGACACCTAGCTAGTGTCCCCGTGCCTGTAAGTCTTTATTGTGAGCTTCCTGTGGGCCCAGCTCTGTCCTTAGCACCTTTTGCCAGTCAAGTATGAGATGTCTTTGTCACCAGTGGGGAGACTGTCCAGGTAGGTAAATAACACGTGCACCTGAAAACAATGAGCAGACATTCAAAGATAGTCTCCAAATTAGTCTTTAAGGTGTGACACAGACATGTAAGTCCCTCTTACATTAAGAAATAGGGACGCATTAAAAGGATGGGACACTCAGTGGGGGCCCACATCAGTGATGTTCCATGACATATATGGCCACAGAAGTGTGTTTTTTCCCACGTGGTGTGACCTTCACTGGGTTCTGAGTTCCAGATAGAGGAGGGCCCCTCCTCTCCCTTGGTAAGTACCCTGCCAGTATAGACAAGTAGCTAGAGGCCCGAGATGACAAGAAAGGTATGAAAGGACGAGAATGAGAGAGGGTGCAAACAAAGCAAATGGGCATGGAGGTGAGGGCATGCGTGTGTGATCACAGAGGACCCCAGACTGGGTGGTTGTGGAAATTCCATCTAAGACACAAATTTGACATTTATTCAAGATAGTGAATTTCGTATCAATTCAATCTGCCCCAGTTCTCTGACAACATCTGGTTATGTGCCGATGGGCTACTTGCGAGCAGGGCAGCCAAAGCTTAGGGGGGCAGATCTTGGTGAAACTGCTTTGCCTGTCTTCCTCTTCCTGACAATCTCTTGCCTGACCCCAGTCTCCAGAACATGAAGAGCTTTTAGGTGGGGCTGAAACCTGTCAGGGGAAGCCCAGAATGATCTGCTGAAATGAAACAGCCAAGAAAGCCCTCATCTTTCATTTTGCACTCGGGCTGAAAATTCTGTGGGGAAACTGGAGAGAGGGGAGCTGGGAGCAGAGTGAAGAGTGGCAGTGAGGCTATCAGGAAAGCTGTGTTCTAAGAACACCGGTATCTGGCACTCCACCCTTTCTACTCATTAGATACCAAATTTAGAAGAATTTAATACATTCTTTTGTTTTGTCAGGATTTCAATAAAAGACAGACCCCCAGAGGGCCCCTACCATTGGGGTTGGGTCGTCAGCGACCCCTAAATGGCCTAAAAAGAGATGGTAGTAACTTATTCCTACAGAAGGTCTTGGTCCTCGGTCTCCCCTCAGCCTTTACTCGCCACCCTGCACACACATGTACACACACACTTCCATTCACCCACTCTGCCACCCTTGCCTAATAACTTTGATGTATTTCTCATGTGGCCCTTCAACCAGCGGCCTCTCTCATCTTCATCTTTCAGAAAATGCTGTTTTCTTCTCTCCCTCTTACCCTGTAGGTTATTGCAGCCGACTGCAAAAGGGTCACAGTACTGAAGTATTTTCTGGAAGCCCTTTGTGGACAAGAAGAGCCTCTGCTGGCATTCAAGGGTGGAAAATATGTGTCAGTGGCACCCGTCCCAGACACCATGGGAAAGGAAATGGGAAGCCAAGAGGGAAAACAACTGGAAGATGAGGTACTGTGCGGGAAGAGTGCGCTGTGGCAAAGGGAAGCTCCCCCTCCCTGTTCCCCTCCTCGGCTCTGCTCTACCCATGGCCTCAACTTCTATTCCTGGTAATTATAACCTCTCAGAGGAGTATCTGTGTTAGTGTGACCAGCCAACTTCTCAGGAGTGCACTCTGTTAGTGCCCCTTCCTGCCAGTCCCACCCTGGTGCCTCCATCTCACTCTACTACGAGTTCCAGATGCTTCTTTTTTAATGTTGCATTGAAGAAGGGAGGGAAAGAAGGAAAGGGCTTAATAATGTGCAGCTTTGGAGGCTTAGGAAAGGGAGTGGAGAAGGCGGGTGTTAGGGTTCAGGCTGAGGATCAAGTTTATAGATGTGTGCAACTTGGTGCAGCACAGGCCTCTCAACCCCAGCCTCCAGCACACGTACAGGAAGAGCTGACATTGCTGGCCCCATGTGGAAAATCACCTCCTTCCCCAGCCTGCCCTCCCTCACTCCTCTCTCTCTGTTTCCCTCCCTCTCTCCCTCCTGCACATCCTGATGTGATTAAGGAATTCTCCTCTTGTTTGTTTGCCCTTGGTTGTTCCTGTAGCCCTTGCCTCACTCCAGGCTGTGTATGCTCGCGCACACGTGTTCATACATCTCTGTACCCTTCCCTGCAAAACCCCACTGGCAGCTGCATGTGTGTATCTTTCTGCATGTGCCTGTTGATGTGGTTCTGGATGTGCCGCAGCTTGTGTGCCAGTCTAAGTTGAACCCTGCTGCCAGCTTCTCTGCTGTCTGTGGGTTCAGAGTAAATGTGCGTGTGTGCTGGTGTTAGAGCACGGATGTGTTTAAATATTACTGCCAGCTGCCTTGTGAGTGTGTCTGGGTATGGGTGACTCTGCCTGGGTGTGTATGTGTGCATGCACATGCACACCTCACTCTTCCCTACAGGTTGGCTCTTTCACCTCACAGTGGTAAAGACAGAGGGGACTTAGGTGGGAAGGACGTGGGGCTTAGGAAAGGGTGAGAAGCGGTTCTAGCCAGAGGCTAGGTCACCCATAGGCCAACATAGTTATTTGGCCTACAGCAGTCTCAAGCGCCTGGTGAAGCAGGGTGGGGTGCAGGGATGAAATCAGCAGCAGGCCAGGGAAGCCAGATGTTAGCTGGAAGCTGTCGTTTGTGATTTGAGGCAGTGATAGAGTGGCCACCTTTGGTTCAGAGTCTTTAGAGCAGCAAAGTCTTGGACTGTCTTCATTGGAATAGCAGGAGAACCCCACCCACCCCTGATGACACAGGGCTCAGCTTCCAGGACAGAGGTGGTTCCAGGGATAAAGCTGAGTCCATGATTCCAGACTCTCCAGATGAAACCTGGGCAGAGAATAATGGGAAAGAATGAGCTGTCAGCATGGGAGGAGACAGTAGGGTTGCTAAAGTCATTGGGGTGTCTAGGCTTCAGGCTGGGCAGAACCATGCTACTCAAGCCTTGGGTGTTGTGTAGGGAAGCATGGGTGGGGCAGTGCCTCTGTCAGTTATCTCACCCACACTTCCAGCAGGCAATGAAAGATAAGCAAGGCTCTCTCCAGGATTGTTTTAAGAGATGTTCTCTGGCCAGTGGAACCCCAATACCAAACCAAATTAGGCAAGTGAGGCCCAGAGAGAAGGGCACAGTGTAAAGTCAAGGAGGGTCTCCTCTGCTCTTAGAAGGAACAAAACAGCTCTCTGGTTCCTGATCCTGGCTATTCCACACTCTCTCCCTCCTTCTAAGGCTAGCCTATTGACCAGACAAAGGTTGTGACCCACGCCACTCTGCCCACTTCTTCCTTTTCCCACGAGCCTCCTGGGTTCCTTTATGTTAGTGGCCCCTGGGAAACCCTACTTACCATGGTCTGTGTAATTTCATAACCCTGCACTTCCTCGTTTGCTGTGAGACTTGAGCGAACCTCAGACAAGCCTTTCTGACCGTCTTTTGACCTCAGTCAAGCTCACACCACCAAGCCTCATGATAACCCTCTGTGTCCCTGACCAGAGCAGGCATTGTTCCCCTGTGGGCCAGTCCAGGTGACCTCCATGAATAAGAAGTAAGTGCAAAGAAAGTCTTTCTCCTTCCCGTGGCCTGGACCTCTTTGGAGGTGAACTCTGTCACACTGCTTGTTGCCAGATGAGCAGTGACTATGGACAGTTTCCCCAAGCCCCTGAGATCTCTAAAGATAGTGCCAAGCTCTCTCAGTCTCATCTTGAAATCCTATCTATCCCCCAGCCCCCCAGCTGCAAGTCTGTGTCACTTAAATTGATTGGGAGAAGAAGGGGAGACGTTTCTTCAGACATCACTCTTTTTTTTTTTTATGAAATTAGATTTATTTTTTTATTTATTTCTCTCCCTCCCCCCACCCCCCGCCATTGTCTGCTTTCTGTGTCCATTCGCTGTGTGTGTTCTTCTGTGTCCGCTTGCATTCTTGTCTTCAGCACCAGGAATCAGTGTCTCTTTTTGTTGCAGCATCTTGCTGCGTCAGCTCTCCATGTGTGAAGCGCCACTCCTAGGCAGGCTGTGCTTTTTTCACACAGGACGGCTCTCCTTGCGGGGTGCACTCCTTGCACGTGGGGCTCCCCTACACGGGAGACACCCCTGCATTGCAGGGGACTCCTTGCATGCATCAGCACTGCGCATGGGCCAGCTCACCACATGGATCAGGAGGCCTGTGGACCTCCCATGTGGTAGGCGGATGCTCTATCAGTTGATCCAAATCCACTTCCCAAGACATCATTCTTCACGAACAAGACAGAGTCCATTTCCTCAGGGATGCAACCAAAACATCTGTCTCCCTACCCATAAATTCTGCTCCCAAGATGAAACATCCTGTCACCCATCCATCCAGGCAACCACTTTCACCCAGGAAAATCCATCTGAAAATTAAATGATGGTCAGTTAGAGGAGAGCATAATCTGTATGAACAGACCCAGGATGGGCCTGTGGGAAGCCTGGGAAACTGAGCCATGGAGGTCCGGATCTGGACTTCTAGTCTAGGTTCAGGCAGTTTTTAATGGTAACAAAGACCCAAAAAGGTACCCTTGGGGAAAAAAGGACCTCAACCCAGTGCTGCTTGTCCATAATAGGCAAGAGCACAGACTTTGCAGTCGACTCACTTAGATTTGAATCCCTGCTCTGCCGCTTACTAGCTATGTGACCTTGAGCAAGTTATTTAACTCTCTAAGTCTGTTTGTTCATTTATAAAATAGGGGTGGTAATAGCAACTATTTCACAATTGGTTGTGAGGATTTAACGAGTTAATACACAAAAAATGTTTAGCCCATTCCCCGGCCAATAATCATAATCATTGTTGTTCTCATCATCCTTAGAAACACAGGAATCTTCTCTTATTAAATCCCTCCCCATGTACCCATGCTAACCCTGTCCCTCCAAGGAAGTGCTCTTGGGCAGCTGCATGTTCTCTACTGACCAAGGCCAAAATTGAGAGAGTCAGGAATGGAGCCTGGGACCACCCAGGGAGTAGTGGCTTTGAGAGCCAAGGCTGCCAGCACAGAGGTACCATCCTGGCAGCAAGCGTCTTACACTAGCCAGCCACCCTACCCTGCCCAGGCCTGGGGAGAGCAGCTGAGCAAGGTCGTGACATGGGACTTCCTGTAATGGGGCCCAGCAGCACCCACACCACCAGGTTGTGGTCTTAAAAAGAAACCAGGGCAAGGTCTTCTGGAGTAGAGCATCTACTCCCTGACCCTGTCTGGGGCAAGGAGCTTCTATGCCTAACTCCAGCTATTGACCAGGGTGATTCCTGTCAGATCATGAGCATGAATTAGATTTAAATTGGGTGGTTTAACTTTCTCTGTTGTTTGCCCCTTTGGTGATTTCAAAATGAAACTAGACCCAGAGTTTGACCTCTGTGAGTATGCAAGGGGGAATGAAACAAAGAGCTGGGAGTCTGAGCATGGATGTGTATATGAGTGGGAGTGACTTGTAGTCTGCATCTGTGACTCAGTAAGAGGAAAGAGCCCTACAGTTCAAAAGGTAGCAGTTTTGGGGGAATAGTGACAGCTTCTTTCTACTCCCCCCTCTGCCTGATTAGGGAGGCACACTTTGGGGGCCTTTGCAAGGTATAGGGGCCAAGGGAGGCCTGGCATGGCAGAAGGATGGGTTTGGTAAGTGCCATAGGCTCACAGTCTCCTCTTTCCCCTGGTCTGCTCTACCACATAAAGGAGGAGGACGTTGTGATTGAAGACTTTGAGGAAGATTCAGAGGCTGAAGTCAGCGGGGGCGAGGACGACATCAGGGAACTTCGGGCCAAGAAACTGGCTCTGGCCAGGAAGATAGCTGAGCAGCAGCGTCGCCAGGAAAAGATCCAGGTGGGGCCTGTCTAGGAAGGTGGTTCCCATCAGGGTGGTCGTGTATAGGTTATAAGGGGAGTGTTCCGGGAAATAGGGGTGAACAGGACCCTGTCAGAAAGCGTCTCACAGGGTCCCGCCTGGCTCCAGCCCCGACTTCTTACTCCATTGTTACATTCTGGTAGCATATTTGGTGCCAGGAGTCTCCCTCCTCCCGGGCTCTAAGGCAGGGTCAGGGCAAATTAGAGAAGCTGATAATGCCTCTCTGTCAGTGATAATCTATAAATACAATCCATGTGCACCACACATATGCAATTTTTCCTACGTTTTCAGGGGTTTCAAAGTTTCCCCAAACGTTATCCCAATAATTCAGGAGAGGCCTTGGGAGATCCTCAAGGGGAGAAGATATCATAGACGCAGTCTGCTTCTCTGGATTCTCAGTATAATTGAAGAGCCGCCTCTGGACAGGACCTGCACCACACCATCCCAGAAATGACTTAATTTCCCCACAAGGACTTTTTCCTCCATCAGCCCTCTCGTGTACCCATACCCTTACTTCCAGTAAGTTCTTCTTTATGGCTGTCCCAGGCCTGTCCTCTTGCACTAGAGGCTCACTTCCTCTTAGTTAAGTAGGGCTCAGGGCAGACAGAGGAGAGCAGTCACGCTCCCCCTTTAATGACTGACTGCACGCACGAGGAAGCGTGAAGCCACCCCCTCAGCCTCTTTAGGAACGTTGGCTTTCCTCCCTCTCTTCAGCTGCCCTTCTTTGGCCTAGGGTTCAAGAGTGTGTGATCAGGTCGACCTGAATACAATCCAGGCTGTACTGCTCTCTAGCTCTGTGACCGTATAGCCATCATGTGGGCAAATTATTTAACTTCTCTTTGCCTGTTTCCTCATCTATAAAATGAAAATGGTTATAGCACCTGCCTCTTAGTGTCTATATGCCTAAATGAGACACTGCATGTCAAATATCTGTCCAGACACTAAGGTCCTCCTGCCTAGACAAAAACACTGCCCTTCTTCTCTGCTCACTGTCCCCCAGACACACTCTGTCCTTTCCCACTCACTGGTCTTCAGTAATACTGTTCCCTCAACCAGGTGCCCTTCCCCTTCTGCTCCACATTTCCTGTTGCCTGTTAAAACTCTATTCCTCTTCTTTTCCCAGATGAAACTCCATCTCCCCAATGAAGCCTTCCCTGATTCCTCCCAGGAGGAATTCATCTCTCTCTGCTCAGTGTGCCTATAGCATTGGTTTATACTTCATTTGTGAAATTTATATCATGTCTCACGTTACAATTCCTTCGCTGTATTGTGAACTCCTTGGGATCAGGGACATTGTCTTCTTTTCTATTTAACAAGTGGTCCTGAACATCTTTACTGTGCTTGTGGTTGGGAGCACAGGAAGTGAACAAAAAAGTCCCGTTCAGAGTCTAAACTGTCGGGGAGAAGGCAGTCTTGAAACAGGGGATTTGAGGTGTGAGCTAGTGTTGTTAAAAGAAGGAAGTAGGGGCTGCCCTGGGAGTCCATAACGAGGGGTCTGTTCTTGTCTAGAGTTTGTATTCAGCCTTGCCTCTCCCAGTGACAAGCACTGTCTTACAAATAGAAGGTCTAACATGAAACTGGACTCCAGGGCTCTGGCTGCGCCTGTCCAGTAGGCCTGTGCCCTGGGGCCTGCTGGTGGCTGGCCAGAGCAAGGGCTGCAGTGGCCCCTTTAAGAACAGGCCCCACATGTGCCGCTGCTGGCGGCCCTGCCTCCTGTCAGCCTCCTTCCTCCAGCCTCACAGCCACAGGAGGATTTCTCAGCAGAGGAAAAATTCCCCCTTTCCCTCCCCCTCCCTTTTTTTTTTTAATGCCCGGGGCCCTTCACTTCCATAATTCTTCATTTTCCAGCCTTGAACGTAAGCCAGACACATCTGTCTGGCCATATGCGTGAACCCTGGAGTCTGTGCCGAGGTGGCTGTAAAACAGGGCCGGTGAAGGCCCTTCTGGGAGAGCGCACACATGTGTGTGCCCTCGGGCCATTGGCTTCCTGCCCAGAACCATGGGGGCTTCAGCGTTCCAAACCCATGTTAACCTTTTCTTATTTTCCCTCTTTTTGTTTAATTTAGGAGGGAGAAATCCCAAGGAAGAGGTATAAACTCCTGGGAGTGGGGGAGAGGCTCCTAGCTAGAGAGGCCATTATTGTTGGCAGGTACCTGGGTCACACACTAATACAATAAGGAAGAAAGGAGCATCAAGTGAATTTAGATGGGAAAGATGGGCTGTAAATTACACTGCTCTGAACTCCATCAGTCTCCAGGGGTGTTAACCGAGAGGTGTAAGGCTAGTCTCCAGCTCCCAGTGCCTTTTACAGATGCAGCAAAACAGGAACCACACATGTTTGGGGAATGGGATGTGAAGATGGGGTTGAAAAAAATCCTCCTGGCCCCCATGATGGCTATAAAGTCCAAGTGAGATCTGGGTCTGTACCACACCCCCTCCTCCCTGCTCCCACCTAGACCCCTGGGCCCAAGCTCATCCATAGGGGGAGGTGAGGCCTGGCCTCCCTCAGCAGCTTGTCCCTCCCTGCTTCCTGCGTTGCACAGAGGCTGGTGAGTGGGGCCGACTAGAGGTCAGAAAAGGGGTGTGGGGAGCTCTCAGGGCCTGTGCAGCTGGAGCTGTGGTCCAGGCAGGCCCCTGGATGCTGGGGGGTGGGGGGGGCAGGTCCGCCTGCCGGGGACTTTGAGTCCATACTCTTGAGGCTCAGCCCAGACTTTGCTCAGCCCAGGCTTTGCCTTGTTACCTGAGACAACGCTTCATATTGGATTGGTTCTCTCCACCTTGCTGCTTTCTGCCCAAGTTCTTTTCATTCCCATTGCCATTCTTGGGAGGTATCCAGAGACCAGAATAGGGTACATGGTTTGTCTGGGAAATTGATCAGAAGTATTTCATTCCTAACCAGGCCTACAAGGCAAAGCGGTCACTGAAAATCCTCCTCCATGCATGAGGCGTGGTCTCTTGGCACCTCATACTGGCCCAGGCCCTGTGAATCCCCCCCCCCCCCCCCCCCCCCCCCCCCGCCTCCTCTCTGCCTCCCTGAGGCTTTGCTGTGATTTGTGCTGCTGTCGGGCGGGGTCAGGTTTCCTGAGCCGTTGCAAACATCCCACCTGAAACATAACAGGCTCTTCCTCTGGCCACAGCTATTGTTTCCCTCCACATTATGGCCAGTCTTGCTCTGTAGCCAGCAATGACATGTGTTCTGAAAATAGCTTTGCTCCCCTGTCCCCTTCCCGCCCACCCACCCTCCTGAAGATGCAGTCACTCCTTTGTGGTAGCCCCAGAAGTTTCACTCTAAATATAGCTGCAGCCCATTCACACTGCCACCCAGCTGGGGGGTGGGGGGGGGCTGTTGAGGAACAATGGGGCACGCACAGAGTCCCCCACACCTGTGTGGAAGCTAGCGGAAGGCCGACACTCAGCCCTGGCTCCTAGCTGTCGGAGACAGGGTGGGAGCCAGTGGACTACCAGGCCAGGGGCACGTTCACGCCAGGGCAGGAAAGGACATCAGCCTGCGAAGCTGGGCAACCGCCCTCCCCACCCGAGCCCATTCCAGCTTCTCTGCAAATTGTGGTTCTGGGCCTCTGGTTTGCTTCAGCCACTTCTCCTACCTGGCCCCAGCAGCATCTAGAGTGACCTGTCCTCCCGGATGTCCAGGCCATCAGCTCTTGAATAGTGGAAACTCAGAGGTGCCGTGCTTGTCCGTACCCCTCCATCTCCATCAGGAAAGGGCAAACTTCTTTGGCTTTCTCAGACCAAGAAGTATCAGATAAAATGCAATCAAATCATCTTTAACATGCCCTTCAACTCTGAGATTCTTTGGTTTAGCTTATTAAGCATCTATGTTATGGTAGGTAAGGTATTGTAAAAGAAACTACCAGAAGTCAGTTTTCCTGGAGCACCTAATAGTGAAACATGATCAGTCCTCATAAAACAAAAAGAAATAACAAGTCGTTCCATTTGTAACTTTTTTAAAAAACTGAAAGCATTATTAAACCCTGTGGTATACCAATTTTAGACATCCAGAGAAGAGATCTGAAATAGCACATTTCCCATTAGCAACCCACCCCAAATGAAGCTTCTGACTCTCCTGCTCCAAGGGAAGCTGCTGGCTCTGCCTCGCTTTCTATAGTAGGTGCAGAATCTGCTCCCCTTGGTTTCTACCGACTTAAGAAGGTGCTGCCTGCCAGTGTTTATCTCAGCAACTGTTGCTTTTTTTTTTTTTTTTTTGCATTTTTCCTTTTAAAAAAATACATCCACAGAGTTACCAAAAAAATAGTACTATGAGTCTTAAAATAAAAATCAGTAGTTCTCTGCCCTTCTCCTTCCCCATCCCAGTTCTGCTGCCTAGCAATTTCCCCAGGTATATACCCCCCTGGATGGTGAAAAATGGTGTTGTGCAGGAAGAAAGGGCACTGATTATATTTATTAAGTTACCAGCACATGTATCAGGCATTCTACTAGGTACTTTCACATATAAGCGGAACGTGGAAATTTGTAACATTACAAAACTTCAAATTTCTGGTGAAGACATCACTCAGGCCAGAGAGGCCCAGGGATGAATGATTCCATCACCGTGAAAGAGGAAAGCAAGCTGCTGCCACGCTCCCTTTGGAGCCCCAAAGCAGAACGAAGACATAAGAAGGCCTTTTACTGGTCTGGCCCTACTTCATGATCTGAGTTCTCCAAGTTCCACAACCCTGGTGTGAGCTAATTGCATTACCTTTATTTGTAATTCTCAATGTCTCAATTTTCAACGGATCAGCATCTCAAAATCATCCCCACTCTGTGGAAGAAGGAACTTAACCCCTAAACATATAGGAGCCCTTCCTGGGGACCCAAGCCAGTTGGCTTCCTGGTTAGATGTTATTTTATATTATCTATCTCCCAGTTTCCCATCAGCTTGCTCAAGGATGCTCCCACACCTCAGAGAAAGTTGGTTACTTAGCACTTTCCCATCCAGAAACAGAAATAAAGTCTTTTTCTCTTCCACACTTTATAACAACTTTATACCTATTGCCTCTGGTCTGATTTGGAGTGTCCATGCTTTCCTTGAGTTCCCAGTACACTGTCCAAGGACCATTGTGGCTCAACCTTAGCTGCAGTTAAAAGGGTTACTATGGAACTCTCCTTCCAGGTCAGCACACTTGACTCAAGGCCAGGACTAGTCCCTCTGAATCACAGCATTCCAATGGCGCCCCCCTCACCCCCACCAGAGGCTTCTGCAGCTTTTTATTCATACAAACAAAAATAAATCTCACTACCGGCCTCTGAACTCCACAGCAGCCTGCTTCCCTGCTTCTCCCCAAGCGTCCCATGGCTGTGAGTGGGGACTTGGCACTCTCCCCACCGACATCACTTTTTCACTCCCTGCGCATCCTGTGTCCTTCTCTCACCGTGCGACCCAGAGATTGGAATGGGACGTGACGGCCGGCACAGGCGCCTTGCACAGCTGCCAGGAATCTGACGGGTAAAATCTGGAAAAGTTGGGAGGGCAAATGCTAAACACACACACACACACACATACACACACACACAACGCCACTCAGAGAGGGCCGGAAATGCAGACACCATAGAAGAGTGCCTGAGGACTCTCAGCCCTCTTCCATCTGCCATTCTTTTCACGGGGATTGGTCCAGACTCTTTCCCAGGTGTGACCCCCAGAGACCTACTGGTACCCCAGGAGAAGATAAAGGAGCTTCATTTACTCCCCTGAGACTCCGTGAGGCCAAGTGGGGAACAGGAAGCAGTTGTGTGGTGACTCACTGGGCAGAGCCAGGTTAAGGGAAGTTGTCTGCGGGCGTCCCTGGGACCGGATGATGGCAGCACAGCTCCGACCACCCTCACACAGCTTGACCCCACCCCACCCCCAAAGAACAGAAAGGCTGCTGCCTCCCCAAGAAGCTGTGACCTCTTCACCTTTCTGGCCCTGCACCAAAGCTCAAAGAACACAGACAGAGCTTCTCTGGGCCCTGGGCCTAGGTTTTTCTTCTCTCCTGTCATCAGGACACAGGTGGGTTCAGTTTGCCCCCAGCCTCTCTTGGCCACCTGACTTAAAGGCCCTCCCACTTGCTGCTAGCTCTAAAAGACAGATGGTACAAGGTTTTGAAAGCTAATCATCCACACAGGGAAAAAAAATGGCAGCCAGTTCTGTTTCCTTGGTAGAGGCAAGCCAGTCTGGAGGAGTATCTTTGCTCAAGGCAGGAAAAGTGAGGTGTGAAATGATGTCTTGGCTGTGCTGTAGCAGGAATATGTTGCATAGTTAGGACCCCAAGTCCCTGATGCTACAGAGGCCCCGTTCCACAGCCTCCCCTAACCCAGTGTCAGTGCTTGTTCTGAACCCTCTCACCTGGAGGACAGATTTGGGGGCCTAGGGCACAGGAAAAGTGTTCCTAGCAGTGGAAGAGCTGGATGGAGACCACTAAGGCCTAGGATAAAGAGGAACGGGAATGCTAATGCTTGGTTTGCATGAAAGAGAAAGGACAGAGCTGCTAACTGAACCTAAGCAGGGCACATTGCCTCTTACAAAATAGCCAAGCCAAGTTGGAGGGAATATATATCACCCTCTAGTTGGCAGGCCTGTGGAGAAGGACAGTGACCCAAGTCCCCTGGGAGGGTGGCCAACAGTAGCGGTACTTTCCCCTCATGAGGTGAAATCAAGAAGACTTAAGCAGACTGGGCCTCTCAGTCGCGTTTCTCATGCCCATCAGCGTCCTCTGGCCTATGCCTTCCACCAGCTGTGGTGGCAGTGGCAGCATTGCCTTACTCATAGGGAGAGGTCCCCAGCAGGTCACAGAGAAGCCACCCCCATCATTTGAAGCCATGTCCTTTCAGTTTTACTGTCATTGTCAGTGAAACCTGAGCAGTCTTCCTCACTGACTGTTAGTGGCCACAGCCGGCACTGCGGGCCCCATCGCAGTTGGCACGCACGTTCACTCCCTCTGCCCTGCACCTGCTTGTCTCAGCCTCTGCAAGTTGCTGTGTGTCAGAAGGCCACGAGAGGGCATGGCAGGGCTGGTACCTGCTCATCCAGCCCCTGCCAGATTTGTATTGGTGCTCTCCAGCTCATTCGACAAGGAGCACACTGTCTCGTCAGATGCCAGCTTATCAGTTGCTTCGTAGCCATGGACTCTAGAAGAAGTAGCAGCACAGTAGTGACTATGTTCTGTAAAGGAGGACATATAGCCAGAGCCTCTCTGGAAGGGCCATTGCTACACTTAAGCCCTGTCAGACTTGAGAGCAGTTGGGCTTTCACAGCCATGTATGGAACTTCCCTGAAAGAAAGGAAATTATAAGGCTAATGAGCACTGCACTGTGTCATGAGCTTTCTGAGGTGTGTGTACAGACCACTGGTACTACATGAGGTGATTTTTAAGTAGGATATAGAAGACACTTTGACTCTTCATTATGGAAATTTAGCATGCACTAGTCCACATGTTAGTAGGATATCAAATCCTTGATACCAGGGTTGACCTGAAGTCAGTTTAAAGAAAAGCATTAAATATTAGTATAGAAGGTACATTGTTGTAGCATAGAGCATAAAACACCAGCATTTCAGAGACACTGGCCTCATTGAGAAGGTCATGGCAATAGTGCTGAGTCAGGAGGTTGCTCTTTGCAGACCTGTGAGTTGGGTCGTAATTCACCAACATTGTATGGACTTCTGCTGCTGTGGGAGACTTTGGTATTAATTATTAATTATTAATTATTCACTTTTTTGTAAAGCATATGCATTTAACCATTTTTTAAAGCTATACAATAAAGTAAAAATAAATTCAGTTTGGGATATAAATGGGTTTTTGGATTGAGAAGTACCCTTCTATGTGCTGCCTAAAAAATATATGTGAAACCACTTTCATATCCAAGAAACCTAACTCTCCCTTGTTGATTTTTAGCCCACAGACTTAACTTCTAAGAGTTCTGTTGCTTTTAATACCATCATAGTCATTTCTCGGTCCTAGGCAGGGTTTTAGTCATGTCCCCATTCCTGGGCATTTAGTCTGTGTTGATTTCTATTATGCTTCACCCAGCCTGTGAGCCTCAGGCCTGACAGGGCCTCACTCTTCTTCTGGACAGGAAAGAAGTTCACTGGAGCAGGATGCTGACCTGCTGTCGAGTCAGGGCCCTGGCTCACCATCCCTGACTCGCCTGCTCACTTTCTGGCTCACTTACTGTCTGTGTCCCTATAGGCTGTCCTGGAGGACCAGAGTCAGATGAGGCAGATGGAGCTCGAAATCAGACCCTTGTTCCTCGTACCAGACACTAATGGCTTCATTGACCACCTGGCCAGCCTGGCCCAGCTGCTGGAGAGCAGGAAGTACATCCTGGTGGTGCCCCTCATTGGTGAGTCAGGCGGGAAAGCCAGAGCAGCCTGCATGTGTACAGCACCCCTTCTATGCTGTGCCCCATGGCCCAGGGGCCAGGCAGACAGAGCACTGCTGTATGTGTGTAAGACAGGATTTGCAGGGAAGTAGGGAATGCGTGGGGCAAGGAAAATTGTTTAATAATCAAAGCAGTGCAGATTATTATGGCTGATCCATGGCTTAAACTGCTTGAGCAAATGGACTCCTGTGTCCCAGCAACCAGAGGCTGCACGAGCCCAGCCCTTGTTTTTATCCTTATAAAGCTTGCAGTAAAACAGCAAAGCTGGTTCCCGTTATTGGTAAACACTCAGCCCTGGCAGATAACGGCAGTGCTGCTGGGTGGTCTGGCAGGGAGGCTGGGAGGATTTTGAAGTGGTTAGATGCCTTTGGTCTGATTGTCTTGTAGCTTTTCATGATCATTCTGTTGGTTCGAGGTAGCGTTTCTTCTGGCCTATGTCACCCCCGAGGCCAGGCTGACGGGAACCCTCCAGTGCAAGCCCTCAGCTCAAGTCTGTGGATTCCAGCCACTTGGGCCCTTACCACTGTCAGGTCATTGGGCCCGGTGTGGGGTCGGCATCTCAGGACCCAGCCAGCTTGCTTCTACCCTCGGTTCTTGGAGCTCTGTGGTAGGTCAGCCTCAGAGTGGACTTTGGGCTCTGGGCTTCTGTCTGATAGAGCTGATACAACTAATGTAAGTTGATAACTATACCATGGAGAGTCTGGGAGGTGATCAGGAAGCCCAGGCTTTTTTAATGTCTCCTGCTCAACATCTACTTGGAGTAAGTTCGGGAGCCCTGTCCTCTGGAAAATCCTCTAGACTGGCAGTCTGCCTGCCAAGCCACCTTTGACATCCATGCCAAGATGTTCCACTGGGCTTTCCCTCCCAGTCCCAAATGTCTTAGTGTACCAGATGGGGGTGGAAACAAAGGGCAGGAAACATCCGCCCCTGCAGAGGCTGTAGAACCCTGGGGGGTTGTGGGAAACACGTTAGCACCACCTGAGAATGTTGGCACTGAAGCAGTCCTCATCCCCGCCTCTACCCTCCCTGTCTTCCTTCCCCCTCCCCATGTGGCCTGGCCAGAACCTCTTAAACCCAGGCCATTAGACCTAAAGGAAAGGTTTGTGTTCTTCAAAAGTAGAGCAACTCCTTTCACCAAAGTAGAGCAAGCAATAAGACCATCAAATTGTTCCAGGCTTCCCCTTCTCGCTGGGTCCTGAACTGCAGGAACTTTCAAGATACTATTTCTCTGTGCTTTCCTAGGCCTTCACAACCCAGGAGATTTCCAGGGGGAAGAAAGTAAATTGGTCACTGTTAGATGGCCAGGAAATTATATCTGGGAAAGGTTGCTGACATCTCAGGAACCCCCGAAGATTCAGAAGGAGCCTCAAACACTATCCCAGACTAGCAGCGTTCCTGGCCACCAGCACTGATTGTGCCCCCACTGTGTATACAGTGTCCTTGTTCCCAGAAGGTCCAGTTGAAAGGCAGAGCTTCAGCCCTTGCCCTTGAGAATCTTATTGTCCAGGAGGGAAGACCATCAGATTTGGTGGGGAGAGAAAAAACACAGGAGAAAACCCAGAGGATATGTACAGAACAAATCAGTGAGCCAATGTAGCTGTGCACACTAGCTTCTGTGAACCTTCCTCAGCCGGACAGGTCCCTGGGCTCTGCCAGGGAATGTGGAGAGAGGCTCCTAGTCATTGGTGCTTTCCTTAGTGGACTTATGCCTATGCCCAGAGCAGCAAAGGGTTAAGCCTACAGCTTTCCCTGCTTGTTCTTCTGCTCTTTAACCTGCTCTGTGCTTCTTAGGCCTGACCCCAGCATTGAGAAGCCCTGCCTGGTGCAGAAGCACAAACAAGCTTCCCCTTTGAAGCCTGTTTAGTTTGGAAGCAGGAAAACAGATTTTGGGATGGAATACCAGTTGTTCCTGTTTGATGTTCTATTTGCTGCACTATATACCCATCCGCCCCCCACCTACCACTCACCCCCAGCCTCAGCCATGCGTTGTATGGACACTGCAGCTTCACGTTGCTGAAAACATGGGCATCAAGTGTCTGTGTGTGTGTGTTCCCACATGGGCCCTTTCCAGAAAGTGTCTTTGAATACCCAGACAATGAGTGCCAGGCTCACCATGGAACAGCATGCTCATGCCGACTCTCCGAGCCATGAATCACTGCACTGAGGAGAGGCCTCAGACCCCAAACTCTCCCAGAGCCCCCAAGGAGTGCATATTTCCCACTTGACCTCAGGCTTTTGGCTGGAATTTTGGAAAGAATCTTCACCAGAAAATGAAGCCGTGTCCCAGACACTTAAGCAAGCAGACACACACACACACACACACACGACACATGCACGCACACACACGCAGCTTCAGAGGATTTAGATGTGCCAAGGGCATAGTATGGGGAAAAACCAGAGCCCTTCCAAGTGAGGCTGTGGGTGCTGCTTCCTGCTTGGTGACCTCACTGCACTCTGCCAGGGCTTGGAACATAGAACTCTGCCATCAGCACCAACCCAAAGCTCCTCTTGGACTGCTGTGGTTGGGGTACCAAGTAGATGAAGGAGAGTTGCCTCTTTTTTCCCTTAACTGCTACATACCCTTACCTCTCTTGAGGGACCCTTTCAATTTGATCCTACAACTAAGGAATGCAATAGAGGGGCCAGGTTTCTTCCTCCTCCGAATATAGCAGCTCCAGAAAATCCCTTTAAGTCCCTCCAGGAGGAAGGTGGGGTCAGGGGGAAGAGGCAGAAAGGGGAGAGAGCACCATGGAAAGTCTGGGATATTTCTTTCCCTGCCTTCCCCCAAGTTTGCCTGCTGCTCTCGTTTCACTGGAAGACTCCTGTGGGCCGGGATGAATTCTGTGGTCTAGGAAGGGGCTGGCTAGAAAAATGAGTGGACAAAGAAGGCCTCGGGTGAGGGCAGATGTTCTTACTGAGGCTGATACCTTGTGGGGGCTCTTATCTCATCAGTGATCAATGAGCTGGATGGCCTGGCCAAGGGACAGGAGACAGACCACAGGGCTGGGGGCTACGCCCGTGTGGTACAGGAAAAGGCCCGGAAGTCCATTGAGTTCCTCGAGCGGCGTTTCGAGAGTCGGGACTCTTGCCTGCGGGCCCTGACCAGCCGTGGCAATGAACTTGAATCCATCGCCTTCCGCAGTGAGGATATCACAGGCCAGCTGGTGAGACCCCCATCACAAGGAGAGTGCCACAGGGTTTCTAGAGGGAAGGTCAGCCAAGGCATTTGAGGGGGTAGCCACAGCCAGGTCCTCATAGGAGGAGTTCCTTGTCACCCAGTTCACACTTTGTACCAGTGAGGCGTAACCAACCAGGGCCAGGACATGTATAGGTGGGATTCTGGGATGGGGCCCTCTCCAGGACCCCAGAGGCAGAGTATGCCCTGCCCCCTCCCTACAACATCCCCTCCTGCCCAGTGGCACTTCTCACACTAACTTCCTCCAGGGTAACAATGATGACCTGATCCTCTCCTGCTGCCTCCACTACTGCAAAGACAAGGCTAAGGACTTCATGCCCACCAACAAAGGTATGACTTTGCAACTCTCCCAGGCAGAGACAGCTGCCTCAGGATCATCCATCCCCTCAGCCCTAGAGAAGGGTCCCTTTGCTGACTCTGATCTGGGAAGTCTGAAGAATGAAGACTCAGGCCTGAGGCCAGCCCAGTTTCCTGTCCTCCTGGAGGTCAGACCTCCCTGTCATAGCTTCTCGTTGCCACCCCCAGGGAATGTCGGGTGGACCCTGGGCCAGCTAGGAGTGAGCCTCGCCCAGGAAGCCAGGCACGAGGCGGTGAGGTTTCCCACACAGCATGCATCCATTTCCTTTCTTGCGTCCTCGGTGAGTTCTCTCTGGCAGCAAGAAATGTCTTTATGATTCTCAGGGTAGCTTGTTCCAGCCTTGGTCACCTGAGCCCAACGCTCTGGAGCAGCTCTGAGGCGGCTAGTCCCAGTGGCCCCTGGGGCACACCTCCCCTTTCTTGGCCAGCCTCACCTTCCTACTCCTTTCAGTTCACCCCTGAATGTTTACCTAATATCCGGCCCAGGCAGAGGTACTTTCCCAGAGCATGGGTACTTACTTCCTGGTCTCTATAGTCGGGAGCTCTAGTGTTTTGCTGGCTCCTGGAGTTGGAGGCAAGTGAGAGCTTGAGGACTGAGTCCTCATCTCAGTTTTCAAGACTGCTTCTGGGTGAGCAAAATCAGCTCCACTGGAGCTCTCTTCCAAATACCTGACCACCTCACCTTAACCCCTAAACTTTCCTTCCCACAGAAGATATTTTCTGCCCTTGGTTCCAGATGCTGACATTTCTAACATTTCTTCTTTTGAAAGAAATTCTGAGGACACCATACTTTAGTGTCATTTGCAGAACTGATAATTCTCATCATTTGGTCTCTGTCCACTTATATATAAGTAGTCTCTTGTCATTTTATTGTTCTAAATTTCTTATTGCCCATCTCTCTTCTGTATTCATTCTCCTAGTCTTAGCTTTCAGGCTGCTCTATGGATTGTTTTCTTTCCTGCCTAATTCTCTGTACCAGAGGCTGGTAACAAGGGGCACTGCCACGTGGCTGGCATGTACTGCCCCTTAAGGCCAGATCTCAGGCATTTAAGTAAAAAGGGGACCTGGCTGAGCCAAACCTTTGCTTGTGCTCTGCCCCTAAGCAGCTTCCTAGAGGAGTACCTTCTGAGGATGAGGTAGGCAGGATTGCCACAAGGCCTTGTTGGGAAGTGTGGTTCAGATCCTGCTGTGGCCCCACCCCAGCCTCAGAGCTGTTTCTTTCTTAGCAGAGACACATTTTGGCTTTGGCCCTACTAGTCGTTCCACCCCCTACTTCACCCAAAAAAGCCTACAGGAACCTATTGCCATCCTGAGGGCCACCCCTATCAGAATTACATCAGCAACGGCTGGTGTAATCAAACCCCATTTGTCAGTGTGAATTCTTAGCAGATTAACTTGTCAGATTCACAGAGAAACCATCACCAAATGTTTATGTGTAAACGATGTTGAATTTTAAAATCATGTGGATTATGGCGGATGGGGCCTGACAAGATGACAGTCTCTGGTTTCTAACAAAGTGAAGTTACCAGTGTCAAAACAGAGGATGTTTATTGTTAAAAATGTCTCAAAGTATCCACAGAAACCCCTGCAGACCCCTGCCAACAACACCGGTCCTTGGTTGGCTAACCTAAGGCCTGGGCCTCTCCTGGTCTGAGTCCCAGGGCAGGAATGGTGGGGCTTTATACAGACTCAGGCAGCCAGCTGGGAGCCCTCCACAGCACCGCACACCACCCCCCACCCCACGCTCACACACACCCCCACTCCATGCTCATATCCCCGGCACCAGACCCAGGCAGTTGAGTGGTCTCAGAGCATCCTCTTTACCCTTGGCTGCCTTCTCTCCCTCTCGCCCACCACAGCCCTTGCCTTCCATCCCACCCACCTTCCATCTCTCCCCCTTCTCTTAACCACCATCACACCCCACAAACCACTCCTCCCACTTCCCCCAAGCTCCTCCCCAGGCTGACAGCCAGTTCTCAGCCTCCCTGCCTGGAGCTGGCAAGCCTGAAACTGCTCAGGTCAGACATGGATATTTGCAGTCCCCCATCCCCGCCAGCCCCCGCCAGCCCCCACAGCCAGTGAGCCCTGCAGGGCGCTTCCTGTGCCTCCCTGTCTGCCTGACCTCCAAAACACCCAGCCTGGGCCAGCTGCTGGAGTGGGCTCACTAGGGTGGGGTACCAATTTAAACTTGGCCCAGTTTAAATTCTCCCCAATACATTAAAGGGCTAGGCATTAGAGAGAAGGTGGTAGGAGAGATTGCTCTAAAAAAGTCATTTACTAAAAAGAATGAAGGATATCTGCGCAATGTGGAAAGATCTTTTAAAATATATGAACTTTGAATAGCAGAGTAAGTACGGTATATATGGATAGCATGACCCTAATGTTGTAGGGGAAAAAAGACTGTGCATACAATATAGATACTTGTAAATGTGCATCAAGAAATCTGAAGGGGGAACAAGACACAGAACCACAAAGACAGAATATTAAGGATAGTCCTGACTTTGCCTTGCTTTTCCATTCTTCTATACTGTTAGAGACTGTTTACATCATATGCATGGATTGTGCTTATTCAATAGAGGAAGTCACCAGGACATAGTCTCAGAGCAACCTTGGCACAGTCCTGCCAAAGACCCTTCCCCTTCTCTCCTCAGGGCACCTTCAGTGAACCCCTCTCCCCACATCTGGGAGCCCTGGGCACACTTCTATTCCATCTTGAGTTTTCTACTCCTTGATGCCTGTAGCATCAAACTGCTAGCCATGGCAGGAGAGGGTGTGCAGAAAGAGGGGTGTCATGAGTCCAGAACCAGCCATTTGGTCAGAGGAGTAGAAGGGAAAGAGCTTCTGCTCAGTTCAGAGTCCTGGGAGATAGGTCTGGGAGAGCCAGGAGAGGTGGCAGGGGGAACACTTGGGCTACTCTCAGGGCACTCAATGTATAGGAAGGAGAAATCCCAGGGAAGCCCAGTCCAGCATGGCTGTGCTAGGCCAGGAGGGGAAGGTGCAGGCAGGGGCCCCCTAGGCTGAGAAATCTGAGGGAAGGACCATATGGAAGGGCTATGAAATGGCTGGCTTGCCCGCCCCCCTCCCCTCTCCCCCCCAGGCACCAGGACTACATGCCCCTGCAATTGGGGAGGCAAGGCAGCCAGCCAGGATCTCTGCCTCTCACCCTCAATGACATCTTCCCACTCTCCCATGCCAACAGAGGAGCCAATCCGGCTACTGCGAGAGGTGGTGCTGTTGACAGATGACCGGAACCTGCGTGTGAAGGCACTGACGAGGAATGTGCCTGTGCGGGACATCCCTGCCTTCCTCATGTGGGCCCAGGTGGGCTGAGGGGACCACATCTGGGCCTGCCCCCATGGAACCGTTCCTGAGAGGCCACCAGGCACCCAGTGTAGCACGGAAGGTGCCCGTGTGCCTGAGCCACCAATCCACCCACACAATAAACCATCCTCTTCCAACCCACACCGTGGCCGTGCTGGGGGGGAGCTGCTCCCCACAGAGCCCCTCCCAAGGGTCGGGCAGAAGCTGGGACCCTCCTGGGCTGCCAAGATTTAAGAGGGAGGTTGCTGGCTGCAGTTGACAGGAAGTAGGTAAGCCAGAGGGCCACCATGCTCTCAGGCTTTGTCTCCCCCTGTCTAGTTCCAGGGATGGTGGGGGAGGAACAAGGGATGCTTCTTGCCCCAGGGACTCAGCCACTTTCTCTGGTAGAGGTGGGGCAGAGAGGTGAGTTTCCATCAGATGCACATGAAATCAGGGGCCCATCTAATCTTCCAAACCCCTACTCGGGGTCTGTGTCCAACAGGCTTTGGTTATGCCCTGAAGAGTGTGCTCAGGGTGTCTTTCTCGCACCAAGTCCCTAACAGTAGCCCTAGGACCCCAAGCCCCTCCAATGCACACACACACCCAAACTGCCTCTTCTTCCTGCCCTCATCAATCTGGGTCCATTGCACTTTGCAACTTGTTTTGGATGGTCATGGGTCTAGAGGGAAGGAACATCTGGTCTTGGGCCCATGCCTCCTGGGTGGTCTCTGCCTGCTCCTCCACTTGTTGGCCTTCCTTTTGCTCTAATTTTCTCTTCACTTGCCTCAGACTCTTCTCAGTTCTCCCCACCCTTTCCTCCCTCCCTCCTGAATCATTCCCCTCACACCCTCCTTCCCTTTCTAGTTGATACCTTTCCCCTCCCTGGTCCCCTCAGTTTCCTTGCCTCAATTCCTTCTCATGGAGGTTCTCGGCTCTTGAATCTTCCGCCAGTACCTAGGACAGGAACTCAATAAAGTTTTCCTGCTCCAGGCCCCCAGCCCCTCACCCCAACTCTTGAGAAGTTTCCACACTTGTGCAGCCCAGCCTGAGGGTAGGGTGGGCCAGTGCCTGGAAGAAACATTGCTGCCTAGCCTTGAGTTTTCACCTTGATTCTCGCTTTGCCCTTGACTTTCCAGAACAACCAACACAGAGGTCATTTGGCCTTTTGAGTTTTTTTGTTGCTTATTCATCCTGCACCCATGTTCAGAGTCTCACTCTGGAGGCGTCCCACTGGTAGAGTTCTCCCAACACAGGGGCAAGGATAAGGGGGACTTAGTAGGGGAAGACAGGGTTTCGAGGAGGAGCCAGCAATGTTTCGATGGGACTAGTGGGTGCATCTCCCCAGAGCCCACAGTCTTAACTGTACAGCCTACCCAGAGGATGGAAGCAATGCTGTGCCCTCCCGAAAACCCAAGATTATGCCAGAAGGAGGGGGGGCTGTGCAGGATAGACAAGGCCATCGGTTTGGGGGTAAAAGTCTCGCAAGGCCTCAGAAGACTGGGTTCTTTGGGAGTACAGGGAGCTCCCTGCCTCTCCTTTGAGATCCTTTCCCTTGGATGAAGGCGATGAGTGGGTGGGTGGGACACCCATCTCTCCTTTCTGTCCTGTTTGCAGCATTGGTTTTGTTTCCTTAATAAATTTTAGTTATGAAACCTAACTGTCCTCCTGCTGATCTGTCTTTAGGATTGGGGAGGGGGGAAGGTCCAGGCCTCTGCACCTGTGTGAGCAGCCCTTTTCAGGCCCCACGTCCACCCTGGTGCATTCCACCCAGGTCCTTGTGCATGCATGGGCCAGAAGAGAGCTGCAGGGTCTGTGGTCCTTGGTTACTTCTTTATTGCTGTTTGGTTCGAGTATAGAAAATGGAAGCGGCTCTGGAAGAGCCTGTGTACAAGGTAGGAAATATACAAACCCGAAGGAGGAGAGGAGGAGGGAGCTAAAGAGACCGCATTCCAGCCCAGCCCAGCCCAGCCTGGGCTTGGGATGGGGGGGCTGCCCGGGGCGCATGCAATAAATATGGTCCGGGGGCCCCAGGGAAAGGGGAGGAGAGGGGGCACGGCAGAACGGGAGTCTCAGCCCTCAGACTCCAGAACTCCTGCCCTCTGTGGAGGGAAGGGTTGGCCCTGGGGCTAGTGCCACTTGTGCAAAATGAGGAACTTCACATTATCAGTCCCGGGGCTGGCGGGAGCAGGGACGGGGGGCCCTCCGGCCGGCTCAGTCCCCTCCCTGCTCCACAACTCTGCCCCACGCTCCGACCCCAGCGGGGGAGATTCACAGTGAGAATGGGTGTGGTCGCGAGGGCCGGAGGTAGGGCTGGGAGTGCCCCAACAGTAACCCCCTCCCCAAGAGCAGCGCGGAGCCGAGGGAGGGGGCCAACGAACCACAGGAAGAGGCGGGGAGGGGCCGGGGGTCTCCTTTGGTCAAAGCTGATATCAAAAATATAAATCTCCCACCCCTGTCCCGGGGTCTCCTCCCACCCCCACCCCCGCCCCCGCCCAACTCCAACCCCGGGCTAAGGCACAAAGCAGTGAGGCCAGGTGAGGCCGCGGAGAGGTGGGGCCGCTGCTACTATAGCTGTCCGGGCACGATGCACCAGCTCGCGGTCGCCGCCGCTCCCTGGAGCGCGGGCCGGGGCCGCGCGGCGGCGACAGGGCGGGCTGGCGAAGTTCGCTCTAGGTGGGAGAGAAACGGTCGATGGTCCGGCCGTCGGGCCCAGCGGCCAGGTGCGCGCCCTGGCTCAGCACCTCGGCCGCTTTGTCCGGGCTGAGGCCCAGCTCCGCAGTGAACTTGGCCAGCGGGTAGAGGCTCTCGAGCGCCACCTTGGGGTCGTGCAGGAAGTGCGTGGTCTGCGCCAAAAGCTCGGCCGCAGCTGCCTTGTCCTGCTGTTTCAGGCTCAGCTGTTCAGCCGTGAGGCGGGCCACAGCAAAGACGCCCTCGGGGAAGTCGAGCTTGCCCTTGCCATCGGGGCCCGGGACGCCAGGCAGTGCTCCCAGGCTCGCCAGCGCCCCGGCTGCGCCGGCCGCGCCTCCCACGGCATGCATCTTCATATGGCTAATGAGGTTGCGTTGCTGCGCGAACTTGCCGCCGCACACCTGGCACTCGTAGGGCTTCTCGCCCGAGTGGATACGCATGTGCTCGGTGAGGCGGTACTGGCGCGTGAATCGCATGCCGCACGCGTCGCACGCGAAGGGCTTGAGACCCAGGTGGCTGCGCATGTGACGCGTCATGGTCCCGCGTTGCGTGAACTTCTTGCCGCAGATGGTGCACGGATAGGGTCGGGTCAGCCAGTGCGTCTTCTCATGCTGCCGCAGCGTGGCCGGATCCTTGTAACTCTTGTCGCACGACGCGCAGCGGTACGGCCGCAGCAGCTCTCCCAGGCTGCCCGTCGCCCCAGCGCCCTTATCCCCGCCGCCGCCAAAAGGTGGACCGAGGCCGGCAGCCCCAGCGGCCACCTCCGCCGCCTCGGCCCTGCCATACAGCGCCTCTTCCTCCTCCACGTGCGCCTCCACGTGCGCATTCAGCTGCTCAGAGCTGGGAAAGCCCTTGCCACACGGGATACACACGTACAAGTTGTCACCAAAGCTTTCTGGCTCGCCGTAGGCCAGGTGCGGGCATGGGTAGCCCTCGAGGTGGCCTCCAGGCGGGCTGGGGTCCTCGCTGCTCCCCGTCTCCTCACTGCTGCTCTTGTAATCGTCGCCGTCGCCACCCACGCCGGGCCCGTCCAGGCTGCCCGGGTAGCGCGGCGGCGGCGCCAGACCGAGCGGGGGTCCGCCGGGCGAGACAACAGCGTCCCCGCCGCGCTCGTCGCAGCGCTCGCCAGGGGAGCCGCGCTCCCTGCCCAGCTCCTCGCCATAGCTGCCCAAACCCGGCTCGTGCTTCATCCAGCGATAGAGGAGGCTGGGCCCGTCTGGGCGGCCGGGGGCCTCCGGTCCTGGGCTGCCGCCGCCGCCTCGGAACGGGTCCGGAGGCGCTGCGGCCTCCTCCAGCTTCTGGAAGGGCAGCGGCGGCAGCGGCGGCAGAGCAAGCGGCGGCTCCTTGTAGGCGGTGGGGCCGCCGCCGGGAGGGCTTTCTGGGCGCGGGGGCAGCTCACGTTCGCCCGGGGGTCGCTCAGGGGCCGCGGAGCCCGGCGGGCTCTTCTTGGACAGGTCCAGGCCGCAGAGCGGGGAGCAGCGGCGCTCGGGAGCGCAGAGCGCGGCGGCCGGGCCGGGGCCCGAGGCGTACAGCTCGGCGCAGTGCGTGTTCACCGCGGCATCGGGGCCCGACGGCGGTTCGGCGGCGGGCGGCGGCGGAGGCCCCGCCGGGGAGGAATAGCAGGCCTGGATGACGGGTGTGGCGGCGCGCAGGCCCCGGCCCGGCCTGCCGTAGGGCGCGTAGCCGCCGCCGCCGCCGCCGCCGCCCGGCAGGTGGCAATACTTGCCGTGGCGCTTGAGGCGCTTCTTGCACAGGGCCACAAGGTCGGGGATCTGCAGGTAGCTTGCGGCTGCCAGCACGGCGCCCAGGCTCGGTTCGGTCCCCGGTGCCACGGCCGCGGCTGCCGCCGCTTCCACGCCGTCGGCCAGGCGGCCGGTGTAGATGAAGTCCAACACCAGGCGGAACACAGCTGGGCTCACCATGTCATGGTCCAGGTTGAGCAGGTTGTCATGCACCACCAGGGACTTGAGGTAGGCGCTGCTGGCGGCCAGCACGTTCTTGTGTGCGCGGAAGAGGGCGTTCTGCACCACGATGATCACGTCGCACAAGAAGCCCTTGGTGCGCTGGTTGTTGAGCTGCAGTAGCAGCTGCCTCGAGTGGCCGGGCGCCTCCATCGTGTCCAGCATCGTCTGCCCAGCACAATCTCCTGCGGGGACACACACGAGCCAGGTCAGAGCCCCGCGGTGCCCACGCCACCTCTACCCAGCCCTGCTTTTCTCCCTTCCACTTCCCCTTCTCCGCTGAGGAGGGGCATCGAGCACCAAGGCCCAGGTTCGGGCTGAGGATCGGAGAACTCCGGGAGTGGGAGCCTGGGCCGGTGGGCCGGACCAAAAGAGGGCGCGGAAGGAGAGTGGCTGCCAGCCGAGAGGAGGCCAGGCCGCTGCGAGCCACCCCGCGGGGCAGGAGGGCTTCGGTGCTGGTGGCTTCCGAGGAGAAAATTGTTGGGGCGAAGCGACCCTTTCGGAGACAGCTACCAGATTTGAGGAAAATGTCCGCTTCAGGAAAAGTCATTCAGGGCCGAGAAATTTGCCCAAGTAGGGAGCATGGGAGCCGAGTAGGAGGCGCCTCCCGCCTCGGGAGAAGTTGCCCCACTTGAGGGAAGTGATCCGGAGGAGGGAAGCTGGGTGCCCGCCGGGGCGCCGCCCTGGCCGGGGGCTGTCAGGCCCTCAGATGGGCCGGGGCGGCGGCCGTGGAGCGGGCAGCGGAGGCAGCGGCTGCGGTGGCGGGCAGAGCGCGAAGGCCGGGCCCCGGCGCAGGGAGGGCGTTATATCGGGGCAGGAGGCTGAGGCAGGAAGCAGGTGGGGGGGAGGGGGGAGCCAAGCAGCTCCCAGGGGAGGGAGGGGGCAGCGCCCCGGGCGGGCACGGCCCGCAGCCTGCTGCGGCCCTGACCCCGGCCTGCGCCCCACCCGCGTCCCGGCCTCGGCCCCAGGCCTCGGCTCTGCATTCGCAGGCCCAGCGCCTCCCTCCCCAGCTCCCCCCAGCCCCTTCTCCGCGGGAACTCCGCCGCCCCAAACTTGGGGAAAAGTTTCCCAACTTCAGACAGGGCGGGAGGAGCGCGCCAGCCCCAGGCCTTCGGCTCCCCGCTTTTCCTCCAGGCCCCCAATTCCGGCGGCTGCTCTTGGCCGCCGGGCCCGAGCCGAGCCCTGAGCTCCCCTGCCCGCCTGCCCGCCCGCCCCGGTCCCCGCCTGGCCCGCAGGGCCTCGCGGCCCGTTACCTGCGACCGCAGCCCAGCCAGGCTTCCCGACCCACGGCGGTGGCAGCAACTCGCAGGCGCCCCACCCGCGCCACTGCCGGGCTCCGAGCTGTGCCAGGGCAGCGCCCCTGCCAGCCCCGCCTGCCAGCTCCCCTTCCCTTCCCCTCGCCTCTCCAGCCCATGTGCGGGCAGAGCCGGCCCCGGGCCGCTGACCCCGCCGTGAACCCGGCGCGGAGCTGCGGCCCGGCGGTCCTGGGTCCTCTAGGGGTGACACCCGGAGCCCTGAACGCCAGCCGCCAGCAGCGATAGGATGTACTCCGAACAGGCCAGCGCGCGGGAACTGGGCTGTCCCGGGTCCCCTGTCCCGCCCGGTCCCCAGCCCAAGGACCCACCTGGGGGGCATGTCGGAAGCCCCGGGCCCGGCTGCCGGCAGATCCAGGGGGGACGTGGCTGCGCTGCGCTGCGCTCCGCCCGCCGGGCCCCCGGTCGGTCTGTCTTGCCGGTCCGTCCTCCCCGCGTCCTGGTCGCGTCTCAGCCCCGCCGCGCTTTCCGCACACTCTTATCTGGAGCGGCCCGGGCCGGCCGGCGCTGCCGCGGCCATGACGCCACCTGGCGGCCGCTACAGGGCTCTGCCTGCATAAGCCGTGAGCTCCCTATCGCGCACCTGGGCTGGAGACAGTGCGCAGCCCCGCGGAGGACCCGCGCCTACCCGCAGGTTCACCCTCCCAGGCGTGCCCAACTGGAACCGAGACCCCAAGATGAAAACCTCACAAACCCTGGGGTTTTGAGCTGAGAGCGGCTGGTGTACATATTTCTATGTTCCCACCCAACCCCAATTTGGAGGAGCCCTGCCCGCAAGGAGGGGACTCCTGTGACACTAGGTGGTGGAAAGAAGGTTACAGAAATCCTAAGAGAAACGAACGAAGACAAGATCTTAGAGACTGTTAGACATTCCTGGCTGGAACCGTCCACTTTGGAACCCTCACCCCTCCAACGCACCCAACTCAGCCACGTGAATTAGGCATGCACAGCATAAACCCGTTCGCACCCTGATCCTCTCCAGCCATTGACACCCACGGGGCACGAATGTTTTTACACACACACCAGCCCCCTGCCGGGCCCTGAGTCCCTGTTCTCTGGAACACGGACGGACTGAGACTTGGGCCTCGGCGGGTGAACAGGGCAGAGGGGTTACCCAAATAGTCCGCCCTCGACTTGCAGCTATCCGTGAGAACCGCAGGATATTCGCCTGGGAATGGCGGGTCAGTGGCTCTTGGGGGTCCCGCAGGAGCGAACCCCGCCCCCCAGATACTCTGTGTGAGCCATTTTGAGGGTCCCGGCTTGAAGCTCTTCTCCAACCCATGGCCAGAGAGGAACGCGACAGGAGGACCTCTCAAAGTCCTGCACCTGGGACGGAGGCCCGGTTCGTGCGGGTGACTCCCTTCTAGAATGGAAGGGACCCCGCAGTGGCGCGCGGGGCCTCACTCGGCTACTCCGGAAGTGTCCCCGCACGGCCCCAGCGTTGCACCAGGCCTGTGGAGAGCGCCGCGTCTCTGCGGCCCACGCTCCGCCTCCTCTCCGCACCTCCTGACCCCCGCCCACACGCGGGGAAGGGGGGTCCCGGAGAACGCCCTGCGCTTCTGATTGGCCGCGAGAGGCTGGGGCGCAGCGTTACCATAGTAACTGATGAGGTTAGCCCTGATCGCATCTCTCCGAGGCCTTGGAGAGCTTAGCAACCGCGCTGGGCGGCACCACGCGAGCGGGGGCCGCGCTAGCCGCCCCCCGCGCTGTCCTCGGCCGCGGCCCCCACGCCCACGCCCCCGCCAGAAGTAGTGGCTGAGTCACCCAGCGAAGGGCCGCCGGCGCGGCCCCTCGCGTTTCCTGACACACACCAAGGTCTCGGGCGCCCTCCAGAGGCTCCGTGCCCTCCGCAGGCGGCTTCGCAGCCTGGTTCCCGCAGGTCGGCTGCGCGCTGCGTGCGCCCCTCACCCGGTTTCCGCCCGGTGTTGTGGCTCCATCCCGTCCCTGTCCTCCCCTCCGTCTCCCCACGGTGTTGCCACTGGGGGAGTAAGTAGTGCGGTTCCAAGGGTGAAAACAGTGCTCTCCGGAGCTCCCGGCCTCTACCAGGGATTCTGGACGCCTCGGCGGCGAGGGACCGAGGGCTGAGGTGAAAGAGCGGAGTGCCGCAGGGTGTGGCCCGGCTCCTCCAAGAAGTGCTCTTAGAGCTGCACTTGGACGAAGGAGTAGTTGTCCCACGAGGCAGGAAGGCACGCCCCAGAAGAGACCCTCTTGCTGGCAGCAAGCAAGGCTGTAGGAGGCCAGATCCTGACGGGTGTCACGGCCTCTCTGACCCACCTGCTCCTTCATCTTTTCTCCTCTCCTTCGGGCTTAGATCCCAGCCCACAGGGGCCTTGGTGCCGTGCAGTCTGCCCTCTGGGAGCCTCCCCCCGCCTGCTGTGCCCACCATCTTTGTTCTTCAGCCCTCTCCCAGCGCAGCCCAGCTGGACTCACTGCCCCTACCCCCTGCCTTCTGTGTAGGAGGGCCTCATAGCCCTGCGCCGCCTCCTCTGAACTCTACTCTTCCGCCATCTCGGGCCTTTCCCTCCCTCCCCAGCTCCTCCTGGCCTCCACCAGAACCTGTGGCCCCCTCTCCATCCCGGCCCACCCTTTCTCTCTCAACCCTCCCTCTTCCCCCATTTAGAGCCTTCCTCAGTTGCTCCAGCTAGGTTGGCCCAGGTCTGTTCATTTCCCTACTCCCTTTTTGGGCAACTCTGTCGTCCCCCCCCCCCCCCCCCAGGGGCCTTTCCTGCCCTTTCTGGCCTCCAGGAACTCTACTTCCTCCAGCAAGTGCTCACCGTACCTCCACGCCCTGGAAGCCCCTGTCTGCCAACCTTCTGGGCCCTTCATCTCCTTCACTCATCATCACCCTTGTGAGTTCTGCCAAAGCACAGCATTAGGCAAATGGGACTTAAACTCAGCCATTCTTGCCAGGCTCTGGAGCTGGGTGGGCGGGCATGGAGGGCCTGTCCCCTCCCCTTGCTGAGACTGCCCCTTGGGCCTGCTCCCTCCTCTCCAGCCTTCTCCCAGCTCCCCCACAGAGGCCCCTTGCTCTTTTCCCAGAGGCTGGGGCCATGGTGCTCAGCTTCCTTCCCTCTCCAGCTCCTGACGGATGCCTGGGTCCGGGGTGGACCACTCGTCCTGGACCCAGCCTCCTCCACCAAAGCCCCCAAGACCCCTGGGCTCCCAGACTCTTCTTCATGCCGCCCCCCTACACCACAGCTCCAGCTGCGTCCTAAGCCCCTCCGTGAGTCCAGCTTTCGCTCCTGCTTGGAATCCCCCAGGACGCGAGGGTGACGCCACCTCGGCAGCCGTGCGCGGGCCATCCTGTGACATCACAGAGCCGTCGGGTCCCGGAACTGAGGAGTGGGGAAGGGGGCGACCGGATGAGGACCTCGATTCGGTTCGGGTCGCAAAGCTGCGCCCCCAGGCTCCCGAAAGCTCCGGGAGGAACGAGGGCATAAACTCGTGAAACGGACCCGCGTCGCCCTCCGGCCCCAGCACCAGCCTCCCCCGGCCCCCAGCAAGCAGTTCCGGAAAGTTAACCCCTCGCAGGCCAGACAGGGGGCGCGGGCTCCCCCCTCCGGGTGCCGCTTCCGCGCGCCCTCCTCCCTATCCCAACTCGCGGTCGCCTCGGTCCCCACCTCCCGTCTCGCCACTATAAATAGCCCCTCTTCCCGTTTCCTAAATTCCCTGCTGACGTCGGCAGCGCGTCAGTGTGTAGGAGCCGCGGCCGCATGAATGAGCCGCCGCACGAGTACTACGCGCGCCTATAAAAGCGGCCGCGGCGGCCGGGCTGCGGGAGGCGAGCTGGCACCCGCGCGACGCGGCCCGCCAGGTAAGCTGGACTGACGGGCCGACGGGGGACAGATGGACCCACGCGAGGACACGGACGGGAGGGCAAGGAGACCGCGGGTGGCGGGGTGGAGGGCTCTCTCTGGGATGAGGACCGGGCGGGAGGAACGAGGGTCTCCTTGCAGAGGGCGGAGCCGCGCTCCGACTCGGCCTCGCAGGACCACCCCCCACTCCCCGGCGGGCCCGGAGGCGACAGCGGACCCCGCGCAGCACCTGCCCACGCCCGCATGGAGACGCAGCCACTTCCCAGGAGCAGCCGACAGAGGACCGGCCCCAGAGTCCCCGCAGCTTTCCCTGGGGCTTCTGCCTGCGCCATCCTCTCAAAAAAGTGGGGCGAGGGTGCTGGCCCCCCAGGAGGCGCGCCCCCCTCCTGTCTTTCCCTGCAGCGCGGTGACTCAGCCTCGCTGCCCCCTGCTGTCTGAGCCTGGGCGCCGGCGAGAGACTGACGCCCACCTGCTGGCTGAGGGGCCCGCGACTCTTGAGCCAGCCCCCGCCCCTCACCCATCCGGGGCGCCCCTCGCCATCCCGTCGGGCTCGTCCCGCTATGCCCCCGATTTCCCGCCTCTGCGCGCGGAGCGGTCCTCTCTGGACCGGGCGGGGGCGGGGTCTCGGCCGGCTCGCCTGGCCCCTCCCCCACTGTCACCACCCTGCTGCCGGAAGTGCCTCCCCGCAGGGACAGCTTTGACGTCATAGGCATCTGACGTCAGGGGCCGCGTGCCTGTCCGCCAGCGCTGGGGCGGAGAAGAGCGGGAGACGCGGGGCTGGAGCAGCAGCAGCGCCCCCCGCCGCGGGCGACGGGAGCACCCCCGCCCGGGCAGCGCGCCGGCACCTTGGCTCTAGACTGCTTACTGCCCGGGCCGCCCTCAGTAACAGTCTCCAGTCACGGCCACCGACGCCTGGCCCCGCCCCAGGACCGCGGACCCGGCCGCCCGCCGCGCTCCCCGGGGCCCCTCGGACGCCCGGAGCCCGCCGCCCCGCGCCCGCGGCCCTCGCCGCCGCTGTCCGCGGTGCTGATCCAGCGCCGGCGCCGCCACCGCGCCCTGCGTGTCGCCGGTCCCCAGGGGCCGCGAGGGGCGGCCGGACCGCACGCCCGCTCGCACAGCCCCCGCCGTCCCGTGCGCGCCCCCACCGCGCGCGCCGCCCCCGGCTCGCGTGCCCCCGGCCTCGTGCCGCCGCCGCTCGCGTCCCTGACGTCAGCCTGCCCGGAGCCGCCGCGGTGCCGTCAGCGCGTGCGCCACGCCCCCGCGTCTCCAGGGCAACCGTGGCTTTCGATTGTTACTGTGGAAACCGGAGGTAACAGTCTACAGCCATGGTCGCCCCGCAGCACGCCCCCGCGCCGCGCCACCCCGCGCCCTGCCAGCCCGGCGGGGACTGGCCGCAGGAGGAGGCGGCGGCGGCGGGTCGGGATCGCGGGTGCGGGCGCGGGAGGCGGGCGGGGCGGGAACGGGCCCTGCGGGCCTGCCTGCTGCGCAGGGCCTGAGGCGCGGAGGACCGTCTCCCGAGCGTGGGGCCGTCCGCACCTCCCAGCCCAGGTATCACAGACAGCGTCGTCGGGAGGAAGGGCAGCTCTGGGACTTGGGTCTTTTTATCTCCTGGGTGGGCTGGGACCAGGAGGCTTGGAAGAGCGCTGGGCGTCCGGAGGGTGGGGGCGGGAGGGGGAAGAGACAGGAAAGTTTCCCCACATAGGCCGCAACCCCTTCCTTCCAGGAACCCTTAGTTGCGTGGGCAGGTGAAGAGTAAACCTTTGATCCCTTTGCTGATGGAGCCCAGTCTCCCCTGGCTCCCCTCCCGGCTTTCACGCTCTGAGCACAGAGGTTAAGACAGATCCCCAGATCTGTCCCCAGTTCTCAGGAAGTCGGTGGGCTTGTAAAGGCAGGCCCATCCCTAAGAGCTTCGTGTGACCAAATCAGCACCCTCGCCTCAGTCTGCTCATAGGCACTGGGTTCCAATTAGGACAGTTTCTCCTTAAAGGAGGGTGGGGTGAATATCAGGGGTTAAAGTCCTGTCATGCCGATGAAGTGTAAGCAATGATCTCTTTAAAAAACATTGTTGTGTCATCTGCCACCCCCCCACCCCCACCACTAAAGGGCTTATTGTTGGATATCGCATAATGGAATTCCTCAGGAGCAGTGGTGGGAATGGTTAACTAGCTGACGCCCCTATACAATTTTATTTTTCTCTACACTCCCCCCCGCCCCCCTTTTTCTAAATTTACTAGGACAGTTGTTCAGAACTAAGAGACACCTAAATATTCCCCTTTGCCACTCCCCCCGGGCCAGGGGGTCTTCACCAGGTTACAGTGCACTTGCTGGTGGATTCCAGTGGACATTTGTGGGTGGAGCGTGGTGTGTGTAGAAAGGAGTGGTGCTGAGAAGCAGGAGGTCCCAGCTGGTTCCATCAACTTGCTGTCATTTAAGGGACAATGTTTCTGAGCCTTCTGTAAAATGGGATTAACACCTCCTCTGCCTTCTTGACAGGTGTGTTTTGAGGATCAAGTAGGAATGTGTAAGTAAAAATCTTTGAAAACTGCAAAATGTATTTCCAATCTTGAGTATTCTGTTAGGTTAATATGCTTTTGTGGGGATGGGGGTGGAGCTGGGAGGCAATCCCAACTGTGGGTGCTTAAGCAGAAAGAACAGGGGAAGGGGCCCACCTCCCTGAGGAGCCCTGGGATTGGGGCTGTTGAGAAGTCTTGTGGCTAATGGACCCATCTCCTAAAAGCTTCAGGGATCCGAGGTAGAGTGAGGTGAAATGAGGAATGATAGGGATATTCTGAAAGGTAGCCACTAAGTCTTTTTCAGTTTGAACCTTTCTGGAGAAGGTGGCCAGAATGGAAAGAACCAGAGTACTGTACAATGTGAGTTCCTTAGTATCCTGGAAATCCACTCCAGGAATCTGAGTTTTAACAAATAATCCCAATGCAAGTGAGCCATTAAAATTGTGTATGCACCACCCCTTAAGATTCTGTTGTTGGTGGAAGGCATGATGGGAGGTGACATATTCCATTTGTTGGGAACTAGTGGACCACATGATTTCTCTTTCTAGCTTGGACATTTTATGGTGCTCAGGAGCAAATTCTTTGTCATCTGCTTTCTCGGTCCAAGCATGAGAACTTCTGCTCTTCCTAATACTGCACTGCTCTCCACCCCCTTCTAATTTTAAGCCCTGGCTTAAAATTCATTCTCCAATACATCTTCCCTTCTCTCCTTTAATCCTCACAATAATCCCAAGTAGCAGCATCTGGGGAATGCAAGTCATTTCACCTCTTGGGACCTTGCTAAAGGAGGAGCCTGATTGCTGTGAGGGTATGTACGCCCTGAGTTGCTGGTCCAGTGATTATTTCCAGAGAAGCTGGGAATCTGAATTTTTATGTGACATTCCTAAATTTTTAAATGCTGGCAACCAGTTAATCTTCTTTTCTAAAATTCTATGGGCCCAATACAACAGGTGTGTAGAAGTCATTCACTGCATTTCAATCTTCTCCTTTTGTCAGGGAAGGGATCCCTTTGAAGCACCAAGAGCAAGACAAAGGAAGGCTGTAGCAAGGGAGAACTTTCTGCTACAAAGGCCTTAAACCTGGTAAACTGGGTATCTGGGCAGATAATGTCCCTGGCACCTGGGGGAGAGTAACTCCAGCTTTTTATATTGGCCAGCTGCTATCTGTAATCAGGAACCCAGAATCTCAAGTAATTTAAGGAGTATCAGCCTGGTGTCTCAGGATGGACAGGCATATTTGTGCTGTACCCCCTAACACTAATTCCTGCTTGTTATTGTTCTCTGGGGGCACTCATGCCTGAGGGCTAAAGAGGGTCTGTCGGGGGCTTCCGGAACAGGACAAGGCAGGGGAACCATCCTGCAAGTGAGGGTAGAAAACAGAGAGGCGAGTGTTTGTGTGTGCACCACAGTGCCTAGGAAGTAACTGTACTCCCTGAGGTAAACCAGCTCCTACTCCTTGGCTGTGGTCACTACAGAATATCATCAATCTCAGAAACTCTGCAGATGGGGTCAGGCTGAGAAGCAGTTTATTTTGTGCTCTTTGGCCTCTGTCCAAGGTCTGGGATGGCCCCACCCTTCAGTTATAGTTCAGAGGGGATAGGGCAGTTATCAAGAAAGCAGGAAACACAAGAAGCCATGGTTTGAAGGAAGGTCAGCACACAACTCTCAGGGATCAGGCTAAAGGAAGTCTAATATCAGTGAGGCCCAGGAAAAGCCTGCCTGGTCCTCTCTTCCCAAACTTCTCAGACAAAAATTCTTCCCTGATTCAGCCACCAAGGCCTCCTTTCCTTGAGTTTGTGTCTTAAGACCTCCACCAAACATGTGTATGTGCACACTTATATGAGCTCACCCTGAGGGTACTCAGCTGGAAACATTTCCCCGCCTGGTGCTGTCAACCAGGCTGAGTGGATGACCAGGAATCCAAGATTTCGCTTATAAAATGGGTTCTTCTGTGCATACCAGGAAAAAGACACTCCAAGTCCAAATCACCACTTTATTGTGTGGCAGTCAACGTGGTAACAGCCAGCTCCTGTGTTTCCCAGGTCACCCTCCTCTCATCCAGGGCTCCAGTGGTCTTTTTCCATGTTTGAGTATCAGAGCTCAAAGTGTCCGTTAAAGCCTCAAGCTTTTTTCTCTAGTGCAGAGCAGGACTCACATAATTTGAGCCCTGGGACTTGCCACCTGTCATTTAATTGATCGTGGTGGGGGGCTCTAACAGCAGTGGGAGTCCCAGGGGAAAAGGAGGGCAAGGATTGTCACACTGAGGCTGCCCCAAGGCCATGTGTCCCCAAAAAGGTTGGGAGGGGTGGAAGCAGGACAGAGACATTTGTTGATCTTTCAATCTGCAAACTGATCCAAGAACTTGAGGTAGGCCTGGCGCTGGGGCGCAGCAGCTGGAATGAAGTGACCACCAGGGTGAGTGAGAGTGATGGCTTCAGGGAACTGGCTAGCCAGCTGCATACTCTCCTTAGCGGGGATGACCCGGTCAGTGTCCCCAAAAACATGGAGTGAAGGCAGTGACAAGGGGCCCTGCAGAATGGGCTCCTTGAGTCCAAGACCTCGCGGAGGGAAACCAGATACCAGGATGATAAACCGAGGCAAGGGGAAGCGGGGGTCTCCCTCTTGGCTCAGGGCACACAAAACGGCTGCTAAGGCAGCCCCCTGGCTGAAACCCAGGAGCCCATCAAAAGGCCCGAGCTTGTTCAGCGCGTGTGCCACTGAGCCCAAGGCTTCCTCCAGACCCCTGCACACTGTGGGCTCTTCCAGGGCAGAGAAAATGGGCTCCTCTTGCTCTGTGAACCACCAGCCTCGAAGCTGCTCCTCCGGAGGACAGGGCCCTACAACGATATGGGGAGCCGACGGGGTTAGGGACAGGGGAATTAAGAGAAGGAGGGTGCGGAAACTTACAAAAGAGAAAATGAGGAAGAAAGGTAGCTGAGGGGAAAGAGAACGCCTAGGGAAAATGAGGGGAGGGGATGGACTGGCGCATCAACTGGGGGACAGGGGCAGAGAGATCAGGGTGGAAGCCTGGGAAGGCAAAATTGGGGTTTTAGCGAGAGGGGATGGGATAGATGAAGGGTGTGGGAAGGAGGAGGAATGAGAGAAGGATATAGGATGGCGGTATGCTGAGGGGTGCTGAAGAGACAGGGCAAGATGGAGAAGATAAGTGCATTTCCGGGGCAAGGCTCGGCTCACCGGAGGAGTCTGAGCCGGCGCCCTCGGGGACCGGGTGCGGGCCGCTGAGGCACACGAGCTCGGCGCGGCCCCGCAGCGCCTTCCTCAAAGCTCCAGTCTTCTCGCGGAAACCCCGCTCACTCTGTCGGAAGCCCGCCAAGCACAGCACGCGCAGAGGCCGCCGCGCCGCCATAACGCAGAGCAGCGAGCCAAAGAGACAGCGGAAACGGCCTTTCCCCGAGCGGAAGCACGCTGGCAGGGCGGAGCCAAACGCCGGCTCCGCCCTGAAGGCGGGCTGCGGAGCGCGCGAGCGTTGCCACGACAACGCGGCGGGGCGGGGCGCGGCCGGAGCAGGGGCGGATACCTGGGGTCCCGCGGCGTCTCAAGGCGCCACTTTGTTCTCTCCGCAGCTGCAACCCTCGCAACCAGCGGCTGGAGAGGGGCGCGCGGGCCTCTCCTGCACCTGAGGACGCAGACTTTGGTCAGGGTCTGGCTTCTGCGACGTCCTCTACCCCTCCCGTGCATTTCCCGTTGCGGCCGCAAGGCGGCGGCCTCGGCTCATGCCGGCCAGGGATGGGGCCAGTGCCAGGGCCCCGCCTAGGGGCGGCCTCTCCTCCGCGGAGTCCCCGCCCACCTTCCTGGGCGCTGGCCGGGCGCGCCCGTGGTTCACCGTCCACGGCCCCAAGGAGCTGCCGGCGTAGAAGTCCATGGGATAGGGCTCCTGCCAGGAAACGTCCCTCAGGGCCACGGCCGCCTAGGGGACAAGAAGCAGACAATTTTGCTAATATTTGCCAAATTACAAAAAGGAAACACGAGGCTCAGAGGCTGGGATTCAAAGTGGCCTGACTTCAGACCCTATGACCTTAAACAAGTGCCACCCCCCCACACTCCACTCCTCATCCCTCTCTCGACAGAACCTGGTGCAAAACCCCTTCTCACCCAGGGATTTTTCAAAACTGGGTGTTACCTCATAAGGTGTCAGTAGTGGCTTGGGGAAGGCTGTGCCCCAATCAATGGAGAGGCGTGGACATGCCACCTGCACCCACCTGTGAAGGGAAGACAGGTCAGATGCTAGATGGGGGTCTCCTAGATGGGGGCTTCCTCCTCTCCTGGACAGGGGGACATGTGGAAGAACTTGACTGTATCCCCCAACACACGCAATGAATGCTTAGCATTAATTCTAAAGACTGTCACCTACTGCTGTTCAGAATCATCACACTATATTGTGACCAATTTTGTCCTGTTCCCCCCACTGTAAGTTCTCTGAGGGCAGGGCCTTGGCAGCTCCGAAGCAGTGGTATCCTCATAACCAAATTTAGTGCTCAAATTCATTTCACACGGCACAGCTGTGATGCTGCTACTGCTTCTGAGCCCCAAAGCCTGACAAAGCAGGCATGACCCATAGCAAAGGGCAGCTCTTTGAAATTCCATGACCCTGAAAGCAAGTCAAGCTTCTAAGCTTCTTCACCTAGGGTCATATCTAGGTAGGTAAGGCCAGGAAACTTACACATCCACCTCAGGAAGTAAGCTAAGCTTGCTGGGGAAGATCTCAGAGAGCAGTAACCTCACAAAGGGAAGTCCCAGGGTTCGGAGCCGAGATTCCAGGTGCTGCTGGGAGAGGGGGGCAGAGCTGGGGTCACCGTGATCAGGCAGGCAAAGCTGAATCCCCTTGGCTTACTGGTTTTCCCAGCTGTGTTTTCAATCAGTCCCCTCTAGAGGCCATCTAGAGCCCTCTGACCTCCAGGATCTTGGGGCTACCTTGGCGGCCCAAGGTGCCCAGGATAAGGCCCCAGGATTGAGCTGAGCGGGCAGCAGCTATGGCTTCTTGGCGGGCAGCCTGCATGCGCTGGTGATCATAGTGCTCTCTGGACAGGACTTTGCTGTACGGGTCATACCTGGAAAAGCAACAGTTGTCAGGGTCACTGACAGCCATTCATGGGATTCCTACTGTCTTCGCAGCCCCCTAATTCAGCCCCTTGGGCTCCTGAGCATTCAGGGCTTATTACCCCCGATTCTGCCCCTGTAGGTAACCTGGGAACAAAAAGCAGAACAGAAATTACCATAGGGAAGATCTATCCTACAGCTGGAGAAGGCAAGAGGGTGGAGAGTCTTACAGTCTCAGGGGATGGTGGGCGGCTTGGTAGCAGCAGCCTTGGATCTTGGTTCAGATCCAGGGACCAACGGCCTGAGACTCTCAGGGCCAGGCACTGAGGTTTCAGCCAATTAAAGCACCAGCGGTAGGGAACCCCACCCCCTCCCAGCTGGGGAGCCTCGCCTCGCCCATACCGGTACGCGGGGACAGTGGGGTTGGCAATCATGACAGACTCCAGGTGGAAGCGGCCATCTCCGAGATACCTGCAGGGTAGAAAGGAGGCTCTAAGTGTGGGGTGGGGCACCCATGGGCACGGAGGCCCACAGGCCTGAGTTCCAGGCTGGCTGTGCTGCTGACGACATGCAGGACCCAGGACAAGTCATCGTTTCACTTCTAGGGCCTTAGTTTTCTCACATGTAGAAGAAAACGTTCAACTGGATGACCAGAAGTTCCCTCTAGTTAAGCAGAACCTAAAAACGGCCCTACTCTGACCTTCCAGGGAAGAGTAAAGGGGAGCTAGTGCCATAGTAAGGTTGCTAGGACTCTAGAGATCCTAATTTGGAGGTGGAGGCCAGATTCTCCTTGACTGAGCACTACACAGATGTTGGAACAATGTTCAGGGGGTCATTGTGTTGTAGATAAGCTTTCAGGGTATGCGCTGCCCACGCTAGCTCTTGGGTCTACAACAGCTGCTGTTTACTGGACTTGGTGTACCAGGCCTGGGCTAAGTACCCAACGTGTACGACCTCACTATCAAGGAATCCTCCCAGATACCTGTACTTAATCGCATTTTACAAAAGATATCATACAACTAAGGTTCAGGGATGTTAAGAAACTTGCCCAGGGGAGTGGATGTGGCTCAGGTAGTTGGGTACCTGCTTCCCACACGGGAGATCCCGGGTTCAGTCCCTGATACCTCCTTAAAAAACTAAACAAAAAAGCAAACAAACGAAAAAGCCAACTCAGGGGAGTCGAGGTGCTTCAGTGGTTGAGTGCCGGCTTCCTACATAAGAGGTCCCGGGTTCAATCCCCATCCCTGGTACCTCAAAAAACAAAACAAAACAAAGCAAAAACAAAAAAACAACTTACCCAAAGTTACACAGCTATTAAGCAGTGTATATGGAACTCTGGTCTGTCTTCAGGTGTAATTGCCATGCTGCACCAAGCAGGCCTGCGTGATGCTGTCCCGAGCAGTCCCTCCAGGCCCAGGGACCTAATCTGAGGTGGCGGCTCCCTCCCCCGCCTTGGAGACCATGCCTCATTTTGGTGAACATCCAGCCCTCTGGGTTTCCTGCCCCCCCAACACACACACGGAAGCCCCCAAGGCTAGACATCTTCAAGCTCAGAATTCGGCTGGCATAGGGGAACGCCCCTCGAGAAAACAAAGACTGCCAGGTCTGGGCTGCAGAAGGCCCCAGTATGGGTCCACCTAGGAGCAGGCTGTCCCCTGGGGGGTGCACGTCTATAGCCCCAAAGGTGGGCTGAGTCAGAGAGTGCCCCTCCCTTTCTTCCTGCCATTATCTGGAACAGGGCTCCCCTCCCCATACCCAGCCAGGGGAGCTGTGGGCTCTGAGGCTGGCTGCATTCACACAACATTAAGCATTTCCATTACCTAAAATAATTAGGCAGCAGGAGACACGCTGCTCCTGCTTGTTAGCTGTCCGGATGCTAAATTAATGGGGCTGCAGCCTGGGCGTGCCCATCCATCTTTTCCAATTATATCCCCCCATCTTGAGCCCACCCCACCCCCTCAGCAGGCCTTCAGATTCCTGCCCCCGCCCTGTGCACGGTCTCAGGACTGTGGACAGAGCCCTGCACAGGGATTCAGGAAACCTAAATTCGAATCCCAATTTGGTCCCTAACTTGCAGTGTGGCCTTAGACAAATGGTTAAAGAGCTTTAGACTCAGTTCCCTTGCCTGTACGGTGACCCTTAGGCCCCCTCCCAGGGTCCACTTTTCATGCCTCTATAACCGTTTCTAACTTACACAACAGCCTCCACCTCTTCAGGCAGTCGGGGGGATGTGCAGCCCAGAATCTCCCCAGGGGACAGGGGCTTGCACTGTGGGACGCTCACACGATATTCAGCTTTCAGCTCCTGGGCAGCTGCCTATAGGGATAATGGGGGGAGGGAAGCAGGTGGCCAGGGAAGGAAGGTCAGGGCCAGAGGAGCAGCCTGGGGCACCCGGGGCGGGGTTCAGGAGCCACTGCCCCAAGGGATGCTGGGGAGCCTCATGGTCACTTACCTGCAAGGTTGACACAAACTGAATGGTGCTGACAAGGGCCAGGGCACTGGCTGGGGGAAAGGTGAGGCGGACGGAGTCCAGCAGGTGGGTGGTGTCTATCCGGATGTCCACAAAGACGTACAGCACCCCGAAGTCTTGGGTCAAGGTGTCCATGGGAACTGAGAGGACAGAAGAGTTCAGGAGACTCTGTTTCTGAAGGCAAGGGATACAGAGACCCTGGTTTCATCCATTGTGACCATCCTAACCTGGGAGTGGAAGGACGGAGGAGAAGGGGGAGGTCAAAGGTCCCTAGAAGCTCCTCCTTAGTCAAGCTTCCCTGACACTCGGCCTGGGGACCCAGCCTGCTCTACCACCACCAGCCTTTCAAACACCCGCATCTGGGACAGCAGCAGTTTTCAAGGCAACCAAATCCAAAGGAAAGATCCGCCTGAGGAGCAGGTGGGTCCGGGCCTCCCCAGAACCAGGAGGGACCTTGTGCCTGCAAACTGGACAGGAAGCCACTGCGACGGAGAAGGCTAGCGTGCAGCCCTGCCTCCCCGCCAGCCCTGCCAAGGCCCGGCGACCCTGGCCCGTCGTACCCAGGCAGCTGTGGCCATAGTGCACCAGGAAGTCTGCCCCCAGGGCCCTCGCAGTAAAGTCATCCACGCAGCAAGCGCCGTAGGTCACATCACCCATCACCATCACTTCGGCCTCTGTGAATCTGAGGGTGGGGGTGGGGGAGGGACAGTGGGACAGGGACCCAAGGAATGAGGCGGGAGACAGACCTAAAGCAGTAGAGGGCTCTCAGGGCCCGGCTCCACTCTTCCTACCTCTCACAATTCCTTGGGTTGGCAGCTGCCACTTCTGCCAGCAAAGAGTGGGAGGGGTACAGCTGCCACCTCCCTCAGCTCTGGCAGCAGCTCCTGGAACTGTTACTGCATGAGGATGGTCTCTAGAGCACCCTGAGTCCTCTGCCAGCCTCAGCCTGCAGGAGGGTCCCCAGCCCTCAGCCCGGCACACCCAGGACCAACCACAGACCACCAGGGCCCGCCTGATGCCCTGACCCGTCCAGGGCCTGCACAGGCACCCGCTCTCCCATCTAGCACTGCGGTTTGTGTGGGCGTGTGGATCTGCGCAGCCTGCCCGCTCCCCGGGCCCCCTGCTACCTCCCCATCCTTAGGCAGGGCCCCCGGTGCCCAGGGCAGGGACCCATGCACAGCTCCCCCCCAGCACATGGCACCACCTACCCATCTCGTGCATCAGGAAGAGTGGATCCACGGCCAGGCCTGAATCACTGGGCCCGGGGTGGGGGTTGGGGAAGACCCCGGCGCCTCTGCCTCACCACAGGCTTGGAACAGGGGAACCAGGCTTTCCCCAGAACAGATCCACCCCTGGAGCATGGGCCCTGGCTCAATGACTGGGGTTGCCCCATTCCTCCCCTAGGGCTGTGATGGGGGAAGATGAGCTGCTGCCCCTCCTCCAGCCCCTACCCCCTCCTCCACCCCTTTCCCCAAATCAGGCTGTGCACAGAAGCAGATTATTCAGCTCCTTAGAATGCAGCCCAGGCGTCTGAGTCAGCCGGAGCACTTAATTTTTTATAGATTAAAATGTATGCAAATTGGCTCGAGCCCCAGAGAGCATCCCCAAGGGGCAAGAGGGTGGGAACAAAGAGTGAATCTGTGGCAGCGGGATGGGGGTGCAGGGTCGGGGGAGGGCAGCAGCAGGGAAGTGGGAGGTTCCCATCGCAAGATGACCTCCCTTTTTTCCTTCCCCCTCCCTGTTCCCTCGCTGGTTCCAGATGGCTGAGCACTCACTGGCCCCCTCCCCCAAGGATGGCTCATTGTATTGAAGAAATTTTAAATTAGGGGGGTGGAGAGAGGAACTGAGTATCTTCTCCTAGGCACTCCTCTCCCCCTGCCAACCCATCCTTGTCCTGCTCCCAAAAATATGCCAAAGAAAAAGGTGCCCCCAGCCAGACCCTGCACTGACCACTCCAGGGTGAGCAATGAGGATTCTTGGGTTCACCCCCAGGCCCCAGCTTTGCTCTGGGCCCAGTACTGACGATCCTGGAATTGGCCTCTTCCTCTCTCCCAATGTTTTTGATGGAAGGGTGCTTTACACAGACAAGTAGGGATGTCCTCAGAGCTAGGAGTTTTGTTTTGGGCTTTTCCCTGTGTGTGTATGTGTAAAGGGGGAGGGGGAGGCAGAGGTCCAGAAGGAAGAAAGGATGCCAACCTAGCAGAGCTCTGATGGGCATGGGGAAGGCCCTGACCTAGCCTCTTCTCCAGGGCCCCAGGCCTGGCTGGCAACTGCCTCACCTTTCTAAGATGTCCACAATAGTGCAGGCGAAGAGCAGGAGGCCTTCGGGCATTTGCAAAGCCACTGCAAGACAGAGCAAAGATGTGAGAAGCAGAGGCCTGGGAGGAAGCCGGGATGGGCACGCTGCCCCCTGGCCAGGCCAGGCAACCTCCCCACCCCAGCTCCAAGCGACGGGGCTCACCCTTCTTGGCCTGAGCCTGCTGGATCCTCCAGATGGTCTTGGGGATCTCAAAGTTGTAGTTGGAAGGCAGGACCTGGATGGCTGCGCGCAGCTGGGTGTTGTTTAGGATCTCAGGGGGGATCTGATTGGCCAAGCGGCCCCGAGGGGCTCGACCTAGAATGAATGTGAGGCCTGAGTTGGTGCGTGGCTTAGACCCTAGCCAGACGTGGGTAAGCTTCTTCCCCACTGAGGTCATCCTGAAGCTAGAAACAACCCATTAGGCAAGAAGGACATCTGCATAATTAATTCCCATGATGTACGATTATTCGGAATCAAAGAATTGAGCCCAGGAATGCAATATGGTTCACCCCTTAGCTCAGGAGAGTAGAGGTGACACCAGGGAACTGAACCAAGGAGCAAAGAGGAGTCTAAGGGTCTGCTGCTTGACAAAGAATCCTGTGGAAATCCCAGAGTTTAGCCCACCCAACCAGTCTGGGAAAATGTCACCTCTCTCCCACCCTGAGGAGACCTTGGAATTTTGAGGTCTATAAGTCTATAGACATCTATAGGCAAACTGCTATGAGCACTTGTTTTAAAAGCTGCCCTCCTTACTTCAAGTCCCATTGACCATGCCCACACCCATTAATTCCTGTACTCTTTCCCCTACTCACTTAAAAGGTAAATAAACACCATACATTTAAGTGAGTTAACTAGTTCCCTAGACCCCTGCCCGCTCCTCCCCTCCCCAGGACTGCTGGAATGAACACGCTCATCAGGACTGTGGGCATACGGGTGAGGACAGAAAAGTGACCTTACCCTTCAGCGGCTGGCAGTCTAGTGGGGGTAAAGACAGGTATACAAATCACTGCAATCCTCTGATTAAAGGAGAAAACCTTGTAGTGCTTTAGCAGCCCTTAATCTGTTATTAGCCTCTTCTAGTCATCTCTTTAGGAACAGTTTGTGAACATGACAAGGCAAGAAATTGATTTATTCAACGAATATTCACTGAACCAGTCCTATATGCCGGAACCTCTGCTAGGGCCCCTCACTCTGCTAGGAGAGATCCTACCAGACCTGAGTCTTCATCCACTGTGTGTTAGAGGGTGAGGGTGGTGAAGGGCTAGCATGGCAGGCTGGGAGCCTGAAACCAGATTCGATGCCACCACTGCTAAGATTTTTGTCCAGTTATTTCAAAGGCTATGGGACAACCAGTCCCGCCTCTGTGGGGGCCCTCACAGAATCTCCGTCTGACAGGCCCCTTGTGGCTGGTGGGCTGCAGAGGCTACTAACTTTAGCAGCTCAAGTCCCACGGGCCAGTAGGCCCAGTGGGCCTGGGGAGTGGTACCTCCTCCTTTATCACGTGGCTGTGATCTTCTGTTTACTTCTGTATTCCCGGGTGGACTACCAGAACCCTGAGGGCAGGTGCCCTGTTCTAGTTCCTGAACCATACTCAGGCCTGCATTCACTGAACGTTCAGTAAATGCCTGGTGAAAGAAGCAATGTGCTTCTTCCCTGAAAACATTCCCTGAGGGCCCACTCGTGGAGTGACCGCTGCAACCCGCCCCGCTCCTTCTCTCCCCTTCGGGTAGATCGGCCGAGGCAGGGAGGCAGAGTTTCCAGATCGAGGACTACGTACGAGCTCCGGGAGGAGTTGCTCCCTATTGCGCCCTAAAACTGCAAAAGAAACACCAGTCACCCTGGGCTCCGGGAACAGCAGCCCGGAATGAGTGACAGCGAGGACTTCCGGGTCTGGCGAGGGAAGGGCCGCCGCCTTTAAAGGGGGCAAGTCCTGCCCTTGTCTTGAGGGCTCTACCCCGAGATGCGAAGTCCGGAGGCTGCAGCGCTGTAGCACCCACCTCTGCCAGGGCCGCTTCGGCCGGCGGCCTCCGCCGCCTCCGACACAACCAGCGCCGCCATCACGCCTGCCCACGTGGCGACCAAAAAGACCGTACTAGAAGAACGCGGAGAGCGCAGGCATGGCAGTAGATAGCCGATCGGTTAGAGAGAGGCGGGGACTCACTGGGCGGGGACTAAGAAGGAGAAGACAGGGGCGGGGCGGGGCTCTAGGGGGCCCGGAAGGTCGCGACTCTCGGGAGGCCCCTTGTGGTTGCGGATCACCACTGTTGTGTTTTTCTGGCGACCCCTTGCCCTCTCCCTCCTCCCTCGCCCGGCCCGGACCTGGCACTCTCCGAGCAGAGCTCACCTTCTTGCCAACTCTCTGCCAGAGTCCCGCGGGTCGGGTCCTGTGAAGGGGGACATCCGCCAAGTTTTCCTTCAGCTTCCCTGCCTCTTTCCTTCCCTGGTTAGCAGTGACGGGTCCGCAGGACACAGTGTGGGTGGGGCGACCTTCCCTACCTCAGAGGACCCCACCTCCTGGACAAGATGAATCAGCGCCCACCAGCCGAACCCCAAGTTGAGAGTCTTAATGAGGATTCCCAGAGCGCCAGGATACCTTTGTCACCTTTAGTACCCACCGTGTGGATGGTTCACGTGCGAGAAACTGCTGCGCAGGGGAAGTCACCGAATTTGGGGGTGCTTTTCCCGAAGGGGGACAGTCTGAAGATCCGATCGCCTAAAGCTTCTGGCTCCCGGCCAATGTGTGCTCTGCCGAGGCTTCTCCTCAGCCTAGATAGCCTTTCTCCTCATCAACCACCCCAGCTCCGGGGACCCCAGAGAGAAGGCAGAGCAGTCAGGGAGACAGCCTTGACCTTTGAAAGCACAAAGCACCTGCAGGGCTGGCCCCTAGCAAGGTCTGCTCCGTAGAGCAATGGTCCTCCAGGGCCGTTTGCCCACCCAGCCCCTTGGCACTATCCTCTGTCTGCTACAGCTGCTTTGAGCACAACTGGCCCTTTTAAGACAGCTCTGTGGCCTCGGGCTCCCCCGGAGGCCCTCCCTGCTTGGAAACCCCTAATTAAGGTGCTGGGAGAAGTGAAAACAAGCAGCCAGGGACAGGCCCTGCCTGCGAGGCTGCCCAGAGAACAGGGATCACTGGGCAGGCTGGGAGTGAGCAACTGAGGGGAAGACAGGAAGGGGTCAGTGCTCTGTCCCTCAGCCACCACTGGAGCTTAGGACTGTGACAGCTTCGGATGGGAATGTGGCCAACACAGATCCCAGGAAAAACCCTTGCACTTTGATAAAAATCCAGCCTGGACTTTCTCATGTCTTCCAGTTCCTCTGGACAACCTGGGCACATGATCTCAATTCCCAAGACTGCTTTTGGCCCCTCAGGACCCCAAGGCCCAGCCGGTGGGCAGCTTTAGCTCAGGCTGCAGCAGGTAGTTCCAAGGGGGAAAGACTGGCTCCATCTGAGCAGCGGCTTTTCCCTGGCAGACGCCCCACCCCTCGGAGCCCTTCCCTAGGCAGAGGTGGGGCCCACTGACAGCACACCCCTGTCCTCCTGTGACCTGACCCACAGCCTCTGTGCTGAATGAGCCACCCTGGCCTCCATTAGGAAACCAGGTGATGTGCAGGAAAACAGCACCAAGGGCAGACGTGAGAACTTACTGCAGTCCAGGGTGTTGGGGGCTGCCTTTCAACGTGGGCCAAGGACACCCCCATCTGTCCGTGGGGGTCTTTCTGCCTGAGTTACTCAGCAGCCTGAGTAATTACTGCCTGACAAGAAGGCGGGCACAGTGAACCCCCACATTACACCACAACACCCGCCTACAGTCACCCCACCCCCTGGCTGGACTCCAAGGCAGCACCCAGCCCTCCTGAGGCCTGAAATAACTCTGCTTCTCACACTCACACCCAGTCCCAGCCAACTTTGTCTAAGATGCTGGAGTTAGTGGGGCAGGGGGTCACGGGGAGGCGGTTTGGGAAGATGGGAGGAGGATTACTGTACCATGATTCACACCCACACTTTGTTGCTGATCTGCTGTGTGATATTGAGCAATTTGTTTCACCTCTCTGGGCCTCAGTTTATTCATGGAGGGTGTCTGCAGCTCTCAGTAGCTGGCAGGGGGTGCGGGCAGGGCATGGGGTCAGCCCAGCCCTGCAGCGGGTCATGGCTGTGAGAAGGAATGCCTCACCTTCTGCTCCCACCCCAAGCTGGACCTGTCTTATTACTCTTCAGAACACACCAACTTGCTTCCCCCTCTCCAAGCATTTGTCCATTCTCTCCTGCCTGGAATGTCATTTTCTCATCTTAGCTTGATGACCTCGGCTTTTGAGACCTATCCCAATAGCACTTCTACTGTGAAGTCTTCCATGATTACCCCTCACCCCCTCTCAGAGCGAGCTGAGCCTCCTCTCACACTTTGTACCTCCTCCCCCACTTTCTAGAATGGCTTGTGGGTCTTTCTCCCCCCACTACACCATAACCTTGTGGAAGTCCAGGCCTGCGTGGTTAGCTCAGACCAGGAGCCTCAGTGTTATTGAACATGTGTGTGAGTGAACAAATGATACTCCCTGTCTTCCTGACCTGCCAATCATGTCCAGTTTGTGTCGACCTCAAGGCTTTTCTCCAAAGAGCCACTCAATTCATTTTCTCACTTCAATTAGATCTTGCTTAGATGTCACCTCCTCAGAGAAGTTTTCCTTGGCCTCCCTGTATCAGCTCCCACACAATACCCTGCTTTTCTCCGTAGCACACATCTCCTGTGGTTTTTCCTTTTTTGATCCCATTTGATCCCTATTACAATGTGAACTCCAAGAGGGCAGGGACCTTGTCTTTTTCTTTGGCTGAATTCCAAGGATAGTAGTGGACCCTCAATAAACGTGTGTTGAATGAGTAGGACTTGGCCCGTTCCCCCCTCCCCCCTCATCCTCTTAGCCCAGGCCAGGTGGAGGTGCCTGTCCCACTCAGGACCTCCCTTGCACCTTCTTTGCACTCAGCGCCGTGGCATCCCTTCGGGACCCGCTTTCTAGGCTGTGCTCCCTCCATTTTCAGGGCTGCCCCGGGCGTGGTCTCCGTGGAGGGAGAAAGACCAGCGCCCCCCCAGGCGGAGAGAGCCGACCTGAGCCCCTCATTGGCCCTTCCCCTGCCTTGGGTTTGCAGCTGCGCCTTCACGAACGCTTGCGTTGAGCTGCGAGGTCCAGATCAGCCCCGGGACACGCCTCACCCCCCACCCCACCCCGCCCAAAAGAACAGTGTCCTGGGGAGCGGGATTCGGGGCGGCTGGGTCCGCGGGAGCTGTTCTGGGTGAGAAAGAGCCGTCGAGCCTCCGAAGAGGAAGGGGCGCCAGCCAGGGCCGAGATGGGCAGGGGTGCGGATTTGTGACCGGGCTTCTGGGCGGAGCCCCCCTGGTCCCAGCCGGTCGATGGGGCGCACGCTTGCAACCTCCTCTCCCGGTGACCTCCAGACGCGAAGGGCGAGTGAGCGGGGGCTGGGCCACGAGCGCGGGCTCCGGGAGGCCGGGCAGGGACGTGCAAGTGGCCCGAGGACCGACCCGGGGGCTAGGGCAGGTGCTTGGACGGACGCGGACCGAGAATCGTCCCTGGGGGCGGGCGCAGCGAAAACACCTTGGGAGGCGGCGCCGCGCGGCTGAGCGCCGCTGCCCTGGGAATAGGACGGCGCTCGGCGCTGCGAGCTGAGAGCACTTTCATAAATTTTGTATGGGAGGCGCTCAGTGAGCGGGGGCGGGGAGCGGAGCGGGAGGGAGGGAGCTAGAGAGCAAGCGAGCGAGGGAGGGAGGGCGGAGGGAGGGAAGAGAGGTGGGGGAAGCCGGGGGGAGGAAGGGAGGCGCCCCGCTCCGCCGCTCGCTCGGTCCTGCAAACGCGCGCCGGGCGCTTTCCCGGGAGCTCGGCGGTGCGTGCGAGCGCCCTTTTGCAGCAGCGGCCGAGGTGGCGGCGGCCCGAGGGGGCGGAGAGGAGGGGCGGCGGCCGGCCGGTCGGGGGGCGGCGTCCCCTCTCAAAACCGCCTGCAAAGTGCTCAGGGCGGCAGAAGCAGGCCGCCGGCTCTGCGGAGCAAGCCCGTCGCCCCGGGGCTGAGCGAGGGCAGCCCCGCGGTTGCTGGCGGGCGCTGGTGCCCTCAGCACGGGGCTCGGGCTCACCATGCCCCTGCGGGGCCGGGCCGCGGGGCACAAGCTGATTCCCGGCTTACCCCCGCCTCGGCGCGCTCGGATTAGCTGCAGCCGGCGCCCAGGGATTTGAATCTGGACCCCGGGAGGGAGCGCTTCTACGCCGACCTCCGAGCGGCGGCCCCGCGGCCAACATGCTTCGCAAAGGTGAGTTGGAACCGCGGGGGCAAGTTGGAGTTGGATGCGCGCGGGGCAGAGCCGCGAGCCCGGAAACCGCCCGACGCGGGGGCTCCGGGCGCTCGGGAGGCAACCCTCCGCGGGCTGGCGGGTTGGCTGGGGCGCGCCCGCCGAGGGCTTGCTGCTGGAGCTCAGCTGCCGTCGGTGGCCGGTTTCGAGACACAGGGTTGGCTCCTTGAATCAAGGCCTAGGGATCTGGCTCAGCGGCATCAGCCCGAGGCCAGAACGTGCGGCCCTCGTGCCGGGGTGGTGCCGCTGCCGTGGTGGAAGGGGAGTCGGCCTCCTGGGACCTTTGCTTTGCCATTATAAAAGTTTTGCACTTTCGGGCTCCATCCCCTGCGCGGCCTCACACTGCCTGCTTCTGCGGTTTCGGCGAGGCCGGGTCCGACCCGCGCTCCAGTGCAGCCGGCCGTCAGCCCCGCGTGGCTCCAGCGCACACGGCGCGCCCTAGCTCCCCAGGCGGGGCCCGGACGCGGACACTTGCCCTGCAGCCCTGCTCTGGACCCCAGGGACGGATTCTGGGCACCCAGCGGCGGGGGAGAGCGGTGGCAAGCGCCCGATGTCCGGCTCCTCGAACTTTCCCTGGGCCTGAAGCGGAGGGACACGAAGGCGAAGGCCGCGCCCGCAGTGTGCACGGCCGGGCCAGGCTCAACTTGGGGAGAGCTGGCTCCGCTGCCACCTCATCCCTACTTCTCGGCAGCGCGGCGGGGTACCCGGCGCGGCAAAGTTGGCGCTGGCGCCGGGGAAGTCCCGCCGCGCCCCCCTGTGGCAGCCGCGCGGGGTGCCGTCCCCCGGGCCCAGAGAGGGCAGGGGACCCTGCCGTGCGCCCGTGGGCCTCGCCACCATCTGCCCCGGCCTGCGCGTCAGCCCGTGTTCCTTCCCAGGTCCTGGTGGGATGCGGCGCCCCGCCGGGACCCCCCAGTCCCTGGCCCCGGCCGGGCGGCGGGGGAGCCGCGGCGCCTGCGGCTGCTGCCCCCGCCGGGAGGGAGCCGGCCGAGGCGGGAGCTCAGGTAGTGGAGGAGCCTGATCCCTGCGCTCCGCACTCCAGCCTTAATCCGCCCCTGTTTCCATGGCAACAGACCGAGGTGTCGTAAGCACAGGATTCTGACCTCACAGCAGGATGGGGAAGGAGAAAACGGGCAGGGGGAGGGGACGGAGAGGGGGCGCAGAGCCCCAAGATGGGCGGAGAAAAGCAGATGTGGGGGCGATGGAAGAGACCCCGATAAGCAGGTCAGTCAGGTGGCTGAAGAAACCGTGCCTTAGGCGGGGGACCGTGAAGACCGCCTGGTGGTCCCGGCTCCACACACGGAGCAGACGCTGTTGCCCCATTGTGTCGGAATAGTCACAAACTTGAGTGTGACTTGTGCCCTCCACGTGGGTCGGTGTGTGTGTGTGCGATGCTGGCTGAAAAGTCGCCAGCCGGATGGAGAAACCTTTTCACTGTGTACCCCAGCTGCCTTTTTCCCGCAGAAAGGGACAAGAAGTCATTTCAGCTGCCAAGTGGTGCTGGCCTGAGAAGGTGCTTCCTGCAGAGCCGAGTGCAGGCGCAGGTCTCAGAAGCTTGGGCCTGGCCCAGGCAAACTTGCCCAGGTGGGGAAGGCTTCCCCAGCACTTTTAAAAGGCCTACCTGTCTGAGCTGCAGGCTTGCAATGGAGGTAATAGAGAAGGACTGACATCTCATTTCCCTTTTGGTCTTTTGTCTTTTGGCAGCTTAGAGTTAAAAATGAGCCACGAAGCAGCATGGACTTTATGTTTATGGTGTAGGTGCGGCCTCCAGGAACCTTGCTCTCCTATACCTGCTAGCCAGAGGCCCAGCTCAGGATGAGCCCAGTGCATTCTGGGGGCTGCTCCCAGAGGGGAGGCTCACTTACCCTGCTCCAGAAGTGGCCACTGGAGGCTTGGCAGTCACATGTGTTTGCCTTGCAGGCTGTTTTTACCTTCCTGCACTGCCTGGTTGGCGGGAGAGGTTCCACCCGCAAAGAGATTTCCACCTGGATTGGCCTGAGGGAAACAGCAGAGAAGCCCTTGGTTGGGTAGCAGCCCTGCAGCCTGCCCCTGGGACACTGTGTGGGCAAATAATTTGATTTTGGTTCTTTCCTGGGTAATATCTCCCTCTGCCCCTGTTCCTGAGGACTTGTCCCTTCTGCACGGACACACGGGACACTCAGATTCTCAGTGGGGTCTAGGTGTGCCCCCAAAACCAAAATATGCCTGGGGCTAATGCCAAGGGAGGTGGTGTTGAAGTTTCTGCTTCTAGAAGTCATAGGGTGGGCTCTAAGCAAACAAAGTCATAGGGTGGGTTGAGATGGTTGTCGCTGTTTCCCTGCCTTCATGAGATGCAGAGCCCAGTGGGGTTCCTGGACTTGATGGAGCTGAATTACAATTTGGAAAGGGTTTGAAGAATGAAACCTGAGTTACCCTCCCTAGATCTGGGGACAGGGGTGTGAGAGGGGAAACCTTAACATGCTGCAGAGAGCAGGGCTCGCGGTTTTGACGATGGAGTGTGCTGTAGAGTTTGGGGGCTAACCAGTATGAGGTCCCAGGGCCTTTGGCCGTGAAGGTCATCTCTCTGATTTGATTGCCCCTTTAAAGCCAGCTGGGTGCTATTTCCTGGCAGGGTGTTTTGGGGTCTGGGGCTGCTGCCTTGCTTCTCATGAACAGATTTTATTGGCCACAGCCCCATTGCTGTGAACCAGATCAGCCCGAAGTCCCCAGTGGGCTTGAGCCGCTGACAATGCCGGTTGCTTTCCCATCTCCTGGCCTCCCCTAGCAGAATCAGGGATATAAAAAGCAAGCCTCTGGTCAGAAATGAGAAGCAGGCAGGGCAAACGCCCCGAGCTACCCAGCAACATCCAGGAAGGAAGGGCGGCCTGCTGGGGGTTTTGCTTTGCCAGAAGTAGCTTGCTTAAGGTCAGGATCTATGGTTTTCATTTTTAGAGCTATAAAAACAGAATAAAAACAGAATGCAAATCAACAGCCTCTGGGCTAATACAGAACCTTTCCTTAAAGTTTTTGTCTTGTTAAGCAAGGAGATAGAGTGCCAAATAGGCTTTGTTAAGTGGCAGCCTAATTAATAATTTAAAATCTTGTAGCTGTCTTTCATTAGAATTTATCTGTACATCAACCACAAAATCAGTCAAACACACTCATTTATAAGTTAATGCCATCCCTGAATAATTCAGCCAGAGCAAGATTAAGGCCTGCAACCCAGTAAGAGGCATTTTATTCTCTTGGTTTCCATAGTCAGATGAGCTGGCCTGGTGGCTGGACTGGGTCTTCTTTGGGGGAAGGAAAGGTAGCGGGAGAGACTTTGGGAGTTGACCGGTAGATTTGAATCCATATGTTCCCTTGGTGATGGGAGAGGCTCCATGCAGGAGGCACCATCTCTGCCTCTCTTTGGGGCCACCCAAACAGCTCAAGACTCTGAGCTCTTGGTAACATGGATCTTCTTAGCTCCAGCGTAGAGGGAGAGAGAAGAATGTTCCACGGATGGCCAAGACATCTTCCTGCTGCTGTGGGGGACATGCAAAGGGGAACCATGTGAGTCCTCTGAGGTCTTTTAGCCCAAATCCAGGTGCAGAAGGGACTTTCAGTCTTCCCAGCTCTCTTCTGTCCCACTTAAGAACGCAGCCTGGTGGAACCAATCTCACTATAACAGCTTCTTTAATTAAGAGCTTCTGGACTTCCATCCTCAAAGCTCCTGGTCCTTATGCCAGAAAAGAGAAACCAAGAGGAGGGATTTTAGGAGAGCACGAGGACACCCCTGCAGAAGGGAGAGGCAGGGTGAGTTGCTGAGTAAAGCCCATGCATGCATCTTCTCACCAGCAGCCAGACTGAAAGCAAGGAAAGCAGTGCAGTGGTCCCCCCGTGAGCGCAGGCAATGCAGAAAATGTGTTTTGGTTCAGTTCCTGTCATGCCAATATGGGTCCAATTCCTCACTGCAGAGTTTTCAGGTCTGTCCACGGAAACCGTTTAGGACCCAAATGCCCTGCATGGGCTCACTTGTCCCTCCACTGCTGGGATGAGTCCCAGGATTTCCAGACTGTCTCAGCCCATCAACCCCAAGCCCTCTCGAGGGCTAAAATCTCTCTGTTTATGGAGATCCAGGTAAATAGCCAGAACAGAGAGTGGACTTAAGATGCAGGGAGATACGCTTGGCCAAATCTGAAAAGAACATGTCTTGTTAGGAAAAGGAAAAACAGGGGAAAGGGTAGGTGTTTGCCCCCTGACCTGTGGCAGAGTTGACTCCAATGGGACCAAGGAAGGAGGCTGTGGGGGGATTCCCACTCTGAACTCTGGCCATGGCTTTGGCCCTGGGAAATGAAAAGGGATGAGCTCAAGCTCACTCGCTGGAGATGAGAAGGAGGGGCAGGAATCATGAAGGATGTCAAGAACAGATCTGCTTGGTACCATCTGCAGTGAAGTAGTGGTTAAGGTTAAAGCAGAGAGGAGATGACAGGGAGGGAACAGATGGCCAAGGAAACAAAATAGCTGGTGAACAGGAACAGAGCCTCCAGGGACAGCAGAAGGCAGGACCTCTGTGCAGAGTGCCGGAAACAGTCCTTTCCTTGGGGTGCACTGGCCAGGCCCCCTGGTGGAAGTGAGTCAGAGGAGTGGGGCAGGGACCCAGGATGAGGGCTCCCCAAAGCCTGGGAGAAGGCCCAGGGAGTTCTCACCACAGAGGCCAGGGGGCCTGGGGGCAGGGGCAGAAAAGAGGCATGGCTGACTTGGAGCCTGTCACTAGAGCAAGGCGAAGCCACCTCGGGTCTCACAGAGCATGCCTGGCTGAACCTGCTGGGCAGGGATAGGGATGCCAGCTGGAAACAGGGGCAGCAGGGAATGGACGGTCCTTCCCAGCCTGCCTTGGGTCTGCTTCTGCCAATCCCTGGCCATATGCCGACAGCAGCTACTTACATTTACTGAACACTTACTACATGCCAAGCCCATTGCCAAGTATACTGCATGCCTTAACTTATGTAATCTCCCCTGCTACCCCACAAGGTCCATTGTGCACGCATCCCTATTTTTCAGAGGAGGAAACTGAGGCACAGAAAGATGACGTCCCTTGGTGTCACCCAGCTGGCACGTAGTTGAGGTGGGATGCAATCCCAGGCTTTCCCTGGCTCTCTTAACCTCTACACGCCACTATCTCACAGACCCATCTGTCCTGATTTAAATGACATTTGTTTGGTGGCGCTGCGGAATCGTGTGAGTCCTGTTACAGAGCTCCCCAGTATTTCCTATGCATCTTCTTCCACTTGACCCGTCCTGGCATCTGGGAAGACTTGCCCCTCATCCCCTGTCTGCTGCCCTGGTTTCCTCACTGGGGGCCGAGATGGGTCAGTGGGTCAGGCATTAGCCTGCCTGCTCTCATGCCCCTGAGAAAGGCCCAGGGCCAGTTTCCTCAGGGCTGGGCCCAGCTGGGGCTCTAAGCCCTTCCCACGGGCTCTCTCTCCGGACCCCTTCGAGGCTGACCGAGTGGTCTTGCTAACACAGCTGCACCCTAGACTGGACAGGTGGTTGTCCAGGGAATAACAGCCCCAGGACATGCTGGTCCAGGTGGGTGGCCGCTGGTAGGCTGGGCAAGGCAGGGGCCTCCTTCTGTCCCTGCCTTGCCTCCTGGCAGTGCTCTCTCACTGGCCGGGGGTGGGGGACATTTCCTCCTACCCCAGCCTGGCCTCTTAGCCAGGCTGATAACTTCAGGGCTCACACTTCTCCAAAAGGGGCTTCTCCTGCTCCCTCCTGGCCACGTTTGCGTTCCAGAGAGGCCAGTTCTTTCCACAGCCTGGAAAAGAAAGAAAATGAAGTAAGACAGAGAGCCTGGCTGATCTCTGGGGCAAAAGAGCCAGATCGTATGGTGAGGGGAGGAGAGGTCTCTTCCACCGCCCCTAGGCACAGAGTGGAGCTCACAGAGACGGCTGCTGCTTCTGAGCCCGTGATTACTGTCTAATCGGTCAGCAAAGTTTGGAGACTAAACTGCAAACAACCCTTGCTATCTGATTCAGAAGAGTCGCTCTGGAGGCCTCCGTGCTGGCACAGCGAGAGGGTTGGCACAATGCAGCGCTGTATGTCTGTGTGGGCGGGAACACACCTGGCAGGCGCAACAGGTGCCCCGGAGCGACGTGAAGAAGCTCGCAATTGCCCCACGTGCCCCCTGAGTGCCGGCAGCCGGCCCGCTGGCCCCAGAGTGCCCCTCGGCACCCATGCCCGTGGTCCGCTGGCATGGCGTTGGCGTCGGCACGTTGGCGCCGTGGGCAGGCTGGAGAGACGCTGGGCGGGGACTCAGGAGCGGGTGGGCCAGTGTGAAGTGCACCACGCGTCGGGAACAAAGCTTGCGAGTGGGCGCCAGGCTCGCCGGCACAGGGCGTGGGTGGGTGGGCACGACTCATCACTCCTCTGCCAGGGGACAGACCACAGCAGCACTGCAGCCCCCGGACATGGGGCTCTCGTCAGCTCCTGGGGCTCTTGTCAGCTCACTGGGCTCTTTCCAGAAGGTAGCGCGGTGACAATTCCATCAGGCAGGGCGGATCTGCAGGAAATTGAGCAAAAGTCTCCCTAGAGTCAGGAGAAAAGCTGGGCTCCCAGCCTGCAGCCCACAGAGGTGGGTGAAAGTTTGCTCCTGCCTCTGAAATGGTCCTGCCAGCAGAGTTTGCCGTCCACCCTGGGCCCAAGGCCGCACTTAGTGAAGGGGCCTCACCATATGCTTATCTAGAGAGATTCATGAGGCCCCCAGAGGAGGCATGCTCTTACCATGATTTATTTATAGGGCGATTGGATGGGGAGGTAGGGAAGCGAAGGTGCCTCCATTAGTGGGAAGCATGCAAGGCCTTGCTCTGCACTTGACATTTAGTAGGTCCACTCTTACCAGGGAGCTGCTTTTTCTTTTATAAGGATTGGCCTCTAATGTTCTATTCACGGGCTCGCCTGAGCAGTCCAGGAGAAGGAAGGAGCATGCGGCGAGGTGGCCGGGGGCCGGGCTGGCTGGCCCTGCTCGGGAGGCAGGCCTGGATGGGTTACTCGGGGGCCTGTGTGTGGCGGCCTGGGCAGGTGGGATGCCAGGGGGGCGCCGATCTGCTCAGGCACTGCAGGCTGCCCTCCCGCCCGCCGGCTCTCGTTGGCATGTGCTGCCCAGAGCATGCTGTGTGCTGTTTACTGTCCTGTCTCGGTCTTCGGCAGGCCAGGCTCTGCCTTGAGCGCAGCCCCGTGGCAACCCCGACTCTGGCTTTGCCACGACTGTTTTCCTGCTGGGTACTGGAGGGGTTTGGATAGCAGAACACCGTTGGAGTCCAGGGGCTGGGTTTGGGTTCCTGTCTGTGGCTGACTCGCTAGGCCCTGGGCCTACTGTTTGCATCGCTCTGGCCCTGTTTCCCCACCTGTAACCTGACTGGAGACCTGCGTGTTTTTTTAGCAACAGAACTGTGTCTTCCAATGAGACGCAATGGCAAGCCCAGAATATGAAACAGGTAAGAGCGGGGTGAGCCTGGTTGGGGCTGGCCCTCTCCTCTGTGCTCGCGCCGCCCCCGGGCCCCTCCAGTTTGGAGACCTTGGAGTCCCCTGCGATCCCGCCTAGCAAGACAGTGAATGAAGGACACCAGGAAGACGGCTGGGTGCGCTCGCCAGGAGGACGCTCCTGTCCTGTGTCCACCGGCTGGGCTAGGGTTCGCGCCGGCGGGGGTGGGTTGTTTCTCCTCTTTTGGGGACTCCTGGGGACCCCCTGGCTCTCGCCTCCCGTAGGCCTGGAAGGAGTTGTCTTCCTGGTGGTCTTCTCGCCCTCCCCCCGCTCTTGCTTCTCAACCCATGGGCTTCTGGTTTTTGCTCCGTCACGCCACTGTCACCGCCTTGGCTTTGAGGTGGTGCTCTCGCCGGGCCTCCCGGTGGCACTTGATGCTGGCAGCTCTGCTTCCCTTTGGCCTCTCCGATGGTTTTCCTCCTACTTCTGCAGCTGTTCCTTCTCGGCCTCCGTTGCTAGCTGCATCTCCTCTTGCCACCCCTCACCCTTCTCACTCCATGCCCTTATCTGGAGGGGCTGTGGTGGCCATCTCCTGATGTCCAGAGCCATCTGTCCAGCTGCCCCCCGGCGCTACTGGCCACCTCACAGGCCCCTCAAGCCCAGTGTGTCTAACACTGTGCCCCTCGCTGCTGCGGTGCACCTGCTCCTCCCGTCGGCCTGCATCTCTGTATCTGGCACCACCATTCTCCCTGGCGCCCCAGCCCAAGAATTGGGGGTCCCTTCCCATCCAGTCCATCATGAAGTCCAGCACATTCTCTCCTGGCATCCTTCACACGTCCTCTCTCTGCCTCCATCCTAGCCCAGGCCACTCCCATCTCCCAACCCAGCGCCCTCGCTGACTCCTCTTTTGCCTTCGCACAGCCCAGGCTTTATGCCATGTCTGGATTCTAAAATGCTGCTCGATCCCGTAAAAACCTGCAGCGATTCCCGTATCCTTCAGGTGATGGTCCAGGCTTTCCTGCCCCGCCTGCAGCTCTAGCCTCCTCCCCATCCCTTCTTTGAACTCTGAGCTCCAGTTCTATTGAACTTGCTTCAATTCCTCAACTGGATAATACTCACTCTCATCTCTAAGGATTTGCACGAGCAGCTCGTTCTTCCTAGAGCACTCTCTGCGCCTCTTCCCTTTCGGCTCCTTGGCCTTCAGGTCTAACTTTCACATCCCCTCCTGTGGGAAGCCTTCCTCCACCCCCTGGACGAGGGGAGGGGTCCCGGGAGTCCCAGTGCACCCTGGGCTCCCCCATCGCAGCCCTCAGCCTGCTCTATCTCTATCCCTCTCTAGCACCTGCTTTCCTTGGGGGTGGTGAGTTCTGTGAGGAGACTAGTCCTCCTTTATCCTCTGCGCCTCGGGTCCTCTCTCCACCGTCCCCTGCCTTGCGCCCTGTCCCAGGAGGCTGGCCTGTCCAACCTCAGCAGTGGCTGCCTGCCTCCTCTCCCTTCTGGTCAGGTTTGCCCAACGGTGAGTCACCCACGGGCTCTCTGTGTCCCTCCACCAGAGGCCACCCAAAGTTCTCCCAGGAGCACAACCTGAGACAAGGATTCAAGTGCGAGGAGTTTATGTGGGATATGATCTTCGAGAATGCCAGCCAGAAAGTGTGGAATTGAGGCAGGGGATGGCAGAAGCCAGCGAAGGGCGTGTCGTGTTATCAAGCACATTTCTGCTGTGGGCCACCAGAGCGTAAGCCCAGCGGGGAACTTTAGGATGCAGCGCGGAACACGCACTCCACAGCTCTGTCACCCAAGGGGTGAGGAGGCTGGGGTATTTAGACACCCACTCCCAGTGGTCACTGGTTGAGTTTGCTCCTGTGGAGGTGATAATTCATGGGCACTTTTGGTTTGCTCTGTAGATGAGCAAAGCTGGCCCCATTGCTAGAGAAAGTGCTCAGGCAAGAAATGCAGGTCCTGGCAGTTGGAAGTCAGGCTGGCGTGGGCTGACATGGTAAAGGCAAGGGTCACGGGCAGGCTCTCAGAGCATCGGCTACACAGCTCCTCTCTCCAGGTTCAGTAAGAGAAGCCTCCCCTCACTCAGCCCTGGGGGGCTGGTATTGGCATTATCCCTTAGGGTTTCCCTACCCATGCCCTCATCTTTATTATAGACTCACCACACTACTCAGTCTGAGGGGCTCTCTGTTGCCTGCCAGGACCTGACTGAAACACGCACAGTGAGAGCCGACGAAGAGTGTGAAATCAATAAACTATGCTATGTATTTATGAGTTGATTGGCTAATAAATGCTGAGTGAATGATTGTACACTTAGGTTGGAACATAAGAAACTTAGTACCAAACTTAATTTTTAAATTGTTCTGTAACCACAAAAACATTAATCATGATAATCTAGGGCTTAAAAAAGAAAAATGAACTTAATACCAGGAACCAGGAGGATATGGCGTTTTTTTTTTTTTAATTGAGCCAGATATAGCAGGAGTTAGACCACACAGTTTTCTCTGTCTGAGGCCCCATTATAAGCAGAAAAGGCAACTTATTAGCCCAAATTGCAGCTAAGGACACTGGCCCAGAGAGGCTCAATGGCTCATTGGGGCCCAGGGCTGAGGCTGCCTCCGGCCAGCCCAGCTCTGTTCCTTGGTGGCCCCAGGAAGCTCGCAGCCACAGATGGACCACGACGACGTCCAGCAGGGCAGGGGCTGAGTTGGGAAAAGAAGCGGCATCCTCACTTGGAAGAGTTTTATGGTCGTACTTGGCAGATTTTTATGGAACAAAATTTGCACTATTGATTCCATGGCAAATGAAAACCTCTCGTGGACACTGGACTTCAGAGATCTGAAATGTTTAAATGGGGCTGGACCAAATGAGATAAAATTGCCAAACAAAGCTGAGCTCAGGGGGTGCCTGGGGTGAGAAGACTCTGCCTCTTTTGTCTTCTCTCCATCTGTGAAAACAACTTGTACTGTGAAGTATTTTCCCGGCAAGCAAGGAGGGCTCTGAGCAGAGGTAGTATGTGTGTGTGTGTCTGTGTGTGTGTGCGTGTGTTACAGGGCCACTCTCAGGAGAATACACCAGCCAAAGGGAAATTTCACCACCAAATCCTGGGGCCACAAATGGCCCTGGGGCTACCTGGGAGGTCCAGTGGATATCATCCTGTAATTGGCCCACTGTCCCTGGTTGGCAAACTTGATTATAGGGACTCAAGGGAGCTCATTGGAGATGGGGGGTTATGGCAGGGAAATGTGTGGCCTGGGCTCTGGAAGCTTCTTGAAGAGCGGGTAACCCTGGAACCAGCTGGCCTCTCTGGTCCCTCTCGTGGCATTTCGAACCCAGCTCCCCTGCTCCTGGCCTGGGATCGCCACTCAGGGCTTGCTCTTTAAGATGGCCTTTCACCTTCCCCGCCCACTGCTGACTGCCTCCGAGTTTTGGTATTCCCAGCTTTATTTCCCAGAAGGAAGACCCCAATGGACCAGCCAAGTGTTTTCATGTCAGACCTTGTTATGGATCACGGTCGCCCGTGGATGGTCTGTCTGTGGCCGAGGTGGTCTCCCTTGATCCTGTTGGCCAAGAGGGGCATAGGAGGGACCGTTCCACCTGACAAACATTCATTGACCCCTGCTTATTTTATTTATTTATGTATTAGTAGGTACTGGGGAATGAAGCCAGGACCTCGTACGTGGGAAGCAGGCGCCCAACTACTGAGCTACATCCGCTCCCCTGACAACTGTTTATTGAGTGCCTGCCTGCTGCTTGCTTGGCCCTGAGAATAAAGCAATGAATAAAAACCAAGCCCCTTGTTCTGTGGAGCTTACATTCTAATGGGGCGGTGGGGGAGACACACACTGCTAATTATATTCTGTCAGGTGGAAGTAAGTGCTTAGAAGAAAACACAAGGTAAAGAACAGGGTGACAAGAGGGGTTATTTTATAAGATTTTATTTTTTTAAATTTATTTTTCTCCCCTTCCCTGCCCCCCTCCCCCAGTTGTCTTCGCTCTGCGTTCATTTGCTGTGTGTTCTTCAGTGTCCGTTTGTATTCTTGTCAGCAGCACTGGGAATCTGTGTTTCTTTTTGTTGCGTCATCTTGTTGTGTCAGCTCTTCGTGTGTGCGGCACCATTCTTGGGCAGGCTGCGCTTTTTTCGCACTGGGCGGCTCTCCTTATGGGGCGCACTCCTTGCGGGTGGGGCTCCCCTATGTGGGGGACTCCCCTGCATGGCAGGGCACTCCTTGTGCGCATCAGCACTGGGCATGGGCCAACTCCACACGGGTCAAGGAGGCCCGGGGTTTTTGAACCGTGGACCTCCCATGTGGTAGGCGGACGCCCTATCTGTTGGGCCAAATCCGCTTCCCAAGAGGGGTTATTTTAGATTGGCCAGGGAAGGCTTTCTGATAAGGTGATATTTGAACACAGGACTAAGGGAAGCAAGGGAGGGAAGCATGCAGATTTCGGAGTTCTCCGAGGGAGGGAACAAGTGCAAAGGCCCTGAGGCAGAACCGCACTGGAAGGGAGTGCACTTTCTACAAAGCCTGGCTGCTGGGGCTGGGCTGCGGGGCTGGCCTCCCTCGCAGAAGGGGCCTGGCAGACATTCCAAGGTGTGGCCAGTGGAAGATTTTCAAATTCTCTCGGAGAGGACCAGAGCTTGGGGTCAGCCCCAAGTGCACCAGCCATCACTTGGCCAGGAATCCAGAGGTCAAGGCAACAGCTATGGGGGTGAAGGGGGGTGGGCCTGGGATGCCCTTCCCACTGGGGACAGGCACCTCTCCTCCCTGGCTGTTAACTGGCCGGGCTGCAGCCTGAGCGTGACAGCCACAGGTCGGTTCCCACAAGTCCTTCCCTTTGACTCCAAAGCGTGAAACATAGAACTTAGTTCTGCGTGGGGTCTTGTCTTTTTCACTCTCTGCCTCATTTGTACCTCAGACTTTCCTCCCCAATTAGACCCTCGGCGCCAGCCAGGCCTGAGACACCCCGTGGTGGTTTGGTACATCCCTGAACCCTCTGTGGGCCAGGCTCTGCGGGGGCCAGCAATGGGCTGTGGGTCTCGTTCTCAGGACGTCTCCCCCGCCACGGCGCAGCGCGGTGAAGGGGGCCAAGCCAGCGGGGCAGGCAGGAGGGGAGGGCCTGCTCACCCAGCTCTCCAGGGAGGGCTTTGTCAGAGGAGCAGGGCCTTAGGGAAGGGGCAGGAGGGCGAGGGGCTGAGTGAGCCGCAGCAGCCGTCTGTGGTGGGGGGCGTTCCCATCGCAGTTGGAGGGGCGGCCGGCAAGGCCCTTGTTGTTGTAGAGTTAGTACCAGGGAGGAAGGAGGGTGGTGGAGTCAACAGCTACCAGGTACATTTTGGAAACTTCCCAGATGATGCTTACACATGGCAGAGAAATTGGGAAGCTACAGACTGGCGAAAAGAAGACAATCACTCTAACCCCACAACCCAAAGAGTGAAGTGTGGGGAGCGCTCCCGTCCCAGGGCCGTGGCATGCTTAATGCATGCTTTGACACGTCTTTTCCACATTCCCATACGTATGCCCTACTTTTTTTTTTTTTTTTGATTAATAGCAAATCTCAGTGACTCAACCTCAGTGTCAATGACTACAAAACACACCTTTGTATGACTTGCCAGTCCCCTTGGGTCACGCATGGCGGTTGCTTCCAGTTTTCTGCCACCAAAGACCGCACTGCAGCAAGCCCCCGTACATGTGTCTTGGCCCACTCGGTTTGTGGGCGTATATGCAGGGGAAGGAGAAAAGGGTGAGAGGCCAAAATCTTCATGGGGCGTGGCAGGGGGGCAGATGGCAGCCATGGTGGCAGGTTGGTGACACATGTTGGGCAGGTGGCTTTGACGCTAGCGCAAGCAGCAGCTGGGCAGGACCAGAAGCTGCCTGGTCGGTTATTTGGCAAGGAGGAAGGTCCCTGTGGGGGGGGGGGGGGCGTGAGGGTGGCATAGGTCTCCCATGAACAAGGCTGTGTATCTCCCATGAAGATACCCTGAAGCATTACCTTTCCTTGGGGTCGGCGAGGCTCACACACCAGGAAACTCCGAGGATGGAGTGTGATTTTCACAGAATCCTAGACTCTCAGATTTGGTGTGTGATGGGACCTCATTGCTTAGCTGGGGAGACCAGCCCAGAGAAGCGCTGTGCCTAGCCCAGCATCCCCCAGCCTGGGAGCAGGTCCTCGCAGGTGTTCTTTTTGGCCTGTGCTGTTCCACAGAACGTCCAATGTGCTGGCTGGTGATGCATCCCTCCCTGGACCCCAGCCCCAGCCTCTCTGTGAGGCTCTAGCCCAGCAGAGCCCACGTCCGTGGCCCCTGGTCATGCTGGTTGCTGTCCTTGCTCCGTGGAGGCTTCCCCTACCCCGAGAGAGGAGAGGGCTTGGAGAAAGGGCTCATTCCAGGGGTCAGCGGCCAAGCCCCTCACCTCCAAGTGCGCTGGTTAAACACGCGGGGGCTGGCCGGGGCCAGGTCCAAGGCCTGGGAATTGCCATCTTTCTCGGAACCTGAGTTTCTCCATCTGAAATATGGGGCAAGTCATAGCTCCGATCTCATGGCTTGTGAAGATGAAGCAAAATGATGCTTATACATTCTTGGCGCTTTCCTGTGACCTGACCAGAAGAGGAGCTTAACAAATGCTGCCGTGAAAATTCGTAGGAACGGTGGTACTTCTTTCCAGAGCAGACCCATGTGCTGTCTTTCCTACAGCCCAGACCTGCCTGCCCTTGCGTTTTTGCCTCCATGTCTAGGGCTGAGTCTATGTGCGTGTCAGGACTGACCGTGTGTCACCTCGGGCAGAGGGGACCACCCTGCTCGGGGGTGATGTTTCTGACTTCTCTGCAAGGAGCCAGGCAGAAGCCCCTGAAGGCGGTGCAGGGGGAGCTGCGGAAAGCATTCTCAAGTGGTTTTCACTGGTTTAGACCGGGGAGATGAGGTTGAAGGCCTCTCCAGAAACCCGGTCCATCCCCCGCCTGCCGGCTGCCAGCCCCAACCCCTACAAAGCCTCTTGCTTTTCTCCAAAAGAGAGTCTCCCCGAGCAGAAAGGAAGGCCCGGCCCAGCTGGGGCCTCGGTCTTCTGGCCTGTGAAATGGACACTGCTTCCAGCTTAGTCCCTCTCGAACTTGTTTCTGGGCTGCTCGGTTTTCCTGCTGCCTGTGTCTATTGAGCCAAGCAGACCGGAGCAAGCGCCGAGCAGGCCGACAGGTGGGATGGGGCTCTGCCTGGCCATTTAGCAGCTGCCTGGACCTTGGGCAAATACTTTTAATTCTTTGGGCCTCAGTTTCATCATCTGAAAAGTGGGGCTAATGCCATAACGCCACCTGCCTCTTGGGGTTTTGAGAATTCACGGCGAAATGGATGTAAAGTGCCTTCCTGGCACACGGCGAGCCCTCGGGGAGAAGCGGCTGCCATCCTGTCTTCATCGTGGTCTCTCCCTTACTCGGGTAACGTGGCCTCCAGGGGGCTGGGCTCTGTGGGGGCTCTGCTTTCTCCTCATCTTTTTCCTCACTGTAGGCCATTCTCTTGTCCCAGGCTCCACCTTGCCCTGTTATGGGATCCACAAAAAGCGCCGAGGGTGGGGGGCATCCCTGGCCCCCGGTGCCCCTGCAGGCTTCGGGGATCCCCCCGTGCGTCACGCCCATGGCTTGCCCCCTTTCAACAGGCACACACATTCCTGGGACGAGAAGCCTGACCTGGGAGCTGGCTGCGCCCAGAGGCTGGGGTGAGAGCTGTCACCTCCTCCAGAAGAGGAAGCTGCCATCGATTTCTCTCTCACCACTCCCTTGAAAAGAGCAGCAGTGCCAGGGAAGGCCTGTGTTGGTGGGGGATTTGTCCCCAGAGAGCAGCGGGGCGATGAAGCAGCCGCCGGGAAGCACTCTTCGGAGCCCAGCCTGTGCGGCCCAGAAAGGGGAGACCCTTCCCGCCCCACCTTCTCACTTCCTCGCCAAGATGGGGCCCGGGCCCCTTCCTGTGCCTGCGGTTTGGAGGGGCCCTTGCTGCAGGCCCTGTTCGCCCCACTGGGCACTGGCCAGGGTGTTTTTACTAACGAGCTACCCCATCACGACTGCCACAGAATTAACACGCAAAGGAAAAGAAGGAAGGAAAGAAAAAAAATAGCCCTCACACAAATGCCGCTGCAGTGTCTGCCAGGACCTAAGATCTGGTACTATCTATTTTTTAATAATTGAGGGTAATAAATATGTATTTCTTTCTCCTCGCCACCCCCCCCACCCCATCCACTGCAGCTTGTCAGCTCCCTGCGTCTCTCCTCTGATCAGACCAAGTCTTCCCCAAGCCGGAAAAAAAAAAAAAATCCTTTAAGCAAAAAGGATTAAAGTCTTGAAAGTAGGTCTGCCTGAGCTCTCTCTCAGCCCCTCCCCTGCCTTCCCCAGGGTTGGACTGGAGAGAGAGGCCCCTCAGGGGAGCTGGGGAGGGCTGGGGGCTTAGGCTGCAAGTCCTGGGGGAGGCCTCGGGAGCTGAGACCCGCCACCCTTCCTCCCTGCAGCCATCGGCCCCAGCCATGCCTGGTGGAGGCAGCCCGGGTCCCTGGGGAGGGACTAACCCCAGAATCAAGACCCTCCAGGACCCAGCGGGACAGGACCGAGGAAGCAGGCATTGGTCTCAGCAGGTCCCAGCCTGACTTTGCAAACTGACTTTGCGTTTTAGGGGCCCGAGTGACCTTGGAACTAGCATCTGAGCCTCAGTCTCTCCATCTGTAAAATGGGACTTTAAACAGTACGTATGTCACAGAGGATCAAATGAGCTAAAGCTAGCCCAGTGCCTGGCGCACAGTAAAATGAGTGAAATGAATTATTCTTGTTATTATAGCATTCTTCTGTCATCTCTTCCCTCCAGTGGTCCTTCACAGTTGACAAGGACCTGCCCCGCACACCTGTTTTTCCTGCAGTTCCCATCACTCTGTAAAGAGAGGGCTGAACCTGAGGCTGGACGGTGGCGGTTAGTGGCCTCGCCTGAGGCCGTTGGAAACTGGAAACTGGAACCCAAAGCAGGTCCTGTTTCCCTCCCCCACCGCGCATCCTGACACTTTCCCCTCCCACGTGGCTTCCGGACAGGGCACCCATTGTCTTTGGTTCTGGGCTCCAGAGGCCAATCCAGGACCAACCCGGAAAGCCCGGGCTTGGGCAAGTGGGGAGTCCCCGGGCGGCTGTGGCTGCAGCTCTGCAGACCGGCCACCTTTCCCCGCAGCCGCCAGGCTTTGCCGTTCTGCAGCCGGGCCCGAGCCCGCCTCCCTCCTCTGAGCTGGGCCCTGCACGAGGGGCTGGTGGCAGGGGCAGGCCCCATGCCCCTGCGCCCACCCACCCCGCGCCCCTGGCCTCCCCCGGGGTAGTGCTTGGCCCGGGGACCTCTGGGGCCCAGCCACTCACCCCGGGGCCAGGCCTGCCCAGGTTGCACTGGGGCCCAAGGGAGAAGGGAGAGGCAGGGCCGTCAGGCCGGAGGGCAGGAAAAGCGGGGAGGGAGGTGGCTATTTATAGCTGGCTTTGCTTTTGTTCCTTTTCCAGCAATGCTTCTCTTTAAATAGGAGCAGGGCTGGAGGCTGCAGCTCTTCCTCAGCCGCCTGCAGTCAGCGCTGGCCCTTGTGCCTGTGTGTGTGCGCGCGTGCAGGGGCGGGGTGAGGACGGACAGCATGTGTGCGTGTGTGTGCACCGACATGCATAGGGCGGGGTGGGCGAGGCGGCACACACACATATGTGGAGCGCGGTGGGTCTGTTCTTAGTGTGCACATGTGTAGCTCATGGGCACACATGGCTGTGGTTGTGTGGGCATGTGTACACGAGTGTGTGTGGAGAACGGGTGCCCGGCAGGCAGGCGTGTGTACCTACCGGGATAGAATGAGACGTGCGCAGCTCTGTAGGGCAGTGCACACGGGGCTTGCTGCGGGGTGGTCACACTGTGTGTGCGCGCCATGGTGCACAGACGTGTAAGGCGCAGCGGCCTGGGCAGGGGGCTCTGAGAACCCCCTCAGTGACCGGAAGCGTCCGCGCTTGGGGGGGGGGGCAGCTCTGGGTGCCCAATCTGGCTCCCACATCTATCATTCTCGGCGCCCAGATTTCACACCCGGAAAATGGAAAGAGCTTTGTCAGGGCCGCTGGTGGGATCAACTGAGATCCACCTCAAATGGCCGCTCGGTTCGCCGGGGAGCTGGGCGCCGGCGGCGGGTTGGGTGCTCTTGGGGTGGCGCGGGCCTGGGAGGCGGCGGCCCCGACGGGGTCTGCCGGGCGGGGCAGAGCGGGGGCCGCCCCCTCCCCGCGGCGGGGGCGGGGAGTCGTTTCCTGGGCCGCCAGAGGCCCCCCGCGCGGAAGCAGCGCAGTAACCCAGAAGTGTCAGCGTGGCGCAGGGAGACAAATCCCCGCCGGCGGCGCACGGGCGCACGCGGGGCGCTCTCGGCCCGGCCCGGCCAGCGGGAGGCTCGGGGGTCCCGGGACAGGGCACCGCCCTCGCCCCTCGGCCCCGCGAGGCAGCTCAGGGTCGAGGCGACGGCCCCGCCCTTCCCCCAAAGGCCAAACAAAACGTAGTAAATATTTAATCCAGACCAGGGAGCCAAGGAGGCCTCCCCGCCCCCCCGCAGCCGTCTGGCTCCTCTGCCAGCCCCGGCAGCTCTCCTCGGTAATGAGGCCGGGAGCAGCAGGCATCGATCGCGGCCCGGGGCGGGGGTGAGGTGGCGCTGAGCTCCCGGCCGCGCCCCCACCCGGCCCGCGCCCTCGGTGGCATCGCTGTTTGCCCCCCCAGGCTCTAGACCTGTGCAGGCACCCCCCCCCCCCCAACCCCGTGCTTTTCTGAGAAGGCTTGGAGGAGCAGGCCCCGGCTCCTCCCCGCTGCCCCGTGCCCACCCCCACTTCTCAGAGGCGGCCTGTAAGCTCCGGTCCGGGGTGGGCAGGGGAAGGGGTGGGGCAAGGCCAGGGGACTTCCCAGTAGCCCGGCTAGGGCCTGAGCTCAGCCCCAGGCCAGCCCTGAACTCGCAGCCCTGCCGTCCCAAAGTCAGCCTGGGGGGGGGGCAGCTGCGACCAGGGGGGCCCCCAGAGAGAGGCTGGCAAGGTATTTCTATGGTGCTGTATCCTAGGCCTCGTGGGCATTGCCCTGGAGGAAACCTAGAGTGGTGATGACATCCTAGCTGCTCATTCATCCAGGCACAGATAATTATTGAGCATCTACTGTATGCCAGCCGCTGGGCTGCCAGTAAGGAGAAACCCAAGTCTCTCTTGAGGAGAGATTACATTCCAAAGGAGGAATCAGATAATAAGTAAACAAGGTGATTTCAGATAATGCTTGACTAAAACAGTAATGTGATATTGTGCTTGATTCCCAGGGAGCAGAAGCAACGTTAGCTACAATAGTTAGGGAGCTGAGCCATGACAGTGGGTTGGGGCATTGTCATGCCCAGGCCATTGATAGCTTGTGCAAAGGCCCAGAGGCAGGTGTGTTCTGGGACCAGGAAGATGACCAGAGAGGTTGAGAGTATAGTTAGTGGGGGAGAAGTAGGCGGTGGCAGATCCCAGGGGTCCTGTAGGCCACGGGAAGGAATTTGGATCTTTTTCTAAGTGCAGCATGAAGGCATTAGAGATTTTAAGCAGAGGAATGACATGATCTGATTTACATTTTTAAAAGCTTCTGTTGGCTGCAGTGTGGAGCGTGGAAGTAGGGAGTTAAGGGTGGAGGCAGGGAGAGTAGGTGGGGGTGAGGGTACATGGTGCAGGTGAGGGAGGCTGATGCCCTGCCTGCCGTGGGCCCTGACTGCGAAGTGGCCATTTATGTTTCTGCAGCACACACCCGCACATACACACACACACATGCACACACACCACTCCGCAGTCAGGAACTGTGGATGGGCCAGCAGGCACTGGGCATACAAAGTCCCATGGGGCCTGAGCAGAGGCTGAGCCCCGAGGTTGCCTCCAGCCCCGCCCTCCCCTGCCCTAACCTCCACATTGGGCAGCCCGGGAAGTTTTTTAGTAGCATTAGAAAATGTTGACATGTTTTTTGAAACAATTTCAGATCTGATATCTCCGCCAGATTGAGTTTGTAACCAGCTTTATTGTTTAAGCCTGCTGGGATTTCATCAAAGGCGTCTGCTGTTTACCCAGAACCATTTCATTGGAGAAAACAGCAAACAGACCTGCATTTCTATCTGATTTCACTTTTCCCCTTTCCTCATGAATTTAAGTGCTTGTGAAAAGCAAGGCTGATAAGGCAAAGCAGCCAGGATCAAACCCTGAGGAGGGGCCTCAGAGGGGCCTCAGAAGGATCTCTGCTGAGGTTTGTTAACAGAGTGGAGAAAAGTTGGGGTGGCTGCTGCCTCTCTGGGGGGCCAGGAGGCAGCTCCCAGCAGAGGTGCCCTGGCAGGGGTGAGGGGTGGGGAGAGTTGCTGTCCACCCCCACTCTGGCCAAGATTTCTAGGCCATCCCCTGGTGTCTGTTGTCTTTACCAGTTTCCGGGCCATTTCAGATGCTGACAACAATGAAAGGTGAACATCAGCTCCCGCTTGGAAAGCAGCGGTGACCCAGCCTCAGAGATGGGTTCAGTGAGACAGACCCAAGCTTTCCCGGGAAAAGGCCGAGTGAGGAAACAGATCAAAAGACAAACAGAAGCCAGAACAGGAGAGCACCAGGAAAACTGCTTCCCTGTGCCTCATCTGCCAGCGCTTGGGACTCAGCCTTTCTCCTGCCCAGGTGGCCTGAGGCAGAGCAGGGCAGGGCCCAGGGACTCTTGTCACAGGGCCAGTATCCCCCCTCCCCCAAGGAATCTATGCTAGAGCTGTCACCAGCAGCTGATAGGATCCTGGCGCCTTTAAGCAGGCCTGTTGACCCAGCAAGTGTTTCAGCCCAATGGGGGAGACGCTGGCTCTGCAGCCTATCAGGAGAAGGTGTTCTGAGAAATTTGGGTTAATGTGCCTTCTTCAGTTGCTTGAGCGACAGCTAGTTAAGTGCACGGATTGCTTGGCATAAAGGCGGTGTTTTACCAGTTGTACATTAGACCCACTTATAAGGTCAATCGATTTGAACCAATTAGCAAGAGGATAAGGACGTGTTTATCTTTAACTGACTGCAGATCTTGCAGCAGGCCATCTAAGGGGGGTTATAAAGATACAGAGATATTTTCCCGGTGCCGAGTGCCGGGCATCGCTCCGTGCTCTTCCTCCTTCTGGGCTGAATTAGGAGGAGGCAGAGGAGGAGGGAGAGTGAAGGCTGATGGTCCGGTCCTCACAGAGCCTATTCTAGGCCCTCTGGGCCCCTGCCCACCTTCCACAGCCACACAGTGAGACCTCGGTGGGCTGCTGGGATCTCGGTGGCCCCTTCAGGCTCTGTGGACTCAGGGCACGGTCCCAGGCTTCCTTGGGGATCAGGGTGGCCACACACTGCAGATACGAGGCCTATCTTTTTTTTTTTTTTTTTAAATCTATAACTATTATCGTTTATTTTTACTTTAGGAGGCTATCTTTTGAGAAGCTTACAGCATCTCATTTTATCTTTACAAATCCCTTTCCTGATGACCACACAGACACACACACACATACAGCCCAACGAGGTGTTACTTCCTTTTCTAAGCAAGGAAACTGAGGCTTGGAGGGTCCCCCAGCCAGCCACCTGCTGCACTGGGATTTGAACCCAGGCACGGCTGACCCAGGAGACGGGGCCCTTTGCACTTGGCTGCACTGCCCTCAGCTACTTTCTGACTCCCCAAGGCATTTCATCTCCTGCCTGGAACCCCCGGCTCCTCTCATCCTCCCCATGAAAGATGGAAGGAAGCCTGCTCCGTCCTTTCAAGTTCTTTCCCATCACTCTCCTCTCAATACCATAGCCTCATACCCAGTGTCTCTGGGTATTCAGAGACATATTCAGTGTCTCTGAATGCCACGTGAGCACACCCTTGCCAGGGGCAGCAAGCTCTGCTTTTACCCCAGAGACTGGGAAATGAAATGCGAGCCACAGAGTGGGACCAGGAATTTTCTTAGGGGCTTCAAAGGTGAGCATCCTAAGGAATGGTTCGAAACTGTCTCCGCATGGTGGGAGCATGGCAGTGGAAGGCTGCTCTTACTCCAGTTCTGCTGTGCCAGCTCAAAACGGCTGATGAGTCCTTCTTGGGAAACTGCTTCAGATCTCACAGCACTTTCCTCTTAATAGCTTCGGCAGTGGTGAATCCTTGACCTCTGAGGGTGGGTTAGACTTTTTGGAAAAGGCTAAAAGTAATTTGAAGCTGTATGTTGTGAATAGAGGCGATGAGCAATTTGTGGAAGGTGGTTTGTTTCTGTTGGGAATTTTTTTTTTTTTTAGGTTAAGAACAAGATGGGATTCTAAAGAAATGGAGCCAGTTTTCTTACAAGGCTAGTATGCTTCCAAAGGGAGTTCCAGAAGTGTTTCAAGGACAACAGCATCTTGTAATGGGGGCCTGGGTTCCAAAGGTGACCACCCTTTCAGAAGGGCAAGGGAAAGGAATTGATGCTTTATTGAGCCGCTACTATGTGCCAGGCACTTTACATACATTATCTCAACTGCTTGAATTTATTTTTGGAGTAAGTCTGGTTTATAAAAAATTTCATAAATAATCCATTATCTTGCTTAATCTTCATAGTAATTGTGTGAGAACAAGTGCTTAGCCCATTTCACAGGCGAGGAAATTAAGGCTAAGGGAAATTGGCTTCCCAAGACCACAGAGCTAGTGTCAGGGCCAGCATTCTGACTGGCACCCATGCTCAAGGCCGATTATTTTTCAGATGTGTATGCTCTTATACACTTACCCAACTCCGTCTGCCCCCAATAAACACACAGATTTAGTTTCATTATGTCACGGTGACATTATCAGCCTGCATTCATGCTTAAAAGAGAAAGCAGGTCATAAAGGACTCGTGTACCAGAGCAAGATGCTGACTATGTGCAGCGGCGGCTGTTGTCATCGGGTGTCAGGGGATGCGTGGGTGACAATGGCAAGGCATGAAGTATGGTGTTTATTAGGTCCTGGCAAAGGCCCGGGAGTTCCAGATGCCAAGTGGTGACAAGTGGGAACTGCCTGTCTCAGCTCTCTTTCAGCTTCTGGCACTGAGCAGGCTCCCTGTTTGGTGCCATTGAATCAACTGGACTCTTGGATCAGCCAGCCCTGGGATCTTTTTCGGTCTCTGGAAAGAGGGGGCTGCCTTTGGACCATAACAGAGATGCTAATAATAGCAATAGTAGCTCCTGCTGGTGGGGTACTCATCATGTGGCAGGCATTGTGCTAAATGCTAATGCTAAGCTTTGGTCCATCTACACACTCTTAGCCCCTGACAGGGCTCCTCAGCTACAGTCACACCCACAGCTTCCTAAATATAGCAACTCCCCCTCTAGAAATGTATCTTGCTGATACCCTTGCACCTGTGGGCAAAAATGCACATCCAGAAGCATGCCTGTTGTCATTGCTTGTAATTGCAGAAATTGGAAACAACCTAAATTCCATCTGTAGGGGATCAAGTGGGTAGAGTCCGATAGCCCTACAAAAGGGATGCTGTGCTACTGCTCCAGCGACTAAGCGACCCTGTAGGCATGGATATGGGACGGGTGCCAAGAAATACTGCGAAGCGAAAAAGCAGTGGTACTATACTGCACTACCATTTGGATTTTAAAAAGGAAGATATACTTGTACATGATAGAAATTTTCTGGAAAGACACAAAAGAAACTATTAACAGTAGGATGCCTATGAAGAAAGATACTGGGGACTGAAGGTCTGGGAGCAGAAGGGAAACTTACTTTTCATACCCTTTTGTGTTCTTTGAAAAAAAAATTTTTTTTTCTTTTTACTGTATGCACGCATTATCTTTTTGATTAGAAAGAAAGTGGGAGGTGGTTTAAAAAACAAATCCCCAGGCTTCATCTGGGTCCACTTTTTTCTTCCCTGTCTCCAGCCAAGGCCTGCCACCCTAACTCCCAGGTCGTTGCCTGGCTCTTCTTTCCTGGTCGCAGCTCATGCCCACCCCTCCCCGAGGCATCCATTACTGCCTCTTACAGGTCCTTAAAATCTACCTTTTTTGCCTTGAAATACAAATAACTGCATTCTGGAGAGAAGGCTGAGCTTCATTGCACTGACAGATCAGACAGACATGGGCTGGCGATAAATGTTTGCTGAATCGAATTGAATCTGTGACTCGGTTGGTTACCCCGAGCAAGGTACTAATTGGCCAAGGTCAGGCAATTAATCCCACACAGGCTGGCTCTCTCTGACTCCAGAGAGGGCCTCTGTTTCCCCACGTGAGGTCCAAAGCCTTGCTCTGGTGTGGCTGCGTGTCATGAATGAGGTGGGGCACTGTGCGAGCAAGGACGGCGGGTGCGAGTGAGGCTCTGTACACGCCATCTCTCCTGGAGATACAGCTCAAAGTGGGCCACTGCCCTGATTAGGAAGCGGGACAGAGCAACAGTGTGATAGGCGCAATTTTGGGAAGATTCTGACTCAGAAGAGCGTCTGTGCTGGGCTTCAAAATCTCTACGATGACCATGTTTAGTGGCGCCACTAGACTGGTTGTTAAAAGGGAGAGAAAGCCCAAGAAGCGTCTCCTCGTGGCCCCTTGGCTTGTGCTGAGGAGGATGTGTTCGTTGCCTTGCTCAGATGTGGCCTGGTTCTGCTCACGTCGTCCAGACACCAGCTTCTGGAACCTCGGCCCATGTGGAGCTCTTCTCTGGTCTCTGGAATCATCCGCAGACATTGCCGGCGAGTAGAGCATGGGCAGGGGTGATCAGAGAAGCACCTAGGAACAGAGATGCAGGTGGTGTGGCATTTCTCCTATACCTTTCTCTATTCTCGTCTCAAAAATTCCATAGCCTGGAGGAGAGCGCGAGTATCGCTCGTCCGTGACCACTTTCTCATTCTTGAAATGAAATTCCCACAGTGGTTCTCTGCTCTCAGCCAGTACGAGATGCCCTGGGAGCAGTTTGCTGTGGGTCCCAGGGCTCCTCTAGCCTGCTCACAGAAAGACTTCTTGTCCCAGTAAGGATTATTATGATGAGGAAGCATTTGCCTGCAAGCACAATGAGTCAGAAAGTTTGATGTGCCTTCCAAAAAGAAAAAAAAAAAAAGCATGTATAATTTTTGGTCACATTAATAGAAGCGCCCAAATCTAGGGCGGCGAGGGTACCCACTGAGTCAGTCTCTCGTCATCTTCCACCAATCGCTTCCATCTCCCGCGCATTAGTCAACTCCATCCCCTTCCCCCCATGTCCCCTGCCACCACTGTCTTTTTTTTTTTTTAAACATTTTTTAAAAAGATTTATTTATTTATTTATTTCTCTCCCCTTCCCCTCTACCTGCCCCCCCCGCCCCGCCCCGGTTGTCTGTTCTCTGTGTCCATTTGCTGCGTCTTCTTTATCCGCTTCTTAGACCAGAGTCGCATGTCTCTTGCTTGGATTGGTGCAGTAGCTCCTGGTTGGGGTTTTGGCCTCTTGTCTCCAGGCCCCACGCTGCCACCAGGGGGTGTTAAGGTGTCAGGGAACATGATCTGATCACAGCGCTTTGATTACTTGAAATTCTCCAATGACTTCTCATGACTCCTGGAATGTAGACTCCATTTGTAGCATAGTTTTCAAGGTATCGGGCCATCTGGGCGCTGGTACCCCTGCATCCTAATCTTACCCCACTTTCCCCTCGTCCTCCTTGGCTTTTTGCTCTTTGGATGTGCCCATCTCCCTCCAGCTCAGGGTCCTCACACACGGTGGAGTCTGCTGGAATGTTGCCCCGACACCACCCCCACCCCACTCACCTGGGTAATTCCTTCTCTTTGGGAGTCAACTCAAAGGTTACTTCCTTGGGAAATTGTCCTGCGCTCCCCTCAGACTGAGTCAGGTCCCCCAGTTATACATGCCCACACATCCAGCATTCATTCATTCTTTCATTCATTGAACAGACTTTTAATAATGCCAGCTGGGTGCTAGGAGCTCTCCTGGGTGCCGGGGCACAGCGGTGGTCAGACGGCTTACGCTCCATGAGAGTGATAGACAATAAAGTCCCGCAGGGCTGACAAGGACCACGAGGTGAGGGCAAAGGGGCAAGCCCCACGAGTTGTTGATCAGAGGCCTGTGCGGAGAGGGAGGGAACTGGTGGAGACGGGCGGGAAGGAGCGGGGCTGAAGAAGTACTACACGCAGAGCCCCTGGAGGGAGTGTGCCCAGAGCCTGCAGTGAACAGCGAGGCAGCAAGGGCCCAGGGCCGGGCACCGTGATGAGGGAGGGTGAAGGCCGCGTGGACGGGTGAGATGGCCGGCCTGTATTCTCAGCGTGCCGGGGCCTCTTTGGAGGGACTGGCTTCCATCTTGAAAGGAGGCTTTGCAGAGAACAAGTGGAAGCAGGGGCCCCTAGGAGCCGTCAGCGCCTCGAGGAGAGAGGGCAGCTGGGGCTAGGGGGAAGCGCTAAGTTAAAAGGCTGCGTCAGTCTGTCCTCTCTTGCTGTAATTCCTCATGCACACATGCCTCCGGACTGTGAGCTCTCTGAGGGAAAGGGTGAGGTCCACTCACTTGCTTTCTACACCCAGCTCTTACCACCACCCCCTACACCCCCCCCACCCCGTGTCTGGCACATCCATATTAAGTGCTCAGCAAATACCTGTTAAATGATCAGGGACTAAGGCAGCAAAGATGCTAAAAACAAATGATGTCAGGAGCGGCAGAAGGAATCATGTGGTTGCTCGTCTTGGAAAAGAGCTTTGGGGGAGACTGCCTTCAGATGCATAAAGGATTCCACTCCGGGTGGAAGCTACTTGGAAGCTTCCAGGAAGAGACGGCTGAGGTTTGGCCTGGCCTTGCAGCGGCCTCCTGGAGGAGAGGTTCCAGCACGGGGCTTAAAGAGCTCTTGCCAGCGGGGTTGGGGGAGCCTGCATGGAAAGCACGTCTGTGCACGCACACATATGCAAGCACTGTGGATTTCCTGGCCCTGAAATCGCCCTACATCCGAGCTAGGAGGACTCTTAGAAATGGTTGTAGCTGGTGACCTAAGAGTTAAGACTCTTGGCTTACAAATGATGGAAGTCTAAGCTGTTGGAAGAAAAAAGGAATCTTACTGGCTCATGAAACTATGACTCAGCCTGAGGTCAACTTGATCCCGCAGAGTCACCAGGCCCTGGTTCTTTTCTTTCTGCGTCTTCACGTGGCTCTCCCGGAGCTGGCGTCACTCTCAGAAGGCTTCAGCAGCTCCGGGTTCTCAGCTCTCCCTCCCCCAGGAAAGAGAGAACTTTTCCTTCCTCCTACAGTTTGAACAAGTTGCGGGCCTGACGTCACTGGCCCAAATTCAGCCCTGAGCCAGTCACTGTGGCCTGGGAATATGTGCCGGCTGGGTACAAGCCCCCCCTGGAGCAGGCGCTGGTGTCAGCGCAGCCAAAGCACGTGGGTTGAGAGCCAGGAGGACCAGTTCTCCCAAAGGAAATTCAGGGTACAGTGTCCTAAAGGGGAGTGGAGCCTGGGGACCTCAAATCCCATACAAACGGTAGTCTCCGGGTGGTTGGCCAAGCCTTTTTCCTTTCTTTTTAGCACCTGACTCTTTACCAAATGAACTCTCGCTCAGAACCCCATTTGTCCCCCCCTGTCAGCTGGTCAGCCCCCTGGGGCCCTCCACTTACCTTGTCCAACCCCTGCACCGTGTGGATGGGGACACTGAAGCTTAGTGACTCTCTCAAGGTCACAGAGCTCAGGTGCAGCAGGACTAGGATGGGAAGTGGTGGAGGGGGCAGGGGAGCGGGGGCGGTGGGGTAGCCTTCGCCGGGGAGCCTCCCACGGCGGGCAGGGCCTGAGACTGGGCCAGCCTGCCACGTGTGCATCTGGGCTCTGGCCTTCTTAGCTGGGGCACCTGCATACGTTTCCTAGGGCTGCCCTTAACAAATGGCCACAAACTTAAGGGCTAAAAACAACAGAAGTTTATCCCCTCGCAGTTCTGGAGGCCAGAAGTCTGCTATCCAGGTGTTGGCAGGGCTGTGCCCCCGGTGAAGCTATAGGGGACCATCCGGTGCTTCCTCTTCCTGCTTCTGGGGGCCGGGGCACCCCTGTGGCTGCGCCACTCCGCTCTCTGCTTCCGTCTTCACATGGCCTCCTCCTCCTCTTCTCTGTCTTCTCTTCTGTCTTGTAACAGGGCACTAGACATTGAATTTAGGGGCTACCCCAGTAATGTCAAGATTCTTAACTTAAGGGGAGTGGGTGTAGCTCAGTGGGTGAGTGCCTGCTTCCCATGTACGAGGTCCTGGGTTCAACCCTGGTGTCTCCTAAAAAAAAATCTTTAACTTAGTTATAGCTGCAAAGATCCTTTTTCTAAATAAGCCCACAATGACAGCTTCTAGGGATTTGGACATGTACTTAGCTCTTCTGGGGCCACCTTTCAGCCCACTATAGGGACCGTGGGCAAGTCACTTAACTTCTTTGATCATTAGTTTTGTCTTTTTTTTTTTTTTTTTTTTGAGATACTGGGGGTCAGGGATTGAACCCAGGACCTTGTGTGTGGGAAGCCGGCACTCAACCACTGAGCCACATTGACTTCCCTGAGTTGGTTGTTTTGTTTGTTTTGCTGGTTGTTTGTTTTTTCAGGAGGCGCCAGGAACCAAACCTGGGACGTCCCATGTGGGAGGTGGGTGCTCAACCGCTTGTGCCACATCCGCTCCCAGTGTTGTCTCCTTTGAAGTAGCGCTCAACCTCGCGGGGTTGTCTTGGGGACTGATGGGAGGCAATCCTTGCTGAGCCCTTTGGTGCTCCATAAATACCCGCTCTTAGCTTATCATGACCCCGGACCTGTCCTTGTCTTCCTGCGACCTTCTCTAGGTGGCTTTCTTGAACGGTAGGCTTAGCTCCCCTCGGCGGGTTATGAGCAAAGAGAAGACAATTAGCTGGCGTCTCGCTGGAGACAGCACTGGCAGGGTTCTAGCCGAGCGTCCTCCCCCTTGCTCCTCCGCTGGGGCCGCCCTGCTGTCCCGGCAGGCCCCGAGTTCCCCGCCCGTGGCCGAGAGGCGGGGCACCTTTGGGAGGCAGTCCACCAATCACCCTCTCACCCGGGCTCCGGGAGGCTGGCATGAACCCTACGATTTAGAGTGATGAAAGGTACATGGCAGAGATTCCCTGCTTCCTGTGTGCCTGAGATCCCATCAGCATCTCATTCCCCATACCTGGGCCCCTCCAGGTCACTTTCGGTGGATTCTGTCGGCAGAGCACCTCCTCGGCGGCCAGGACGGCGTGCTGCTCACATCTATCACACCGGCACTGTGACAATGTAATTTTTATCTCTGGTTGTTTATTTCTCAGATGGAAATACTTGTAAATTCCAAGAAGAAAATATATCCCTGTGTGTGACAGAACCAGCCCAGGGCGATTAATCTGATTTTTAAACTGGGAATGCAGACCCGGGTGGCGCTACTTCGTGCATTAGTGTCCAGAAATCAGCCACAGCCATTAATTGTCCCAGTGAAACAGTGGCCCCAGCAGGGGTTGGGCTCAGTAAGAAGGGAATGGGGTCCTCGCTCCCCAGCTCTGGGTGCCTGCAGGTCCTGGGGCAGAGAATGGGAGGAAGGTAGCTTGAGACCAAGAGGTGATAATTCAAGGCAGAGGTGACAGTGGGTGGGAGCCGGAGCAGGGACCAAGGGCCCTGGACACTCGCTGGTAAGTGGGAAGTATCTTCTGCCGTCCAGCAGACGGTGTTCAGATCCGAGCCCCAGCACTTCCCATGCCGCTGGGTGAAGTTTCTTCCCCTTCACTCCCTAATCCTGGCAGAGGAGTTTCTTTCTTTTCATTTTTTTTAAGGAGGTACCAGGAATTGAACCCAGGACCTCGGACATGCGAAGCAGGCACTCAACCACTGAGCTATACCCGCTCCCCAGAGGAGTTTCTGGATCCGTAAACAACCCCAGAGGGTTGATGAGAGAATTAAATGAGCAAATGTGTGAAAAATGCCTGTCGTGTGGAATGGGCGTTCGGCACAAGCGAGCCCAGCCCCCTTTCTCTTCTTTTCTGCTCAGGCCTGCAGAAGAAAGTCACAGAAATAATCGACCCTCAGAATGTTCGAGTTGGGAGGACTTTAGAGGACTCTTAGCCCAAACCCCGGTCGGGGCTTGGGGAAGTGAAGAGCCTGCCGGGAGCTCACGTTGCTGGGGAGTGGAGGAGATGGGTGGAACCCTTCTCCTAAGCTCCCCGGTGGGCTCCGCCACAGTGCGGCCTCAGGCATCCGGGACCCCTTGTGAGCAGGCAGGGCTTCGGGGAGAGCACCCAGGACTTCAGCGCATTCTCACGAGGGCTCCCCACTCTGAAAACTTAAGAACCTTTTTGGACTCTGATATTGTGACTAAACGGGGGTGGGGGTGTGACCAACTCCTCCCCCTGCATTTGGTGACGACAGGGCCTTGGAGTGTGACCTCGGGGTCTCCTCGGCCCCAGCCGGGCCTTCTAATTCTAGCCTAGTTGGTGCTTTTCTGCCCGGGGAAAACCAGCTTGCAAGTGCCAGCTGGGAGCAGGGTGTGGGCCTCTCACAGGCAGAGGGATTTCCAGGTTTTGGCATTCTGAGGCAGATCCAGATTTCGTGACGCCTCAAGCTTATACAATTGGGGGGGGCCCTCATTAGGACAAGGACTGCAAAGCCACGGATCAGGGGCAGGGCCCTGAAGCTCGTGCTTTGTTAGTGTCCCTGCACATCGGCAGGTGGCCTCAGGAGAAGGTGGGGTCTCCGAATGGCTCGCCCAGCCGCCGGGCAGCAACTCGCTGGGGCCCGTGGCCCCTCTGGCTCCACGGAATGCCCCCCTCGTGGAGGTTTTGGCCCAGTGTTCTGATTGCTGCCCTCCGACCGCAGGGCAGAGCTGCTGGCAGCCCCGGCACTCTGCAGGCTCTGCTGGGTGCTGGAGATGGAAACGGGCAAAGACCAGCCCTGCTCTCCACGGAGCTCCCGGCGAAGGAGTCAGGCCGACCTGTTTGCGCTGTCCCCCGTGTGCTCACTTGGCCTCCTGCTGAGCACGGTCTCCTTCCCCCATTCCCTGACTCCACCTTGAGGGTAACCCAGCAGAGTGGAGACATAGGGGAGCCCAGTGTTTGTGGCCCTGCCCCTTCCCATAATTTCTGCTCAGGTGAGCATGACCGTTTGTTCAAGTCCAGACTTCAGGCAAGTCCACTGGAAGACGGAAGGTTGGGGAGGGGGTACCTTGTTCATTCAGCTAGTATTTGTTGGGTTCCCGCTGTGTGCCAGCACCGAATTGGGGATATGTTGGTGACAAAGAGGCTGTTGTGGGCAGCCCTTCTCTGGCCGCTGAGGACCTGGATTCGGCTTTTGTTCTGCCACTTCCTGCCCGTGGGTGCTGTAGCAGCTTCTGAACCTCTTTGAGCTTCAAGTTGGTCATCCAGAAAACAGATAGCAGCACCTGCCTCGCTGGCTCGCTGGGAAGGTTGGAGGCTTTCCGTGCTCAGTGCCAGCCCTGTGGTCAGGCCCCCGCATTTGCTCACTCTGTTACTGTCATGAAAGAGCCATCCCTGCCTCTTGGAGTTTACACCTTTCCTTTTGGGCATCCTGGTGAGCCCCTTTGTTGGTGCGTTCTAGAACTTCCTGGAAGAGCAGTCAAGGCCGAGGCGTGGACAGATGTCCTGGGAAAGTGGCTGTGAGCAGCGCGAGCCACAGCTCAGGGGGAGGCAAGCTGAGCCGGAAGGAGGCAGTGGCTTGCTCAGGGCTGGCCAGGGCGGGCTCTGGTCAGCCGAGGATGAGGGGGCCCCCTGCATTTCCCCAAGTTCTGGGCAAAGAGAAATACTGAGGTGGAGTCAGCTTCATTTCTAGGCTCATGGGAAGGTGACTTCTGGCTAAAGTCCAGGCACATGACTCCCAGGAAGCTGCGACCCCAGTCACTCCCTGGGGGTCACAAGGGGCTCGTCCAGGAGCACCGTATCCCATCAGTGCCTTCTGCCCAGGAGCCAGGGCACGGGGCCAGCTCTGACCTCCAGGGAAGCCCTGCCACACTGCACTCTGATAAGGAATTAAACAGGTGGCTGAGAGGGCCCACTGATGTTTTGTTTTTGGTTTGTTTGTTTGTTTTCCTATAAAAGTAATACAGGCCATCTGTGGAAACTGTGGAAAGTATAGAAAACTATAGAGAGGCGGGGGGAAGCCCACATACCTAAGCCAGAGTCAAGCAGCACTCTTAACACGTTAGCCTGCCCCTTTCCACCGAGAAGCAAAAGCCTAGAAAAACCCCATGTAAACATCAGTGTCAAAAGCTGCCTGGTATTCCAGGGAATTAATCTTTTAAAGAAAACACCTCTTTAAAACACATCCATTTAAAAAAAAACACAAATCCCAAGTGTAGGGATTTGGGAGTATCCCCAGGCTGGGATGTGTGGGACAAAAAGTCTGGGTCTTTGGCCCCTGGGGTCCAGTGCGGGTTCCCGGTAGCCTCCCAGGGGAGACCTGGAAGGGGCTTTGCCTCCGCACACAGATTTCCTTCTGCACATACTGCCAGCGTGAGCTGCTTTCACACTTGGCCTGCCTGCCTGCCTTGTGGAAAGTGGAAGGCGGTGAAGGGTGGAAGACGGAGGGAAGGGAAGGGGAGGCGAAGAGAAGGGCTTGCCCCACTGGGGCAAAGAGCAGAAGCTGGCTGGGCTGTCCCCTGCCCCTTATTTTGGGGGAGCAGGTGAGTAATGACTCCCCTGGGAAAGCAGATCCTTGATGCAGGCTGCTGAGGACCCCATGGAGAACACTACATTAGGGGGAGAGAGGAAAGGCAGGGCCAGCTGTGGGCACCACGAGTTGGCCAGAGACCCCGGGAGCTGCTGCCGCCCACCCCCTTGCTCAGTGTCTCCTGGGAATTGTAAACGGTGCCGGTGCCGGGCAGGAAGGAGACGCAAAGGCAGGGCCACAGCTGCTGCGCCTGGGTGTGGCCACCACGAGGGAGGCAGGGCAGCCCCTGCCCTTCCCTGAGCTCCCTCTGAGAGGCCACCTGCACAGGAGACTGGACGCGGGCCTGGAACGCCCTGGGCAGGGGTCTCCCCAGCACCTTCGTGCCTGGTGACAAGGTGCGACAGGGTTCTGGCCCCCTTTATTTTTCGGAGATACATGGAGGACTATTTGCCAAGCACGTCTCAGTGTTCTCTGTGCATTACCCTGCTTAATCCGCAGGACAGTCCTCTCGGGGTGCGTGCAGCGTTTTCTCCATTCACGGAGGAGCAAGCTGAGAGGTTAAGTGACTTGCTCAAGGTTACCCAGCCCGTTAGTCAAGGGCCGGGATCCAAACCCAGCCTCCCTCCAAGCCAGCCCTCTGAGCCACTCTTGTCCGCTGCTGTTGCCGGGAGGCCGGCGCAGACCCCACCTGGATGCTGCTCCTGGCTGACTTTGCAGGGCCGCTCCCCATCGCACCGGCGCTGCCCACCACATCGCCCCTCTGAGGCTTCTGCGCCATCAGCACTTGCTCTGGGGACAGAAGAAAGTGTATTACGCACCAAAGTAGAGCCCAGATCCCAGCGAGGCAGGGGCCACCGGGCCCCCTCCTTGGGTTTCTCTGAGGTTCTGGGCTCGGCGCTGGGGGGCGGGCTCGCCCTCGGCCGGGGCTCCTGCCCGCCGATTTCCAAGCCCGCGGACCAAGCCGAGGACAGTGGAGGCAGGCGCCCGGCGGGAGGCGGCCGCCCAACCTCGGCGCGGGCGCGGCCGGCGCGGGCGGCTCCCTCCCCGCGGGCCGCGGGCGCTGGTTGGCTCCCCGGGAGCGCGCGCGGCCAATCGCCTACCTGCACGGTTGCCAGGCAACGGGGCTGAGTTGTAACACCTCGGAGCGCCCGGGCGGTGTTTGTATTTCCTGGCTGCTCCGAGCGTCTCCTCGGAAGTTGTAGGAGGAGGGCTCGGTTTCCCTCTTCCCGGAGACCGCACGCCCGCCTCCCTGCCCGCTGCCCGCCTCAGGCTCCCGCGTCCCGCCTGCGCCCCAGGCCCCCAGGCAGGCGGGCGAGGGTCCTGCGGCTCTGCACGGCGCCGCATTTGGGGAAAGCCCTCCTCGGAGGGGCTGGGACTTCCGCCGGCGACAAAACGGTGGCTCCGGGAGACCCCCGAGGCGGGGGCAGGCGGGCCCCGAGGTCGGCAGGGCCCCGGCTGCAGGGGCTGACCTCGGGACAGCCTGGGGGGCCGCGGGCCTCGGCTTCTGGCTTTAGGCGAGGTCCTTACCTGTTTCCCTGTCTTCAGTCCCTGCTCACACCTGGCCGGTGTCTCCTGCGTGCCTGCACCCCCAGCTATTACTAGTTTTTCACTTTTTTCCCCCTGTATATTGACCCACTTTAGCTTAAATAAATGTACTTTTAAAGGAAACTTGGTAACACTTCTATAAATGGAGACTCAGTATCACTTGTCATAAATAGAAAGTAACTGTAAAAGAAACAAAATGTTTCTAAATTTTAGCACAGGAGTCAATCTGGAAGGCCCATAATGATAACAAAATAACTGCTTATTAAGCACATACTCTGTGCCAGGCAACAGGCTAAGCATTTTACATGGATTAGCTCATTTGAGCTGCCCAAGAAAAGTTGCCATTTCACAGGAGGGGAAACAGGTTCAGAGAAGCTAAGGAATTATGCCAAGGGCATACATATAGCTGCTAAATAATGAGCTAAAATTCGAAGCTGAGCCCCTTCCAAAGGCTGGGCTGTTAACACTGGCCTGTGCTGTCTCCTGCCGGGGGTGCTGAGTGGGGGTCCTCTCCAGAAGTGGGGCGGTGATTTGAGCGCTGGAGTGGTTTGTGCCGAGCCTCAGGGGATACAGCACAGTGATTTCACCTAAAACCACACAGCCTCCCAACAGCCCTGTGAAGTACCTCATATTATCCCCATCTCAGAGCTCAGGGAACTGAGGCTCAGGGCGGTCAAGCCACCTGCCCCAGGGCCCACTGTTGCTGAGTGGCAGAGCAGGTGCGGGTCCTGTCTCACTCTGAAACCCTGGCTCCATCAGCACCTTCTCTGTAGCTCACTCAACCCCCTGCAGAACGAGGAGCCTTTGACACTTAACAGACATTGCAGTGGACCTGAGCCTTCTCCCCCTCACGGGGAATTAAATCTCCACATGAGGAAAAATGGGCATCTGTTGAACCCAATCAATTTGTGGGCAGATGCTTCCTGAGAACTGAATCCAGTCTCTGGAATCCGTGACCTTCTGTGGGTGGGCGAAGACCCCTTCACCCCTGGCCCCCAGTCCCCAGGCCACCCCACATCTCAGCAAGACTCTGTCACCGGGCAGGTATGTTTATTTGGCTTTACTGTCTGACAAGACATAACCCGTCACCCCTATCCAAATTAGTGACTGCATTTCTCATTCCAGAGCTGGCTTGTTTTTACCTGGAAGTGGAAGAACAAGGGCACCTTTGGAAAGGGGAAGGAAATCATATGTTATTTTTAAAAGGCATTGTGAGTGAATGCTGAATAGAGTCAAGAAAATTGCCTTAAAGGCCTGCTCTCTGCAGGGACGGTGTTTCTCAAGGCTTCCAAGTATTTGGAAACTTAATTGCACATTTGTATGGGCTACTGTTTTCATTTCTTCCTGGTCTCTGAGGTGGGCTTTGAAGATTGTGCTCACTCTGTAATGGTTTTCTTTATCTCAAATTTCGCACACCTGCCAAGGTACGTCAGAACTGGCTCTGGGTTTAATAAATCTGCACATGCATCAGGGTTGGGTGAGATGATAGGGCATAGCCCCTTGGGCCTCCTGTCCCAGGGGCGCAGCCCAATTCTGCCCCGTCCTGAGAGGGGCTGAGCCATGTGCTGCTCCTCTGAGCCCAGAGCCTCAGCCTACAGCTTTGCTCAACCCCTTTCTTTCCCTCAAGCTGGAAGCCAGTGGGTGCGGGAGAGCCGGTTCTGTGTGGGCGGTTGGGGCCTTTTAGGCCAAGACGCTAATAAGAGGCACTTAATGTTCGCAACTCCCCTCTGCTGGGAACTTCCTCGACCCTTGACCCTCCCGCGCCCTATCTTCTCCAAGAACGGGAAGGTAACTTGGGGGCCGTAACTGTGCGGAAAGCAGGGCAGGCCTTAGACCGCGATGTTTGGGAACGACACGGGGTGCCAACACACTCAGGGCAGCGGGGGCTGCAGGCCTGTGCTCAGTTCCTTCTGGACCTCTCTGGCTTCCACCCAGGAAGAAACTGTAGTGCAAAGGCGAAAAGTTCAGCCTCTGGGGGCAGGCAGGCCTGAGTTTGAATCCAGGCTCTGCCAGTTCCCGGCTCTGAAGGTGTTGGGGAATTCCATTTCCGCCCTCCCCCTGGCATGGTGCCTGGCTAGTGCTTTGTCTACACAGGTGGGCTTCTGGTTTCTGGCTTCAGCTTTGCTCAGGCACTGGCAGGTGACCAGAGGGAGGGTGGGGTCACCACAGACTGGCTCCACCCTGGACCAAAGGTCTGCCTCTCCACACAGCCTCTCTGGTCTGGTTCTGGTTTCCAGACTCTTCCCTAGGGGTGGTCACACCAGGTGTTACTTGCCTGTGGGGCCCCCCTTGCCCCCATACCCATACCTTTGTCAATTGTCTTTTTATTAAACTCTTCTCAAATCACCCAGTGTAAGTGCCCTGCCAGGATTCCACTTGGCACAGTGGTCCTGGGCAAGTCTTTTGCCCCTCTGAACTTTCTTCCCTGCCCAGCAGAGTGGAGTTTTGCTACTGAACCATTTCCTTGTGTAGTTGTCATCCTAAGCTACCTGTGGAGGACTGTGACCTTAACCTTTAAGCTGGGCAAATGGGTGTGTGTGGGGGGGGCAGGCCTCAGGGGCAGAACTGGTGGGAGAGGCTGTCTCGGGCCCCTGCAGTCTTGCCTCCTGCTCGCTGCCTCCTCTCCATACGCCAGGCCCTGCGGACTGGTGGCCCAGTTTGGGTGGAGGGCACCAGGGCAGCAAAGGCTCGTGGACTCAAGGAGTTGGCATTTCTTTGTCCTGTCTCCTCCCACAGAAGCTGTCCCCCTGATGGCTGCGTGCATGTTCTTTTTAGTCTCTATTTATTGTTATCGGGAAATAGAGCTGCAGATTTTGTGCAACACGGTGTCCCCTGAGGATGCAAAAGAAAGAAACAGATGACACCAGCTATCCCTGCCGGAGCAGCCGGGTGGGGGCAGGCCTGGGCTTGGTTCTGAAGTTGCATTTCAGTGGCTGCTCCTGCCCTCTGTGGCCCAGTCAGCCCTGGAGCCTGTCTCAGGCTCTGTGCTCTGAGGGTCCAGGAACCAAAAGAAAAGCCCAGCAAATGTGCCTGGGGAGGAGGCAGTGAATTCTTAGTGTCCCTCCGAGCGCCTGTCTGGGAAGACGTGGAGGATGGGTCTCCACTCTCCAGGGACTGGCAGCCAAGTTGGGAAGCTAACACTTCTTCAGGAGATAATGAGAGCCACACACAGGGCAGGGAATAAACAGGCACCAGTTTGGGGCAGACAAAGTTCCAGGGAAGAGGAGGCCTTGACCTTTGGGGAAGACAGGGGAGTAGGGAGGGCATCCCAGGGGATAAACCACGGGGCGAGAAGGCTCAGAGTCAGCCAGAAGGGGGTAAGGAGACGTGGTCTGGGGGTAGCCAAAACATGCCGGGGGTACTCGGGGTGGGCCTGGCTTATTCAGGGCCTTTGAGCCAGGTGATGGGGTGTTTAGATCAGGAAATAGGACTTTGGGAGCCCTTAGAGCAAGACTTCTTCACCTGGGTTTCACAGATGAACTTCAGAGCATCCCCAAATCTCCCGAAACTGTGTGGGGTAGTGGTTGGGAGTATGTAGGTTTTGTGGTCCACCTTCCTGCCCTGAGTCCCTGTTTGATCACTTTTTAAAAAATATATTATTTATTTATTCCAGATGAGGTTTTTTTTTTTTTGAGATACATAGATCACACAAAATCACTTTTTAGTCATCCCTTAATCTGTTCGAGCCTCAGCTGTCTCATCCAGAAAATGGAACTAAAAGGTAACATCTCCCTCCCGGGAGGTTTGGGTCAAGTTGTCCGATGATGGGCCCGATGTGCATGACACCCTCGCTGGCGTACAGAAAGAGCTCAGAAAAGGCAGGTGCCGCTAATGAGATGCAACGCTCTGAGGGTTATGGAGAGGTGCCCTTCTCCAGGGAGAGGGTCTCCTACCACTCTCATGAAATTCCCTAAGGTGTCCCTGGTTAAAAAAAAAAAAGTTAAGCACCACTCGCTGCTTGAGAGGTTTAAAAATAGAGGCGTGTTAAGCAGCAGAGAGCCATGTTTATGTGATCTAAACGTGGAGCGGGCCTGGGGGCAGGGAAGCCAGTGCGCAGCCTTTCTGGCCATCTGTTGGAGCCACCATCCTTCCATCCATTCATTCCATTGCCAAGCATTGCCGAGCACTGACTCAGGCCCCCTGCCAGAGGCCAAGGGCCCAGAGACTGAGACCCGGGGACCGGGGGAGGGGAGGTGTGTGGTAGCCAGTCTCCAAGTTGACCCCCCCGCCCCCTGCTGTTCATGTCCTTGTAAAGGTCCCTTCCCTCATGGACTCGGGGCTGGGTGTGTGGCTTGATTTAACCAGCAGGCTGCAGTGGCAGTAGTGCTGTGCCTATTCTGGCTCTCAGCCTTGAGAGAATCTGGCTGGCAACTTCCTTTTTTTTTTTTTTTTCCAGCAGGAAGTATTAAGCCCTTTATTATTCTTTTAAATATACATCTACCTTTATAGCAGTAAGAAAATAGATTAGCATTCAAAAATTAATGTTCTTATTTATAAAAAACATACACACAAAAAAAAACTGGAGTACATAAAGGAAGGAAGGTACTATTCACAAAAAGAACAAAATAAATATATTGGAAATAGATTAACAAAAAATCCAGAACCTATAAGGGGAAAATTTTTTTTAAATTTTTATCATGGTGTTAGCTCTGGGTCCTGGGTTTCTAGGTTCTTGGCTTCACTGCAAAGGCACCTTTCCTTTTTGTGGTTTGAGAACCACCACATGCAGAGACCGCACTGAGACTACATGGAGAGGGACAGGGGCTCGGTTGTCCCACCGTCTAAGTCGAGTCTCCAGGTAACACCAGCCTAACCACCACCTGATGGCAACTACATGAGAAACCTCAAGTGAGAATAACAGAACTACAGTCTTGCTGAGCCTAGTCAACCGTGGAGACATGAGGCCATCAAAGGATTTTGTTTTAAGCCCCTAAGTTTGGCGTAGTTTTGTTACACAGCAGTAAACACCTACATGCAAACTGACAATTATGAGGCCATGTTGAATGAACAGTGTGCTCTGGGCAAGCCCAAAGGGAAAGAATCCCACTTAGACTGTGCCAAGCTTTGAAGAACAGGTGGAAGTTAGCCCAGCAGGTGAGGGGAGGAGGGGCACCCCAGGTGGGGGTCTAGGAGCCAAGGCCTGGGGAAGTGAGAGATCCCCACCTGTGCCATTGGCTCATGACTGCAGAGAACTATTGGCTTAGGGCCCTGGACATTAGACAGAGTTAGCCATCCTCCTGAAGGAAGGATCACAACATTTGGAGCGATGTAGTCAGAACTGGGTTCTAGAAAAACTCTTCAGATGAAAAGTATGGAATGGGGCGAGGGTGAAGGCAGGAGATTAATGACAAGGCAACTGCACCATCAGGAGAGGGTTCCAGAGGTAGAAGCCACAGGACTTGGTGTGCTGGAAGACAGAGGTGGTGGTGATCATGGAGAAGCGACTTGGGGAGAGGGGAAGAGGATTGGAGGGGGCTATTTCCATTTTGGGAATGCTGAGTGGGAAGAGTCTGGGAGATTCCAGTGGACAAGTGCAGGAAGTGATTGGCCGCAGGGATCTGCAGCTAGGAGAGTGCTGAGATGGTGAGGAATTTGCAGTTGTCCCTAACCGCACAGTCATGGTGGCCTCCCAGAGCTTGTTGGGTAAAACGAGGCGAGGAAGAGCCTGTGACAGGGGCTGAGGCAGAATGTCCAGAAAAGTTAAGAGTAGAGCAAGGAGAGAGTCATGGTGCCAAGGAAATCAGGAGAGGAGGAGATCTCAAGAGGGGCTTTGCTTCCAGGGGAAGTTGAGGCAATTGGGTTTGGGCATAAGCAAGGAGTTTGTGTGTGAGAAGGGGGTAGAATCCCAGGTGCAGGGGCTTGAAGAGTGTGGGGAGGGAAGGAAATGGGCCCACTGCTTGGAGACAGAGCTTTCAAGAAGCTTGCCTGTGCAGGGGTGGAGAGAGAGGCGGTAGCGGCAGGGAGGTTTTGGTTAGGTAGGGTTTTGTTCAATGGGAGCAACGTAGTCTGTAGGTGGGGAAGGAACACTGATGGCGGGGGCGGGGGGATTAAAGGTGCTGGGAGGGGCCCACCAAACCCGGAACGCAGCTGTCAGAAACGGCGGCCTCGGGCACTCTCCAGGCTGCAGGTGGAGTTTTGTTGGCCCACACACTGTAGTATTTTTGTTTTTGGTTGAACTCCTTGCAGATAAAATTCTGAATTCCCCTTCCCTGGCAAAATGGAAAGATCTGATTACCCAGGGCCCCAACTTCCTGCAGGGCAGTGGTGGCCGGAGCCTGTGGGCCTTCTGGATGGGCCTGGCCGGCTTTCAGGTGCCACCTGCCCCCGTCCCACCTGCCCACCTCACCTGCATGGCCCCTTCAGGCAGCTGAGTTGGAGTGGTGAGGAGAATGGGGACCTGAGGCCTCCAGCTCTGTGAGGGAGCAGGAAGGTGAGGCGAGGGCTCTGAGGAGCCGGGAAGGTGTAGGGAGGTGTAGAACGGACCGCTGGGGGGAGTGGGAGAGGGAGGGGGGCTGCAGAGAGCAGTGCTGGGGGAGTGGCCGTGCTGGGGCCAGCTAGGACTGTGGGGGAGGGGAGGGGACCTTCGTGGCCCCAGTCCCCACAGCAGGGGGAGGCGCGAAGGGTCCTGCACTGACCTCCAGGACCTGGGGGCCTCTTGGTTCTCAGCGGGGACCGGCAGACCCTGAGCCCAGGCCTCCTCCAGCAGAACCCTAGAGGACAGAGCCTACCCCCCACCCAGGAACACGCCCAGGCCAGGGAGATCACGGGAAGCTCCACTTTTCTCAGGGAAACGAGATCTCCAGTCCCAGGAAGCCTCTGCATTGAGAAGTTGGACCACTCCTTAAATTGCCGCTCAGAGCCCTCCTGCAGCCCTTGTGGCAGCCCCCAGGAAACAGACAGCCCCCTTGTCTTCTCTCTGCCCCTCCAGGTTCCTGCCTAGCGCTGGCGGTGACCAGGCCCCAGCCTGGGGGGTTGCTCTTGATGAGAATCAGGGAGGGGGGTGTCTTATCCTGGGGGCTCCCCAGGTAACTGCTCTCAACACACACCTCGAGATGAAAACATTCCATTTGCACCTGCAGAGGGAATGTTCTCCTTTCGGTTTTATCAGGAATCGCAGCAGTTCGGACACTTTCCCTGTATCACGTAGAGTTGGAGCGTAATTAGGAGATGTTGGGGAACATTCCGTCCGTCTCCTGGGAATACTGGAATAATGAGCCATCACAGAGGACCGAGGCGCTCGGTGGGGGGCTGTTGACCTGCGCTGAAGCCTCGGATCATTCATTAGCTCCGGAGGTGCCGGTGGTTTGCTCCTCATCTCGGCTGCACAAACGAGCTGTCCCCGTTCTGGAGCAGGAAGTGGGAGCTTGAGTGAAGAGCCTGAAAGGGGGCCGGGGGCTTTGAAGCCTGAGAAGCCAGCAAGCCGTCCCTTGGCGGGAGAAGGGGGGGAGGCAGAAGCCGTGGCCGTCCACGTAGGCAGGCGTGTGGCCATTTCAGGAGCCGAGCCAGGCTGGGGGCAGATGGCGAGGGAAGGGGCCAGCCCTGCCTGGAGAGGCCCAGCAGAGAGATCTGGGCGGCCAGGCCTGTAGAGGTGGCCGCGAGCCCTCGGGGAGAGCCAGCTGGGAGGCCCTGGCAGAGGCCTCAGGCCGGCCTGGCCCCGGGGCAGACTCTCCTCGTGGGTCCCTCAGCTCATGGTCAAGGGCCCCCCACCCTCGTCCCCCAAGCAGGCGCGTGGGCTTCTGGTCAGAGCCCCTGGGGTGTATCGCAGGAGGCCAAGGGAGGGCAGAGGCAGCAAGTGCCCACCCGCTCCTCACAGCCTCCTCCCTCCATCGGGCCCCCTGACTCATCCCCGCCACTCCCTGAGCATGGGCATGGCCCATTGCAGAGCGAGACCCATTGCCACGAGGACATTGGCCCAGGCAGCCTTCCCTCACCTTCCCAGGCAGCGTCTTCAGCCACCTTCTGCGCGTTCCTTTATCAGTGGCTCAGACCCTCCCTGGGTGGAAATGCATCAGTTCTTGGCACAAGAGCCCACACCGGCCCATGGGCGCTCTCTGCTTCCTCCAGGCCTTTCCCCTTCCCACCTGAAGGCCGGCTGAGCTGCTCTGTGTCCTTCAGGCCCCCCCTCTGGGACCTTTCCTATTGATTCCTCCACTCCCCAGCCCAGTGCTTTCTGCTTTTTCTCTTCTCCCTCTCAGTTCTCTCCTTTCTCTATCTTCCTCCATTTCTGCTTGCACTTCTCTCTTTCTCCCTCTCCCCTTTCCTTTCTCCTCAGGTCTGTGCATTCCTGCCTGAGAACAGGCGACCCTGACTTTCCTAGAGAGTTGAGTGGCCCCTTACTCGGGCACTGGCTCGCCCCTGCCCCCGCCCTCCTCCCTCAAATCCCAGGGAGCTGTCAGTGCATCTGCCGCCCCCACGAGAGTGCGAGCCCCTTGGAGACAGCCAGCAGGCCTGTCCTGCCCACCGCTGCGGCCCAGTGCCCCATGTAGCACCCGGCACCCAGACGTGCTGAGAACAAGGGGCGGCCAAGCCTGCCCTGGGCTCTCTGCTTCAGGCTGTGCCTCTTCCTGGGCTGTCTCCTGACATTTCAGGTCCTGCCTTCTTAGGGGAAGTCACCTGCCTTCCAGCCTCTTTCATCTAGTGGCTCTTGAGTAGGGGTTGGGGCTGGCTTTGTCCAAGCAGTACCACCTTTTGGAGGGCCCCGCTTTGACCTTTTTGCTGCTGTTACCCTCCCCAGGGGTCCAAGGAAAACCTGCACCTCTCAACCAACACCCGCCTGTCCAGTGGAAAGAGAATGCAAGCCACTCATGATTCTAAACTTTTTAGTAGCCATGTTAAAAAAGTTAAAAAAAAAAACAAGTGAAATTAAGTTTTAAATATTTTTATTTGATCCAGTATATCCAAAACATTACCATGTCGACACATAATAATGTAAACATTGTTAATGGGAGAGTTTGCCTTCTTTTTTTTCACGCCACATCTTTGAAATCTGATGTGTCGGTGGCACTGACAGCACTTCTCTGTTGGAACTAGCCACATTTCAAGTGTTCCATAGGTACATGAGGTTCGTGGCTGCTGACCTGGGCAGGGCAGCTCTAGACCAGGCTCTGGGCATTTGAGACCTCACAATTCCCTGCTCGAGTGGCCTCGCCTGCTTCCAGGGCCTCTTCCCCGTGAGATCACATGGATCTGGAAGGCTGGGAAAGGCCAAGGCCTGGCTTGCTTGAGGACAGTGTGAAAAGTCCTGTTGGATTTGTTTTGCTTCTGAGCTCAAAATCTACTCTACTGGAGAGGCGGGGTGGGGGTGGGCGGAGGTGGGGTAGGGTGGGGTGGACGGGAGGCAGCGGGTCAGGCAGCCTGGTGAGCAGTGGGCGCTGTAGTCCACAGACAGGTCAATGGCTTCTGCCGTGCACACAATTGAATTTGCCCTCCCGAGCCTCCCGGCTTTGGGGAAGGCCTCTGCTCCTAGGAGCTCCGCTGGCCTCCCAGAGCCGCTGGGGCTGGGTAATGCAGGCCCGATTCAATCAGAAGTGAAGGACGAGGACTCAGACAGCCCAGCGGCCAGAGGGGTTGGCGGCCCTGGAGGGGGCTGGGGTCCATCCCAGCTCTGCCTCTCTCTGGGCAGTTCAAGGGGCTGGGATCCTTCCCCGACCCTCAGAGTACAGTCGACAGTTGTCAGTGATACACACCATCACTCCCTCTTCCCATCTCTGTTAAACCTGGTTGTGGGATGACTCCAGGTCAGAAAACAGGGAACCAGTCTGTTTCTCTTTGTGCCTGTGGGGTGAACAGGCATGCCAGGCCCAGGTGGGGGACGGGTGGGGGAAGAAACCCAAGAAATCAGAGACTCAGTCCTTTCTTTCCCTGAAGTCCTTTATGTGCTTATATCAAACCTACTCCCAGGCATCTATTGTGTCTACTCGCTGTGGGAGGCCAGTGAAACAATTAGGGGACAAATTGCAAGCGAGAGAAGACGCCAGATGACTCCAAACTGGACATCTCTGCCTCCTCCAGGCCCTTGCCCTTCCCACCTGAAGGCCGGCTGAGCTTCTCCGTGTCCTTCAGGCACCCCAACCCGACCTTTCCTGCTGACTCCTCCACTCCCCACCTGGTGCTTTCTTCCTCAAACACTGTGGATGGCTCTAGCACAGCGCTTGAGAGATTTGCTCTTTCAGTCAGCAAATAATTGTTAAGTGCCACCTAGGTTCCAGGCACTGGGCAGGGGCTGGCGATATTACAGAGATTCCCGATGAGGGCAAAGACAAGAAACACCAAGCAAATAACTAAACAAGATGATTTCGGAGACTCTTAATAGAAACGGAGCAGGGTATTTGCATAAAGAGAGTGACTGGAGGGGGGAGGGCACCGGCTTTAGGCTGGGAGATGATACTGGAGCTGAGACGGCCTGGCAAAGGCCTGGGGCAGAATGGTCCGCGGAGGAAGAGGAAATACTAAAATTGCGAGGCAAACATATTGTTTGAATCCATTTAGGTGAAATACTCAGAATAGACAAATCCGTAGAGACAGAAAGTAGATTAGCGGTTGCCTGGGGCTGGGGGGAGGGGAAATGGGGAGTGACTGCTAATGGCACGGGTTTCCCTTTGGGGACATGAAAACGTTCTGAAACTAGACAATGGAGATGGCTGCACATTATAGTGATTGTACTAAAGGCCGCTGAGTTGTACACTTTAAAACTGTTAAAATGATAAATGTTATATTGCTATGTATTTTACCCAAATAAAAAAAAAACAAAAAACTCTGAAGCAAGAAAGGGCTTGCAGTGGTCTAGGGATGGAACGGCCAGTGTGGCTGAGGAGGGGACAGCGGTCAGGGTGATGCTGGAGAAGTGGGCCGGGTGCTGATCGTGAGATTTTGTGGGCAGGCGAGGAGTGTGCTTTTTATTCTGGGCTCAGTGGAAAGCCCCTGGAAGATTTTAAGCAGGAAGGTGACAGGATAGCACTTGGGGCTGCTTTCGAAGATCCTTCTGGCTTGGTGTGGAGCAGGGGTTGGGATGGGGCTGAAATAAAAGCCAGGAGACCCAGGAGGTCCAGAGGAGAGAGGACGGAGGCAGGGACCAGAGGGGAGCAGTGAGGATGGAGCGATGGGGATGGATTTGGGATGTATTTTGGAAGGAGGACCGATAGGACTAGATGGGTTAAGGGGAGAGAGAATGAAGGAATTGGGGGGAATCGAGGATGGCACCTGTTTTCAGCTTGAGCTACTGGTCCTCATCCTCTCCAACCTTGGCTGGATGAGCTTGCCTGGGGACGAGTGTGTCCGTGGAAGAGAGGTGGTCCCAGGGCTGAGCCCCAGATAATTAAGATGTGTAGAGAGCCTCCAGCAGAGGAGACCGAGAAGCAGCAGCCAGTAAGGTAGGGGGAAAAACATGAGTCCATGTCTCTGCAGTGAAGAGAAGAAAGTGTTTCTAGAAAGGAGGTTTGACTGTGCAAGTGATGCTAACAGGGTGAGCAAATGCAAATTAAAAAGTCATTATCAGGGGGGAGTGGATTTGGTTCAATTGATAGAGCATTCACCTACCATCTGGGAGGTCCAAGGTTCAAACCCAGGGCCTCCTGACCCGTGTGATGAGCCGGCCCATGTGCAGTGCTGATGTGCGCGAGGAGTGCCATGCCATGCAGGGGTGTCCCCAGCATAGGGGAGGCCCACGTGCAAGGAGTGAGCCCCGTAAAGAGAGCTGCCCCACACGAAGAAAGTGCAGCATGCCCGGAAGTGGCACCACACACACAGAGCTGACATAGCAAGATGACGCAACAAAAAGAGACACAGATTCCCAGTGCCTCTGACAAGAATACAAGTGGACACAGAAGAACACACAGCGAATGGACACAGAAAGGAGACAACTGGGGCGGGGGGCGGGGAAAGGGAGAGAAACAAATAAAAAATAAACCTTAAAAAAAAAGTCACTGTCATATGTAGCAACATGATTATGTCCGTCTCTCTGGTGAGTCTGAGCACCTAGCGCATAGTAGGGGCTTATTTAAGGGCAGTGGACTTGAAATGAATATGCTCTGCCCTGTTAGGCATAACTTCACAGAGCACAGGGGCCTGAGCTAGACATCACGAATCAGGGCAAGGCAAAGCGGATGAGAGGCTCAGGCCACCCAGGAAATAAGAAGAGAAGGCTGGGGGTGCCCAAAGGAGCCCAGGATTCCAGCTCACCCACCAACACGTTGTGGGAGGGCCTTAGTCTCTGCTTCTTTTCCCTCTTGCCTCTCAGGAGGTGATTCATATTTCAATATATTCCAGCTGAAAAAGGATCAGATTTTGAGCAGATGGTAAGTCAGTACATGGAAATTTGATATATTTTGACTAATGCAGTTTGAAATTTGAAAACTGCAGAAAATTTTATTCAAGATCCATTTTTATACCAACTCATTACTGGGGGGAAAAGGGAAGATTTCAGGTTTCCGGGGGAGGACGTGTGAACTCAGCCCCTTCTCCACCAAGCCCCGCTAAGCAGGCTTGACCTGCCCGCTGCCTGCTTCAGCCGCCTCGCGCTCCTGCCGGAAACGCTTTCTTTAGCAACCTCTTTCAAGTATTCCCCTGGGGTTACTAGTCCAATTTAATCTGACCTTCAGCCCCACCTCTGTCATGCCAGCTCCAGCAAATCCCTGGGGTTGGCACTTAAGACAAGCTCTGCGATACAGACGATGGTATTACACAGAATTTCCACTTCCTTCCCTATCTGCCTAGCCTGTTTCCCGAGCCTCATGAGTGCCAGGCACAAGGAAAGGAAATAAATAAGGAAGGGAGGAATGGAATTACTGGCAAGGGAGCAGGGACACGGTTCGTGGGAGGCAGGGGAGCTGTCTGTTGGGGTGCCTTAGGGGGATACTAGGGCAGGGTCTCTGAGTGGGCAGGAGCCTCAAAAGAGAGGGTTCTCTCCCCCCCATCATTGGATGTCTGCTCAGCCTTGATTTGAATCCTGGCTTCCCCAGCTTGGGTGAGTCATTTTGTTGAGTCTTTTTTTTTTTCTCAACTGTAAAATGGGGAATTATGATACCATTGTCATAATTTTGGGGGAGGGGCTCTTTGCTTCCCCATGATCTCCCCGTCAGATAAGGCATACAGTTCTTGTCTCTTTTGAGGATCTCCCAGTCTAGTTAAGAAGGCAAAGAGAGGAAAAGAAAAGGTAGATCTCTGAAAGTCCCCACAGTTGGTGATTTTCGAAGAACTTAAATCTTTTTGTGCAAAATTTTCTGGAAAATGACGTGACAGCATGCATCAAGAGGACTTTGAATAAATGAATCTAATCCAAGGATCAGAAATTTGGACAAAAGGTTTATATACAAAGATGCTCATTCCAAAATTATTTCGCTGTAATTTAATTGGCTTTTGAAAGAATCAATGGTTACATTCCCATAGTAATAAATCAAAAAGTTCCTGACAGGTTTGCAGTGATGTTCTCCTTACCCTAGAGCCCAAGCTTTTCAGTAGCCTTCCCAGGGGGCAGCTAATATTAATAATGTCTGCCATGATACTTCATAACAGTGAAAAGCCAGAAACAACCTAAATATTGCACAGATAAATGAGTTATGGTATGTCCATGCAGTAAGATACACCATAGTCTCTCAAAATCTTGCCTGCTCCCACACTGATCTTCCTTCTGTTACTTAACTGTGTGTTGCCTCTGGCCTCGGGGCCTTAGCATATGCTGTTCTGGCTGCCTGGAAGGAGCCCCCTCAAGTCCTTCTCATCCTTCACGCTCTCCCAGAACCTGCCACCCCCACTGACTAGGGGAGATCCCACGGTTTTCACAGCTACTAGTATCTCTTTCTCTTTTTAAAAAGATTTATTTATTTGTTTATCCCACACACACACACACACCCACACTCTCTGTGTCCTTTCGCTATCTGTTCTTCTGTCTGCTTGTCTTCTCTTTAGGTGGTACGGGAAACCTATCCTGGGGCCTTTCGTAGTGGAAAAGAGGTGCTCAATCTTTTGTACATCAGCTCCCTGGTCTGCTGCATCTCTTACTGTCTCTCCTCTGTGTCTCTTTCTTTTGCACCATCTTGCTGCGCCAGCTCTCTACTCGGGCCAGCTTGCCATGTAGGGCAGCCTGCCTTCACCAGGAGGCCCCGGGAATGGAACCCTGGACCTCCCATATGGTAGACCGATCACTTGAGCCACATCCACTTCCCCTGCTGGTATCTCTCGACACCCCCTTGCACAGGAGGCTATTACGTTTGGATGTGACTGTCTGATGAGCGTCTGTGTCCTGGTTAGACTGTACTCTCCACGAGGGTGGGATCACTCTGCCTCCTGGGCTCTCCATTGCTTCCTGGTTGCAAAGCCTCATGGATGGAGCCTCCTAGAAAGATCCTGAATAAATGAATGGTCTAAGTTAAGCATGAAACTCAAAATTCAGAGCTGCATATATAGCATGATCCCAATTTTATTTCTTTAAATAAAATTTTATTTATATTTTATACATCTCTATATAAATGAAGGAAATTGAGAGAAGGTGCAGTGAAGCACTTCAATGGTTGTCAAGGATGATGGGATTGTGGTGACTTTTCTTCCTTTTTACCTTTCTATACTTTTCACGTTTTCCACAATTGACAAGTATTACTTTAAAATTAAAATAAATTTGAAAGAAAATAGATAAAAGTAAAAGTAAAACCTCATGGGGAAAATGGGTTTTGGGGACCAAATTGGGAAGCCTCTGCTAAGTGCTACCTGGGCCAGACCTCCTGGGCCCGGGGCCAGAGGCTGGCACACGGTGGCTGACCTGAGGTGGGGGTGAGCCTCTGGAGAGGGTGCAGGACTCAGGCCAGCAGCGAGAAGGAGATTCTCAGACTAGGTCTGTAGGGTGTCTCAAAGGGGCAGTGAGGAGGAGGTTTAGCCAGATGGGAGCGATTCTAGAGGGGTCAAAGGAGAAACGTCTGTGGGGTGAGGCCCCGAAAGCTCAGTGAAGGTATCTACATCCTCCAGGCTTGAGGTACCTGCCCTGGGGTCCTCTAACTGTGAAAAGCTTGTGAACTATTTTCAAAATTACAAAAAGCTTACTGTATATGCACGTTTATCCACCATGAGTCCACCCTGGCCAACAAAAGCCCCTGGTGTCTTTGCTTTTTTGCTGGCATTATATTAGCCAACACATTCATTCATTCATTCATCCACCAGATAGTCTTGAGTTACTCTTATATACCAAGCATCAACTGGATAGACCAGCAATTCCTCACATCTGGTGATTTTAAGGTGATTTTAAGGGAATGGGGGATGCTGTGAGAGGGGGAAGCACTATGGAGGGTGAAGTGCCTAAACCAGAAGGAAGGGCTGAGCAGGTCCCATCTGAGTGGAGTCATGGAGTTACCAGGAATGTAAGTTATATATCCTTGGTTGTAAGCAAGAGAAATTTAGCCTGATGAAGCAAAAAGGGAATTGGAAGGTATGTCAATTCGAATGCTTTTGGTTGCAAGTAATTGAAAACCCAATTCAAAAGGACTTAAACAAGAAAGGGATACAATATGTTATATGACAAGAAGTTTAGAGATTCCAGGATTGGTTTATACATTTCAATAAGATCGTATGGACCCACTTTCTCTCCATCTTTTTAATCTGTAGTTCTTGGCAGGCTGGCTTTGGCTGTTAGACTGGTCACCTCATGCTCAAAAGATGGAGCCTCAGGACCATGCATTTCATCCTCACTCATCCACACCCAAAGGCAGGAAAAGAACATCCCTTCCTTGTGTCCCTTTTAAAGAGTAAGGTGAAATTTCCCAGAAGTCCCTCAGCAGGCTTTCCATTGTGCCTCATTGGTCAGAAGTGATTCTGAAGCTCCTGCTTAAACCAATCCCTGACAATGGAGTAGACGAATAAAGACACTCTCTCTGGACTGGGGAGGAGCCCGGCTTCTCTAGAGCTTAAGGCCACCTGAGATCTGAACAAAGTTTGAATCTGATAGCAAAGAAAAAAGGATTGGGTGGACCACTGCAGAAAGAAAATGTGAACTGCTCGGCGCCTGCCCGCTCACATCACTAAGCCCCAGTTCAGAGTCTAGGGCGGGCATGTCAAGCAGTGGAGCTGGGTCACGGGCCTTGCACATGCTGCAAGGGGGGCTGGGAAAGTGAGGGTTTGACTTTTACAGCTTCTACAGGGAGGAAAGGACTCAGTTATATAAGTGGGGAGATCCTCAAATACAGGAAGAGGATTTAGATGCTGGGCAGTGAAAAAGAGTGACAAATGCCCATGATATTGCTACTTCAAAGGTGGTGGGGGAAGAATGTCAGGTTCTGGAGGCCAGGCACCGGGTCATTTGTCCCCAGAGTAGCTGTGGGTAAACATCTGCTGAGCAAATGCACTGTCGCCAGGAGTGACACTATCAGACTTAATAGTCCAGCAAGAGGTGGTTTGAGCTTGGGCAGAGGCAGGGGCAGTGGGAATTAGAAACCCTCCTGAGTGCATGCCGGTAATTCCTTTTGCCTCCCATCTCTGTGGGACCCCCCCACCCTCACCCCCCAGCCCTGGGTGAGCCTTCTTTGCCAGCGATGGCATCTGAGTGGCCGAATGTAGCCGGAGGAAACCTCAGACCAGGCTGACGGCTTTCACTTGAAATGGCACCGACACCAGAGGGCCCCAGAGGCTCCACGAGCCTCTCCTGTGACCTGAGGCCCGTTTCCCACGGCTTACTTTCTCCTCAAACTCCCCCCTCCTCTTCCTCCTCTCCCTCTCAGCCATGACCCCTCTTGCTTCCTGGAGAAAATTGAAGCCGTTGGAGGAGAACTCCACGGTTTTCCTGTCTGTGCAGCTCCTGAGAGCGCGAGGGAGCCTTCCAGCTCTGGGTCTCATTTTCTTTTGCCCTCTCACTCCTGCATCAGCTCATCTCTGTCTCCTGATTTATACCTGTCAGCATGCAAACAGGCTCTAAATTCTTCCATCTTAAAAAAAAATGCAACAAAAACAAAAAATAACAACCCCGCTTGACCTCTCTTCACCCAGGTTCGGCCCCATGTCTCGGCTCCCGTCACAGCAAAACTTCCTGAAAAAGTGGACTTGGCGCTCACCAGTACTCACGGCTCCTCCAGAGTGTTTTCCTCTACTCTGCTAGTGGTCTTGCGGGGCCACTGGAATGGGAGCTGGAGTGGCATGTGCCCCTAAAAACAAAAGCGGTGTGTGGAAGCCACCCACAGGTGACTGGATAGGCAGAGCACGGGATATTGACAATCCCCCATCTGTAAAAAGCTATGACATGCCAAACACATTGGGCACCGTGGATGAACCTTGAAGACATCGTGTCTGGTAAAATTAGCCAGACGCATAAGGACAAATATTGTATGCTTTCACTTCTATGAAATCCCTAGGAAAAGCAAATTCATAGAGTTAGAAATTAGAATACAAGTTTCAGGGGCTGGGTGGGGACACTGGATTACTGCTGATGGCACAGAGTTTTGCTGGGGGTGTTGTCAATCTTTGGTCCTGGATGATGGTGAAGGTAGCACGACATTGTGAATGTGATTAATATCACGGAATGGTACACATGTAAGTGGTTAAAGTAGGGAATTTTCTAGTTGTAAACATGTTACCACAATTTAAAAAAAAATGTCAGTGCTAAGAGCCAGGAGCTGGCCATGTGCCCTTCCCTGCCATCACAAGCCCAGCAGTGTTCTCTCACCCGGGTCTGCTCAGCTGTCCCTCGAGGGCGTGTGCTGTGAGTGACATTGAGATTCTACGGTAGTTGGTTATCTCAGCATACGCTAGCCTCTCCTGACGAATGCAGTGCTGCCTCCACTTCCTCACCTCCCATTCTCTTCACCCCACTCCGTCTGTCCTTTGCCCTCACCTTTCTTCCAGAAATGACTTTTCCTGGGTCCCCTATGTCCTCCATGTTGCAAGATCAGACGCTTCATGTAAACTCTCAGTGGCCTTGTCTCCATGTGCCAGGGCTGCTATAACAAGTGCAGAGCCCAACCAGGGCTGCTGTAGCAAGTGCACAGACCAACCAGGGCTGCTGTAGCAAGTGCACAGTCCAACCAGGGCTGCCGTAACAAGTGCATAGACTAATCAGGACTGCTGTAACAAGTGCACAGCCCAACTAGGGCTGCTATAACAAGTGCATAGACCAACCAGGGCTGCTGTAACAAGTGTGCAGCCCAACCAGGGCTGCTGTAACAAGTGCGCAGCCCAACCAGGGCTGCTATAACAAGTGCAGAGCCCAACCAGGGCTGCTGTAGCAAGTGCACAGACCAACCAGGGCTGCTGTAGCAAGTGCACAGTCCAACCAGGGCTGCTGTAGCAAGTGCACAGCCCAACCAGGGCTGCTGTAACAAGTGCACAGCCCAACCAGGGCTGCCGTAACAAGTGCATGGACTAATCAGGACTGCTGTAACAAGTGCACAGCCCAACTAGGGCTGCTATAACAAGTGCATAGACCAACCAGGGCTGCTGTAACAAGTGCGCAGCCCAACCAGCAGGCACTGTAGTCTCACTGTGTGGGAAACTAAACCTGCAGAGTCAAGGTCATGGCAGTTGCGCCCCTCTGTGTTCTGGTGATGTGTCTCCGTTTGTCTCCCCTGGTTTCCACTACTACAACCAAATTTCCTTAGCTTATAAGGGCTGCAGTCATTGGATTAAGGCCTGCCCTGGTTCAGTTTGGCCCCATCTTGAGAGGCTCTTCAAAGATCCCATTTACAATTGGGTCCATGCCTGCAGCACCGGGGCGCGGCACTTGACAGCTCTCATGGGGTGTGATTCAATCCAGGACAGCAGATTCCTCCGTGATGCAATCTTGGCTTCTGGAACGTCACACTTCCTCAGTTTTCCTCTTACTTCACTGGCCATTCCTTTTCCTTTACCTGCTCCTTTACCCTCTTTCAAAGTTGTGTTGCCTTAGGGCTTAATCCTATACCCCCTTCTCAACTCTGAAAGGTGACCTTACTCATTCCTGCGGGTTTAAACATCGTCTCTATGCCCATGACTCCCGAGTGTACCTCTCCTCTCTGGGCTCCAGCTTTGTACATCCCGCTGCCAGCTAAACCTCTCTGGAAGGCGCCTCAGCCTTCACCTGCGCTGAGCCCATTTCCTGGCCTCCTCGGTCCACCATGGTGTCCTCATCCTCTCTGTTACCCCAACCAGAGCCTGGAAGCCACCCCAGAGCCCTCCCTTCCCTTTCCCTAGCTCCTGGCCTGTCCGTTTGTCCTGGCAGTTCTGTACCCTTCCCGGGCCCCAGCATCGCTCCACAGATGACAGCTGTGGTCTCCCGCCTCCTTTCTTACTCCCCCTTAACCCACCCTCCCTAGAAGTCCCCAAATCCAATCATGTCACTGCCGCCCACGATCAAATCCAAACCCTTTACTGTGACTTTGAAGGCCTCTGAGGCCTGGCTCCTGCCTCTCTGACCTTACCTCCTGCCCCACTCCCGTCATTGGCCCCAAGCTTGGTCCTGGTCCAGGACTTTGCTCCTGCTGTGCCCTCTGCCTGGAAGGCTGTTCCCGGCTCCTTAGCCTTGAGTTTTTGTTTTTTTTTAAATATTTATTTCTCCCCACCCCCTTGTGGTTTTGCACTTGCTGTGTCTGTCTTTCTTGTTTCTTTAGGAGGCACTGGAAACTGAACCCTGACCCTCTGATGTGGAAGGGAGGCACCTAATCGCTTGAGTCACCTCCGTTCCCTGCTTTGCTGTGTCTCTCATTATGTTCTTCCTCCTGTGTCTCTTTTGAGTCATGTTGCTGCGTCAGCTCACTGTGCCTGCCCATCGCGTCATCTTGCTGTCCTGCCTGTCCTCTTTAGAAGGCACCGGGAGGCTCTGCTCCCTGCTTTTGTTGTGTCTCTCATGTTTTTCTTTTTCTGTCTCTTGTTGCATCATCTTATTGTGTCAGTTTGTCATGCCTGCCCATCGCTCCAGCTTGCTGTCTTCTTTAGGAGGCACTGGGAACCAAACCGCGGACCTCCCACGTAGTACGCCCAATTGCTTGAGCACATCTGCTTCCCAGCTTTGAGGTTTCAATTTAGGTGTCATCCTTCAGGGAGGCCCTCCTGAGCACCCGAGCTCAAGAAGGCGCCTTCGCGGGTTTCTACCGTACCCTCCTCTTTGTGCCCTCACCGCTCACTGCCGAGAGCCTGCTTTGCCTGCCTGGTTCCTTGCTTTAGTTGTCTCCCCGACTAGAACGTAGGCTCCATGAGGGACGGATCCGTGCCTGTTTTACGTGGCAACACCAAGTCCAGAGCTCGGGTTGTCACAGGAATGAAGGAGGGGAGGGGGCAGATTCTGAACAGAGTGACCCGCAGACTATGGGCTGTGCTTAGAGCCCTGGTTGGGAGTTCTGAATAGCCCGGAACGGGTGACCTCCCAGAGGCTAGGAACAAGGGCTCTTGCGAGAGTGCTGCACCTGCTTCTCAAAGGCCGGCCCCATCTCCCACTTTCCATCAGTGACACCCAGCCTTCTCCAATGGCAGGACCTCAAGGTTTGTTCGGCCCCCACCCCTCTCCTGCCAGGCAGGTGTCTCAACAGACATTTGCCACTGGGGCCCGTCCCACCCCCACAGAGGTTCTCCTGCCCCAGTAAACACACCGATGGTGCCCCTGAGGTCTCAGTGGTCCAGTATGGTTGTGGTAGGTCCACAATTTGCAGTGGCTTTGGGGGAGGGCAGTTGGCTCTGCAGGGTGCAGGGGGAAGAGGCAGAGCCCAGAGCCTTCTCTAAAATCTCCCGGGAAGGGCTGGCTCTCAGAAGCCCTCAGCCCTGGGGTCTGGGCTGCCACAGCCCATGTTCTGAGACCTCCAAGCCGAGGAGTGAATTTGAGTAACACGAGGACATGTTTTCTGAGCCCCAAGGGCTGCAGAAGGTGAAAGTGGAGATCGCAAGGGCTCCAGGCCTCCTGCAGAGAACTGGCAGCTCCAGATGGGGACCCATGGACCCAAGGAGGTGGCAAGGCCCCTTCCCAGCCTGCTGTGCCCCGCGGGAGGGGAAGCCCAGTGGGGAGCCTGCGGTCTGTGAGCCAGAACGGGCGTATCGGGGGTGGGTGGGGCCTCGATGACAACAGTGCCATAATCATCCCCTTCTGTGGCACCACAGTCTCAGCTGCTCTGACTCCCAGTTTCCAGACAAAGACACAGAAAGTTGAGTGCCTGACCCAAGGTACCCAGCTGGAAGAGACTCCCGCTGGGGCGGATCCCAAGCCCACGCAGCACCCACAGCAGAGCTGCCCATGCAGGGACCCCCGCGGGGAGGAGGCCGTGCACCCCCATGGGTGGAGGCTGGTGCCGCCCGGGGCTCCTCCGACAAGGCCTGCTGAGACCTCACCAGCCCAATCAGCACAGCGTTCCCTTCCAGGCCTGCTCCCAGGTGGGCATGGCAGACCGGGGGCTATTCCAGTGAGGGGGCCCACTTTGCAACTGAGTGCCACCACCCAGCATGCTGGAGGGGGGGGCCCGGAGCGGGCGCATAATTCAGTGTGTCAGGAGGGGAGTGGGAGCTAATGGCTAAGCCAGAGTGTGCACCCAGAGAAGGTGGTGACATCACATGCCCGGCACGTATGTGTCTTGAGAAGAGGGCCCCGTCCCCTCGCCAGGGTGGAGGGTGTGGGGGGTTGCTCTGGGATGAAAGGGGCTGGGACTGGCGACCCCGAGTGTGGTCTCCAGACACAAATACTCTTGTACTTGTGCACACACATGCATTCAGATGCATGCTCACAGCCATGTGCATACACACTGCATGTGTGCTTACACATCTATGCACGTGTGCACATCAGCATTCTTGTTCAGACACACAGGTGCATACACAGATGCATATTCACAAACACAGATGTGCATGCATCACACGTGCTCACTGAGAAGGTGACGCATGCACACACACAGGCTCCATCTGAGCCCACGCCTGCCACCTGAGTGGCTATTGCAATAGTCCAGGCAAGAGGATGGTGGCCTGAACCTGGGGTGGCAGAGAGAAGTGGGTGGGTTCCGAGGAGCTCTGAAGGATGGGCCGACAGGACTTCTGACTGCCAGGGTGTGGGGCATGGGAGAGTGAGAGGAGTCCAGAGGACACTAAGGATTTTGGCCTCAGCAGTCAAATGAAGGGGGCACCTTCACCTGAGCAAGTGGAGGAGGCTTGCGGGGGAAGAGCTCGGTTTTGGACGCATAGCATTTGACAAACAGATGGAGATGTGGAGGAGGTACATGGGTACCGGCGTTGTACCGGCATTTGCAGACAGAGAGGGCCAGGCTGGTGCTTTAAATGATTGTCCCCATTTTATAGGTGAGGAAAATGAGGCTCACACAAGCCAGGTGATATTCTTCAAATTGGGGAGCTGGGATTCGAAACCAGGTCCCTCTGGCCCCCACACCCGTGCTCTTCCCCTGCCCCAGGCTGTGATGGGCCTGGTAGGCCGCCGGCCATCCTGCTCCACACCCAAAACACCTGGATGTGGGGGCTGAGGAGGGAAGCCCGGCTCTGCCCGGGCTGGCTTCCCCATCTCCAGGGCTGGGCCAGACCGGGGCGGGGCGGGGGGGCGCTCCCCAGGAAGTGGCCTGTGCTTGGGTGCAGCACTGAGGGACTGCGCCAAGTGGCCCGAGGCGCCAGCAGCCCTGTGAGCCAGCCGGCCTGGCCTGGGCTGGTATCTGACCAGCAGAGAGCATTTCCCCGGCAGAGCCATTCAGTTAGCATCGATTAGCTTACAGAGAAGCATCTGGCGGATGCGGGGGTCAGCGGGGGATTCTGGCGGTGCGGGGAGGGCGGCCACAGAGCCAGGGCTGGCCACGGGGCTGATCTGTTACCCAGCCTGAGAGAGCCACACAGGCCTGCGCAGGGGCCCATGGGGACACCGGCCCCTTGGGCCATCCCGGGCAGGTGCAGGGAGGGGCAGCTCCTCTGGTGCTGGCAAGTGCCAGACTTGGGTCTGGGCCAGTGGCCCAAGAAAGGCACTTGGGAGAGAGGACCAGCTTTCAGCAGAGGCTGCCCTGCCAACCCTGCGCTGCGCAGAGCTGAGCGCAGGGCCCTGGATCTGGAGTCATTTGGGTGAGGTCTGCTTCCATTGCCCTGCTCACCAGCTGTCTGACTTTGGCCAGCTGCTTCCCCTCTGGGGGCCTCAGTTTCCCCCTTTGTGAAAGGCTGCCTCTCCCACAGGGTTGTTGTGAGACTTGGATGTAAAGAGTTTGGTTAGTGCTGGGTCCTCCTTGGCGAGTTCCCTTAGCTTCAGAGCCCTGCCATACTGGCCTTCTGTGTGGTCCCTGCCAGTGCCGGACCCAGTGGAAAGCTCTCTCTCCACCCCAGCCCTGCGTCCCCTCAACCTAGCTGAGCTGAAGTTGCAGCCTCTTGGAAGCTTTGACTACTTAGAGTCAGAGAGAGGGTCCACGTGAGATGGGCGCACACTGCTTTGCCTTCCCACCTCAGTGCCTTTGCATATGCTGTGTGCTCTGCCAGGCATGTCCCCCCACTCATCCTGCCAGGTCCTGACCCCGTGGTACTGTTTTTTTTTTGTTGTTTTTTTTCAAATTTATTTCTCTCCCCCTTCCCCGCCCCCCCGCCCTAGTTGTTTGTTCTCTGTGTCCATTCACTGTGTGTTCTTCTGTGTCCACTTCTGTTCTTATCAGCGGCATCTGTGTTTCTTTTTGTTGTGTCATCTTGCTCCGTCAGCTCTCCGTGTGTGCGGTGCCACTCCTGGGCAGGCTGCATTTTCTTTTGTGCTGGGTGGCTCTCCTTACGGGGTGCACTCCTTGTGCGTGGGGCTCCCCTACGTGGAGGACACCCCTGCGTGGCACGGCACTCCTTGTGCGCATCAACACTGCGTGTGGGCCAGCTCCACACGAGTCAAGGGGTTTGAACCGTGGGCCTCCCACGTGGTAGGTGGACGCCCTGTCTATTGAGCCAACTCCGCTTCCCCATGGGACTGTTAATAAGCACCTTCAGAGGCTACTGGGTGGGCTGGGTGAGATGCCGGCCCAGGCTCAGGACACTCATTCTCATGGGGATATAGACCCATAGGTTGCTACAGGGGGCGATGGTGGGGTTTGCTGGAAGGAGGAAATGAAAACAATACCACCTTCCGTTTACCGAGCATCCTTTGCACCTGACACTGTGCTCACCCCCGAGCACATCATGTCATTGAATCATTGAGTCAGCAAGGCAACCCCTTGAGGCAGGGATGCTTCTTTTCCCATTTTGCAGATGGAATATTCCAAGAGGTTCACACGGTGGCAGAACCTTGTGAGCAGGGAGCAGGGGGCTTCGTGGAGGAGGCAGCGCGGGGGCAGTGCTGAGCCCGCCCCTCCAGGCCCCGCCCCAGCACCTGGCCTGACTGCCTGGCACTATGAGCCATCCAGGCTGCTCTCGCCCATGGGCGCTCCACCCGGCCCCTCCCAGGCCCCCTCCCCTGCTCCAGCCCTGCAGACCCCCCAGGACTCAGGCGGAGCTGCTGAATGCAGGAGGAACGAAGGAGGCTGGGGAGGCCGCGAGGTTTGGTGCGAGCCGGGAAGGGGGAGGGGAGTCCGAGGAGGGCCTGGGGGAGACCTGGCCTTGCTTTTCAAGTCCCCTCAGTCATGGGGACCCACCCTACCCTTGAAGGGGGCCGGGGAGGCTAGAGGGAGGGTGTGCCAGGCCCCACCACGGAGACTTGGATCCCTGCTAATTTGCAATTTTAAAATGCACAGCGAAGGTACCGCCACATTTTTAGTGCATTAATCAGGCAATCAGCAGGCCGGGGCTCCCAGGGGTGGGCAGCGCAGCGGGGCACAGAGTTTCTGCAGAAACGCGGTGCCGGCCTCCCAGGGAAGAAACACGGCAGGGCCCTGGCACCCACTGGCTCGTGTTGGGGTGCCAGGGGCGGGAGGGGTGACTGGGACAGCTGGTTCAGCCTTGGAGATAGGACCGGCTTCCAGGGGGGAGAAGCAGGCTCAGCTGAGACCCCACAACGTCACCCAGGGGAGGGCAGCACAAATGTCCACAAGGGCAGTTCCTCTGGCATGGGCCCCCAGCATCCGGGCTCCTGGAGGCTGGAGAGCAGCTTCCTTGGGGCTCAGCGCCCCAGCCTCCCTTCCCAGGGGCCCTCTGTTGCCTGGGGCCTTTGGGGGAAGGGACTGTCCCATGCCAGTCTCTGCGGTCTCCTGGACCCATACCCACCCCCAGACCCTTAAAGAGTGGCGCGTTCGTCCTTGTGGTGACAGTGACCGGATGTTCGCTGGATCCACTGCCTCCTTCCCTGGGTCCCGCCTCCCTTCCCCTCTCCCCTCCCCTCTTCCTTCCCTCCCTCCTCTGCCTCCCCTTCCTGCTATCTGACCCCTTAAACCTGCCCAAGTGCGTTCACCTGCTGACTGCTGGGCCCGCACCCAGCTGGTGGGGGCTTTTCCTAGGGATGAGCCGGCTTCCCCTTGCCCTGGGAGCACCTCCTTTACTGTCTGAGGACCATTCAGGGAACCCCAACTGGGTCCTATGGAGAGAGCAGCCGGAGGAGGGCCGTTCCCACACCACCCCAGGTGCTCCTGAGGGTCGGAGGAGCGCCCGCAGAGCCCTCGGTAAACGCCAACAAGCTGGACAAACCTCGGAGGTGTTTGCTCACCCCTGCCCCCACGAGTGTCTCTCCTGCTGCCAGACTTGAGGGAAGGAAGTGCCTTTGTCCTGGAGGGACGTCTGGCGTGGCACCCAGGGGCCCGCCATGCGTCCTGGGCGTGCAGGCTGTGTGGCCGGGGCCCACACCCTGCGACCTGAGGTGCGGGCTGGCACAGTGGGCAGCCACTGCCCTCAAGCTGGGTGGATGCCTGGGACCCCCTGAGTGGCAGGGTGGGGCACCTCCTGGCCGGCTCCCACAGGTGCGGCCTCCCGGGAAGGCCTGGGGAGGTGGTGGACAGGCTCCAGGGAGCCGGCAGGGGTCTGGAGGCCAGGCTCTTACCCCTTCACACTCGGGCCTCCCCCCGTGGGGTCAGCAGTGGGGGGTCCCTGCAGAGAGAGCTGCCCCTGTTACGGAGGGGACGCCGAGGCCGAGAGAAGCAGCAGCCTGGGGCCTAGCCTGCAGCCTGGTGGCTGGGGTGACTGCAGCCACCAGAGAAGCCACCCAGAGCCTCGCTGCCGCACTGCCAGCACCGCCGAGGTCATAATTGCTCTGAAATCTCAAACATGCCCAATTATGCAAAAACCAAATTATATGCAATGATTTTTATGTGTTGGAAACGTTTGGTCGAAGCTGGGTGATTACAGGGGGACGGGAAGCAGCTGCCACTCTCTGGGAGCCCATAACTCCCAACAGCTGGGAGCTGTCACTTATTTACGATGCTGTTTCTGCCAGGAACGAGGAGGTGCAGTGGCAGCCATGCCCGGGCCGAGAGCCTGGGCAGGGGACTGGGGCACGGGCAGGTCTGGAAGCACGGCTGGCGGGGTGGGGCAAGGCCAGGAGCTGGGCTGGCCTGGGCGTACTGGGGAGGGCTTGATTGTCGCGTCCTCTGCGCTCTGAGTGCAACCAGGGCAGGAAGAATCTGGTGAGCCGCCCCAGGCGCCCAGGCTGTCCCCAGAGGCCTGGCTGGCCAGGCCGGAAGAGAAGGGGCAGGATGAGGAGCCTGCCAGGGCCTGCGGGGGGGGGGGGGCTGCGGCCCCAGAGTCCCCCCTCCACACGCAGTCTGGTGCGCCTGCCAGGCCGCCTGGGGCAGCTGTGACCCTGGAAAACGGCAGGTAATGACGGTCGTCCGTAATGAGGCTGCTCCGATAATGAGTGTGGGGCTATTATCCGACCACAGGCTGGACACATCTGAAAATAAATTATTTTAAGGATCCATTAACGAATGCCTAATTAATGCCCAATTAGTGGGAAGCTGCAGAGGAAACGCTCTGGACAGTCGCAAGGCATGGCCTGGTTTGCAGGCCCAGCCTGGGAGCTGGAGCAAGGCGGGGAGAAGGGTGGGAGCCAAAGGTGGGCTGCCTGGCAGCTCCGCGGGCCCCAGAGCCGCTCAGCCCTCTGCTGCCTCCCTCCTCCCGTCCTGTGCACCTGTGCACCCTCTCCTTAAAACCTCTCAGCTCCGAGAGGGAGAACTATTACTACCTGTGATTTAGAAATGGGGAAACTGAGGCATAGAGGGACGGCGTTTGTCTGAGGACTTGGAAGACGCTATAAATGAGACCATTTTTCTAAGTGACCTTTGGTATCATGCACGCATCGCTTGTGATTGGGAGTAATTTAAATAAGACTCCCCTGGATTTGATATACTTTGTTACAAGACTCTGCACCATTGCTTTTTTTTTTTTTTATCTATTTATTTAAAAAAAATTTTGTTCCCCCCACTGCACCCCCAGAGATGGCTACCCCGTTTGTCTGCTTGTCTTCCTCAGGAGGTACAGGAACCGAACCTAGGACCTCCCATGTGGGAGGCAGGTGCCCAATTGCTTGAGTCACCTCTGCTCCCCCTGCACCTTTATTTGTTTGTTTGTTTGTTTCTACCTTCCCATTTTTTAATGCACCATTGGTTTTTTTTCCTATTTTGCATTTGAAAAATTGAAGTATATCACTCATACATGAACACACATAAACAATAAGTATATAGTAAAGATTGCAACTTACAAAATAAACATACATAACATCACACAGGGGTCTCATACATCACCCCTCCACCAACTCTCTGCATTGGTGTGAAACATTTGTTACAAACTATGCAAGAGCATTTTCAAAATATTACTACCAACTATATTCCTTATCTTACATTTGGTGTATTTCCCCCCAACCCATTGTATTTTTTTTTTTAATGTATTTTTGTTACAGATACTGTGAACTTGTGAAACAAAGCTACGGATGTGTAGATTTCCCATACAACTCCACACCCTGGTGGAACATTTGTTACAGATTATGCGATAATATCTTCAGACTATTACCACCAATCATGGTCGATAGCATACATTTGGCACACTTTTTCCATACACCTCCGTTATCAACACAGTATAGCTTGGCATTAATGCAAGAATATTGTAGTATGCTGTTAACCACAGTCTATAGGTCACACCAGTTGTTGTTTTCCCATGTTTCTCCATTTTCCCATCACCCTGCAATAGTGACGTACATCTGCTCTAGCTCACAGAAAGACTATGCATCATTATTTTTTAATGCACATAATGGCAAGTGAGTGGCAGAGCTGGTACAAGAACGGCAAGCTGAACTGGCCCATGAGCTGTGCCCCACCCCCAGCGGAAAAGGCCAGAGGGGACGGGTCTCGGCAGCTGAGGACGGGACTCAGGGATTTTGAGGGTGAGGCTGGGGGGTTGCCGAGCGACCAGGACCTTCCCCCCAAACCTCGCCTCCCAGCCAAGCCTGGGATGTAGTCCCCAGGAGAGATGGGGTGTCCAGGAGGTGCGGGCCCCGTGCCGCACCCATTTCCCGGCCGCCGGCTGCCCCTGACCTGCTTATGCTCTCCCCCCCACCAGGGTCCTGTGTGGAGCTGCTGCTGCTGCTGCTGGCTGGGGAGCTGCCCCTGGGCGGGGGTTGCCCGCGGGACTGCGTGTGCTACCCGGCGCCCATGACCGTCAGCTGCCAGGCGCACAACTTCGCCGCCATCCCCGAGGGCATCCCGGAGGACAGCGAGCGCATCTTCCTGCAGAACAACCGCATCACCCTGCTGCAGCGGGGCCACTTCAGCCCCGCCACGGTCACCCTGTGGATCTACTCCAACAACATCACCGCCATCGACCCCGGCACCTTCGAGGGCTTCGTGCACCTGGAGGAGCTGGACCTCGGGGACAACCGGCAGCTGCGGACGCTGGCGCCGGAGACCTTCCAGGGCCTGGTGAAGCTGCACGCCCTCTACCTCTACAAGTGCGGGCTCGGCGCCCTGCCCGCGGGCATCTTCGGCGGCCTGCACAGCCTGCAGTACCTCTACCTGCAGGACAACCACATCGAGTACCTCCAGGACGACATCTTTGTGGACCTGGTCAACCTCAGCCACCTCTTTCTCCACGGCAACAAGCTGTGGAGCCTGGGCCAGGGGCCCTTCCGGGGCCTGGTGAACCTGGACCGGCTGCTGCTGCACGAGAACCAGCTGCAGTGGGTCCACCACAAGGCTTTCCACGACCTCCGCAGGCTCACCACCCTCTTCCTCTTCAACAACAGCCTCGCCGAGCTGCAGGGCGACTGCCTGGCGCCCCTGGGGGCCTTGGAGTTCCTCCGCCTCAACGGGAACCCCTGGGACTGCGGCTGCCGGGCCCGCTCGCTGTGGGAATGGCTGCGGCGGTTCCGCGGCTCCAGCTCTGCTGTCCCCTGCGTGTCCCCCGAGCCGTGGCAGGGCCAGGACCTGAAGCTGCTGAGGGCCGAGGACTTCCGGAACTGCACGGGGCCCGCGTCCCCCCACCAGATCAAGTCGCACACGCTCACCACCACCGACAGGGCCGCCCGCAAGGAGCACCACCCGCCGCACGGCCCCGCCAGGGACAAGGGGCGCCCCCACGGCCACCAGCCCGGCTCCAGGCCGGGCTCCAGGAAGCCAGGCAAGAACTGCACCAGTCACAGGAATCGCAACCAGATCTCCAAGGCGGGCTCCGGAAAGCCGGCCCCCGAGCTGCAGGACTACGCCCCGGACTACCAGCCCAAGTTCAGCTTTGACATGCTGCCCACGACGCGGCCCAAGAGGAGGGGCAAGTGTGCCCGCAGGACCCCCATCCGGGCGCCCAGCGGGGTGCAGCAGGCTTCCTCGGGCAGCGCCCTGGGGGCCTCGCTGCTGGCCTGGATACTGGGGCTGGCGGTCACTCTCCGCTGAGGACTCGGGGCGCCAGCACGCAGCACTGCCAGCTGTCCTCCAAGGAACAGAATTTTTCTTCTTTTTCTTACACGTGGAGGGTCTGCTGGGTTTCAGGAAAAGGCCGGCAGAGGATCCGGCTGCTGTCTGCATCCTGCTCGGTGGATTATAAACCCAACGTGTACAGCCCCGGGTGGGAGGGGATCGGCGCTCCCCACCCAGCTGTCCCCACCAGCCTCCGCCAAGCCCCCACGGACGGCGTCCGCTCCAGCGAGGCGGGAAAAGGCACGCAAAGTTAATCCTTCGTTAGCGATGATGGGACAACTGCCCCCTCTGCCCCGCGGGGCCTGGGATCTGTGGAGTCCTGACCATCTGGGGAGGCCCAAAGGGCCCGCGCCGCTGCCGGAGGAAGCAGGACTCGGGGAAGAGCAACCGTGGCTCACCCACCGCCCGGCTGGGTCTGCGCAGCCACGGTGGCTGCATCTCGGCTCCTGCCGGAGGTCACTTACCAACCTGCCCCGGATCTGCCCATCAGCCACCTTCCACCCTCCCTTGGGGAGCGCCTCTCATTCCTGATGTCTCAGGCAACCCTGGCAGACCCAGGCCCAACTGCGGGGGTCCAAGGACCACCTACCAAAGGAAAGCTTGTCAGAGCTGGGGACGTGGGACTTCATCACGTGCAGTGGGGTTCCCCAGAAGGTGCAGTTTTATACCTACGTCCACTTATATATAGACACATGCTCCACATATATATATACAAATGCACAGGTTCCCCTGCGCCCATTCCATGACCAAACTGTACGTCTTACCATGTTTATAAACTATATGGGAAACTATATCTGCTGAACTAAGGATTGTATTGGTGATTTCTAGCAAGAAAAAGTTAGGTAATTTTTGGTCTAGAATCCCAACCTGGCAACAAGAGTCCCCATACCACCCAGGCTTGCCAGGGGCCTGGGCGAGGCGTGGGTGGGAGGGTGAGGGAGAAGGGGAGGCAGCAGGAGTCACTCCAGGGGACCAATGCTCTTAGGTATTTAGAGCGTCACCTTGTTTTTTATGCACACGGGTCTGTGTGTCGCCCTGGAGCACCCACCACCCTACTATAGTAACTACGGGAGTCAGGCAGAGACGCAGGAAGCAGCATGTTGGATGCACAGGAGCCAGGCCCGAGGCTCGGGCTGGTCCGAGGAGGGCGGGGAAGGGGCTTCTGGTTTCTGAAGGCGGCAGGCGAGGCCGCACCCCACAGTGTTAGTGCACCGGGTTGACGGTGTCGTCAGCCAAGCATTTTGCCAGCGACCGTCTGGGCAGGCCGGGGAGGCCCTGGGCAGGAGTCCAGCTTCCGGCGGGGCTCAGCGGCTGGATTTTTCCTTGAGGCTCTTTGATGGATGTCCCGGCAAGGGCTGTGTGCAGGATGGCAGGAGGAGAGCATCAGGTGTTCTTAGCGGAAGAGGAACCACGGAGGTCTTTCGAGAACCACTGCAGGCGCATCTGCACCCCCTCTTGGCCATTCTGAGGATGCCCAGGGATGGGCAGAGGCCAGGGCTCGGGTGTGGACGCAGGCAGGGAGCGAAGGGCAAACCCCGACAGGGGAGAGAAGCTCCAGGCAAAGTCGGCCCCGCTGCAGGTGGGGGGCCCCGGCGGGCACGATCGCCTTTGCGTTTTGCACAAACCCAGATTCTACACCAGAGAGGATGTGAGTGAGGAGCAGGAAACACTGGATCCAATTAAGAGAGGAAAGTACTACTAATAAAAAAATTCTCTTGGACAAGAGCACTGTTTTTTGTTTCCTGACCCCACATTCCTTGAAGGGGAGGCAGGCCCTGGGCTTTGGGGGGTGGGTGGGCCTGTCTGCTGGCAGGAGGGGCGTGGGGGGCCGGGGCGGCGGAGTCACACACACATGCACACACCTGTGCTCCGCGTGGAGCCTGAGTCACGTCCCACGCTCCGGCGGCGCTGGGCGGGTGCTTCTCGGTGCCTCCCTGGAGCGAGCTGGGCCTGACCCTTCCCAGCTTGTTCCCAGAGGCCTCAGCAGCCGCTGTTGAGCTGTCGATTCCTGGGGGTGGACGGGAGGCTGGAGGGGAGCAGCCAGTCCCAGGAGGCACGGCGGGAGGGGGGGTTCCAGGAGGACGGGGACCCACCCAGGGGGTGGCGGCCGGACCTGCAGGCCTCGCCCTCCTCTGCGGCTTTGGAGAAGGGCAGACAGAGGTAGCAGGGCTGCACTTTCAGGCCAGGCTGGGCAAATCCTCACTGCAGTGCTTGAAACTTGCACTAAAGGGAGGCCGCTGATGGCAGAGCAAATAATCTTCTGCCCTCAGTTGCTCCCCGAAGGCTTGCCTGCTCTAATCCAGGCCAGTGCCAGGGGCCTGGCTGTCCCTGGGAGCCCGCGGATGTTGTTATGTTGTTGATCTCATTTCCAACCTTAGACAGCCAAGCCCTCAGTGGGAAAATCAAGAGTGTAAGCACTTTATTAAATTTTTTAAAAAGACTTCGCGAGTCCTGTAATATGGGAGTAAAATGTCAGTACAAGAAATGCTAATGTTTTATAAATGATCTGCTTCTGTCAAGCCCGGCACCGTCTGTAGCTGCCGACCATTATTAGAGGCCAGGCAGTGGGGCCCAGGACGCCAGGTGTATTTTTAGTAGCTTTCTCCTCCCAGAGGTAGAGGGGGCAAGGGCGCTCTACTGTCGATGCCGCCATGTGCCACGCGGCGGCTCACGAGCAGTACGCGGACGCCCTTGCCCCAAACATCCAGGCACGCTGACCTGGCGGGCTGGGCGGAGGTCGCTCTCTCCACCAGACCCGGGGCTCTCTGGCTCGTTCAGGGCAGGGGGCTACGGACTCCTGCCCCTGGGAGTTCTGTTCTCCGAGGCTGAGGCCACCCCTCCTCTGGGCTCGGTGGCACCAGCTCCTCCGCCATCTGGGCTCAGCACTTTCCCGAGCCAGGAGGGAGCTGCCGCATCTTCTCCCAGCCTTTGGGGCCAACAGGCAGCTGTGGGAGGGGAGCTGGGCAGCCGTGGTGGGCTCAGACTCTCCCCACACAAGCTCCTTCTCCCGTGACCCCAGTGCTTGGCCGGCTCCCTACCATTCATTTGACACGCGCTGATTAAGCAACTACACATGCAGCTATGGTCCCAACGTTGGGGACATAAAGTCCAAAGATGCGGCTCTCCCCGAAGGAGCTTGCAGCCAAATGTGGGAAGAAGTCTTCTCAACTGGTGTGTGATTGGTGGCTGTGTTAGCGTCCAAGCTCCGGAGGGTAGTCAGGGCTTCCAGGAGGAGGTGGGGCTCAGAGGATGAGGAGTTGGCCCAAGAAGAGGATTCCAGGCAGAGGGCTGGAAGCGTTTGGAGGGCCTGCCAACAACGCCCTGCTGAGGACTGTGAACGCTGGGTCATGGGAGATGAGCTTGGCAAGGGGAAGGCCTGGGGAGGGGGTGCCTGCTCAGGAACTTGGACTTTATTCTGGAGGAGGTAGGAATGTATGGCTCCCCCCACGTGGGGGCCTCTTCCCGACTCCCCCCCAGGCTTGGACCCACACGAGCACGTGGTCTCCACCCGTGGCACCCTCGCCCATGTTTCCCAATAGTGGGTTTCATCATCGCCACTTGCCTTTCCTGCTCGGCCAGATCCGTCCCTTGTGCCAGCAAGCTGGAGGCTCCCTGGAAGTCTGCCTGCGCCACCGTCCCATTCCCAGACACCTGCTGCTTCCCAGCTGGGGAAGGATTCCAGAACCATTTGTTCGGAGGCCCTGCACCCCACCCCACCCCTGCCCGTCCACAGCCCCTCTCCTGGCTTCAAAGCACGTCCGTCCAGAATGACACCCCCTCTGCCCTCTACAGGGGTCCCTCTGGCTGAACAGCAGCAGCTCCTGACACCCCCCCAAACCGCATCACCCCTTTCTCTCCAGCTACAGCTGTTCATTACCAGAGAGCCAAGAATCCCATTTAGCAAGTGTTTACTCATCCCTTAGCTGATCACCCAGCACTCTGCCACCGTGGAGAACGGCCTCGGCAAGGCTAGCTGGCAGGTTTGAGGAAGCCGGGGCCCAGGAGGGCTGCCTGGAGGGCGCGCTCTGGGGTCTGGGTCAGAGAGCACAGCTCCCTCTGCTGGGGAAATTCCTTCAGCAGAGGCCACCCTCAGTCCCCGCTCCCTCCTGCTGTCACCAACTCCCCAGGCTGCCCACCAGCCGTGGCACACCCCGCCCCCAGCCAGGCCCAGCCTGCTCCTTGAGGCTCCCCTCAGCAGACACGGAGGCAGCCAACCTTTCTCTGCATATGTTCTTGATTGATCAGGACCAGGTAAACATTTAAATATTTTTTTAAATTTGGTAACATATTAACACAAATTTTCTCCTTTTAACTATCATGTGTACAATTCAGTGGTACTAGTTACATTCAGTGTCATGCTACCATTACCACCACCCATTACCAAAACTTTTGCATCTCCCTAAACAGAAACTATACCCACTAATGCCCCCATTCTTTTCCCACCCCTGCCTCTGAGCCCTGTAATCATCTCTCATTCCTTTTTTTCAAAGATTTATTTTTTATTTCTTTCTCTCCCCTTCCCCATTGTCTGCTCTCTGTGTCCATTCGCTGTGCATTCTTCTGTGTCCGCTTGTATTCTTGTCAGCAGCACCGGGAATCTGTGTCTCTTTTTGTTGCCTCATCTTGTGTGTCAGCTCTCCATGTGTGCTGCACCACTCATGGGCAGGTTGCACTTTTTTTGCACTGGGCAGCTCTCCTTACAGGGCGCACTCCTTGTACGTGGGGCTCCCCTACATGGGGGACACCCCTGCATGGCAGGTCACTCCTTGCGAGCATCAGCACTGCACGTGGGCCAGCTCATCACATGGGTCAGAGGCCCTGAATTTGAACCCTGGGCCTCACATGTGGTAGGCGGACGCTCTATCAGTTGAGCCAAATCTACTTCCCTCTCATTCCTTTTTTTTTTTTTTTTTAAAGATTTATTTTTATTTTATTTAATTCCTCTCCCCTCCCCCCGTTGTCTGTTTTCTGTGTCTTTTTGCTGCGTCTTGTTTCTTTGTCCGCTTCTGTTGTCGTTGGCGGCACGGGAAGTGTGGGCGGCGCCATTCCTGGGCAGGCTGCTCCCTCCTTCGCGCTGGGCGGCTCTCCTTATGGGTGCACTCCTTGCGCGTGGGGCTCCCCTACGCGGGGGACACCCCTGTGTGGCACGGCACTCCTTGCGCGCATCAGGACTGAGCATGGGCCAGCTCCACACGGGTCAAGGAGGCCCGGGGATTGAACCGCGGGCCTCCCATGTGGTAGACGGACGCCCTAACCACTGGGCCAAAGTCTGTTTCCCTCTCATTCCTTTTTAAGGTTGAATATTACGCAAGTACATTTTGGTGGGGTCCCATCTGAGACTAGTTTTTTTGTTTCGTTTTTTGAGGTACCGCAGCCAGGAATTGAACCCCGGACATCATATGTGGGAAGCTGGTGCTTAACCACTGAGCCACACTGGCTCCTTTGAGTTGTTCTGTTTGTTTGGTTTTTTGTTTTTAGGAGGCACGGGGGGAACCCAGGAGCTCCTGTGTGGGAAGTGGGTGCTCACTCATTGAGCCACATCCGCTGCCTCCTCCTAGTTGGCCCTGCAGCCTCTTCTTCCTCAGCGTAGGAGTGGCTGGCCCGTGGGCCACTGCTCTCTCTCTCGCATGTCACCAGTCCTCCACTATCAGCTCAGAAGGGGCCAATTTTCTTTTACCTTCTGTCTTCTTGGAAAATATCTCAAGAACCTTTGGGCATGAAAATATCCTTTACAATTCTAGGCTCCTTATCTCTTTCTGCTCCTCTAATTGTCCCTTTTAACTCACCGCACTTTTGGGATAAGTTTCCCAGGTTCACTCTTTTCATGTTATTAATAAAGACAAGCTCTGAAAAATACATAAGCAGCTATTGTTGACTAAACTCGCAGCACAATCAAAAAGCCAGGAAAAATAGAGAGGCTCAGTGCAATGAAGAGCCTCCTGCGCTCACTCCCTCAACCGTCCTTGCCCTGCTCTTTTAAGGGGGCTGCTGGAATCAGGGCACCGAGGATGCCCCAGGAAAGAGAGCAGTCTGGGGCCAATAGGGCTCCACCCAGAAGGAATGAGGGAGGGGCGAGGACATGAGACCCCTGTCCAGGGAGCCGTGGCTCATCTGAGTGCATTTCAGCTGGCGGCTCACGAGGCCCCTTTCCTCGCAGAGAAGTGGGTCAGCCTCCTCCAACACACAGCACGCGCGCTGCTGGGCCGCCCCATCTCTCCTTTCAGCTCTCGTTTCTCATTAGAGCCGTTAGTTTCCAAGCACCAGGAGGGTGGGGGAGGCTGTGCCTTTGTGTCCCCGGTGTCTGGGTAGCAGCGTGCACACTAACGGCATGCCTGAACGGCAGAATTCGACATTACTGTTGCAAAATGTGCTTGGGTCCCGGGGCTTCGCAAATCGGCTGAGGCTCCATGCCACCCCACCCCCTGCCCCTCACCCAGGCGTCTCAGGACCCCTGCCAGCAATGCCGTCTGCTGCTCCCTCTCAGGGCCCCAGAAAAGAGAGAGGAGGCGAGAGCTGTATTAAACTCTTCAATCTCTGTAAGTACCATTTCCCAGGAGAACGGCTCTAAGGAAGAAGGAAATGCAAGTGCTCGGAACCTAAACAGGTAGGAGGCCTGGGAGGCAGCCAGTTCCTCGTCTGCTCCCCTGCTTCAGGGACGGTCACAGCCAAGACGAAGGTGCCCTCCGAGGGGCGGCTAAGCGGAGACTTACACGTGGCTGTGCTCACTCTCCAGCCAGAGGGGCCGAGAGCGCCTCCGTTTGAAAATCACCAGATAAGATGCTCTCAGGGATGGGGAGCCAGAGGCTCAGACCCACAGACGGGACAGCGGTGGGGTGGACTGGAAGGGCGGGGAAGGCAGTGTCCCCAGAGATACCGGAGGACGCGCTCCTACAGGCCACTCGCAGAGAGATGGCGCTCGCTGGCGATCGGGCGTGGAGCCAGAGTCAGAGGCCGGGAAATAAGGCGGGAGCCGCAGAGAGAAGGCCATTTGCACACACGCCACCCAGGCACTGAGCCCTGCCACTCATCCCGCGTGCAGCCCAGCAAGGAACCTTCACGCTGCCAACAACCCTGAGCGCCGGCGCTGTGCAGGGGCCCGGCCAGGCCCTGGGACTCCTGGACCAGGGCCCACCGCCAGAGCTCACAGAGAGGCCTGGAGGCGGCTGGGGGGCGACCAGGAGATGGGCAGGGGCTGTGTCTGCAGACGCCACCTGGGAGCACGAGGGGCGGGGGCTTGTGTCCACCCCGTGCACAGTGGTGACTGTCGGTCAGGGACACGTGGTGGTGTGATCGGGGCACACGTCCTGGTCGGGGCGGGGTGGTGTTTGGTCCTGGAGGGGTTCAACGCTGGGGCTGCGCAGAGGCTGCCGCCCGCAAGGGCCGATGGAGTGGGTCCAGAGCCAGTCTCCGGTCCCCGGCCAGCGGGCGGCGCCGGCGTTCTCCCCCTGCGCGCTGGGTCACAGGGGTCTCCGAGGGGTTTTTATTCGTCATCCCGGCGTCCCCGGCCCCCGACTCGCCTGCCACCCAGAGAGTGTCTCACTGTTTTATCCGTGCCTCTGAGTACCTGCACTTCGCAAGGCTAAGGCGCAGTCTCTTCTGAGTTTGCCCACGGGTTCCTTCCCTGCAGCCACCCCTAGGCTCCCCGCTCCCCTCGTCGGCCGTGACCTGAGGCACCAGGAGAGAGGCTCAGGCCCACCCTGGGCAGGTGAAGGGGCAGCTCCTGGGTCTTCTGGTAGAGGGAGCTGCGAGGCCCTTCCAGCCGCCAACTGCCAGCCCGTGACCGCAGGGCACCCCAGACTCTCCTTCCCCATCGCCTCCACGGTGCCCCGCAGGGGCAGGGCCCTGGGCGACGCTCTCGGGGAGGGGCTCCCTCCATCAGCCCTGCTGCCGTACTAGCTCCTCTCCCGGCCGGCTCCACCGGGACCCAGCGCTGCCCTCAACCTCCCTGGCGGCCACCATCTCAAGCTGCCTGCTCGGGCTCAGTCGCCTTTGGCCTTCCGGCCGGACAGCTTCGTCCCCCAGCCGCTGACCACAGCAGCCCCTGGCAGTCTTCGGCCACGGCCGTGTCTCCTTGCAGATCTTTCCGCCTTGTCCAAGGCCTCTCCTAAGGCCAGTTAAAATGAAAAAGCAACTTAGAGTTGGAAAACGTTTTAGGTTTTAAAAAATTTAACGTAATCCTTCCCATTTTAAGCCCTTTCAAGTATACAATACAGTGGTGGGCTGCCTTCACCACCACCCGTCACCAACTCTTTTCCGTCGCCCCACACAGCAACCGGACCAATTAAACATTAACGCCCCATTTCCCACCCCTGCCCTTGGCACCCTGTAATCTACTTCCTGTCTCTATGAGTTTACCTATTCTAGTTATTTCACATATGTGAGGTCATATCATATTTGTCCTTTGATGTCTGGCTTATTTCCTTAAACATCATGTCTTCAAGGTTCATCATGTTGTCACATGCAGAACTTCATTCCTTTTTACAGCTGAAGAATCTCTGTAGTATGTATAATACCACCTTTTGTTCATCCATTCTAACGTTGATGGACTACGTTAGGTTTTTAAGGTCCCCTCATAGACACCATTTCTCCCCTCCCCCTGCTGTTTTGTGTCCATTTGCTGTGTGATCTTCGGTGCCTGCTTCTTTTTTTGTCTTCTCTTCTCATTTTCTCCTCTAGGCTTCACCAGGATTTGATCCTGGGGACCTCCGATGTGGGAGAGAGGTACCCTGTCGCCTGCACCACCTCAGTTCCTGGTTTCTGTTGCATCTCGCCTTGACTCTCCTCTGCGTCTTATTGCGTCATCCTCTTGCTGCATCTCTTGTTGTGTGGGCCTGGCTTGCCCTGGCACGTCTTGACCAGGAGGCCCCGGGGATCGAACCCAGGTCCTCCCATATGGTAGAGGGAAGCCCAATTGCTTTAGCCACATCTGCTTCCCTAGACACGACTTCTTAACAAGCCTGGGAAGTGTCCCCTCTTGGAAGATTTGAAATTTTTTTCTGATTTAAAGAATTATTTAGTTATTTATTTATAATATAATGTTTTTTTTTTTTAATTAGAGAAGTTGTAGGTTTACAGAAAAACCATGCAGAAAATAGTTCGCATTCTTACCCCCTTCATTATTAATACTTTGCATCAGTGTGGTACCTTTGTTACAATTGAGGAAAGAATATTATTATAATTGTGCTATTAACTATAGTCCATAGTGTACAGTAGGGTTCACTGGGGTTGTACTACTATGGTGTTTGTTTTTTTTTTAAATTTTATTCCAGGAACATGGACACAACCTAAAATTTTCCCTTTAACCACAAATATATATTTCAAGTGCTGTTAATTATGTTCATAATGTTGTGTTCCCATCACCACCATCCATAACCAAACTCTTCGGTCATCCCAAACAGACACTCTGTACAGTTGAGGCTTTAACGCCCCATTCCCCACCCCTACCCTGGCCCCTGATAATCTGTATTCTAGTTTCTGACTCTGTGAATTTGCCTATTCTAATTATTTCATATCGGTGAGATCATACGATATCTGGCCTTTTGTGTTTGGCTTATTTCACTCAACATGATATCTTCAAAATTCATCATTTGTGCTGTCTCATGTACCAGAATGTCAATCCTTTTTATGGCTGAACAATATTTCATTGTATGTATATGTACGTACATACCACATTTTAAAAAATCCATCCATTGGTTGATGGATACTTGCTTTGCTTTGCAAGATTTGAATTTTTGAAATTATTTTTAATGCTGTTCAGTTTTTTAAAAAATCTTTGTTGCGATAACATAGATACAACATAAGATTTCCCATTGTAACCACTTTCAAATATACAGTTCATATGGTGTTCATTACAACCACAATCTTGTGCTACCTTCACCATCATCCATTGCCAAAACTTTTCCATGGGGAGATTTGAGGTTTTTTTTATACAACCCCCTTGTGTCTTTTTTTTTGCTTGCTGTCTGCTCTCTGTGTCCATTCGCTGCATGCTCTTCTGTGTTTTTACTTGTCTCCCTTTTTTATTGCAGCCCCTTGCTGAGTCGGCTTTCCAAGGCGCTTGTGGGCCGGTGGCTCTCCATGGCACGTGGGGAGCCTGCCTTCACAAGGAGGCCCCGGGACGTGAACCCAGGACCTCCCATATGGTAGATGGGAGCCCAACTGGTTGAGCCACAGTCGCTTCCTGGGAGATTTGATTTTAATTTCAGTTTTACAGATAGAGATATGGACCTGCTAATTGTTCAAACCAGCGTTTCTGAGTCTAAGACCAGAACCCTTCACCAACACAGTCCTGCCCTTCCTCCCCTGAGTTGGGGGTGGAGGTTCTGGAGGCGGGGGGCAGCTTGTAGGCTTGGGGTCACAGTGGTTATGCAGTGTGGCAGTTTGCGGCTCCTTCCAACCAGAATCCCCAAACTGGGCATTTGTGGGCAGTCCCTCGAATCCAGATCCCCGTCCCACAGGACCCATGGCTGAGCGTGGGGCCACGCCGAGGGACTCTGAACTCTGCCTTCCCACTCCAAGAATTTCAAGCTCAGAAAAATTTATTAGCAAAAGCCCCGAGGAAAGAGGGCGCTCCATCATCTTCTTGCTTTTCCTGGAGGTCCTCCCAGCTCTTCTGACCCCCTTAACCTTCCCAAACTAGGTCACCAGGATCGTCCACCCAGGGGCCTGAAGGAGCTGACCAGAGCCCCCTGCATTCCCCCTTCCTTTCCACCTGGAACAGGGGAGCTGTAGCAGGAAACCTCCCCACCTGGCCAGCGTCGTTTCCCCAACTTCTTGGCAAATGTGGCCAAATGCCAGTTTCCAAAACGACCCCATGTTAAGTGCCACAGACTCCAGTAGTGGGGACAGAGAAAGAAGACCTGGCCCCATCATCCTTCCCCTCCTACAGGCCACATGACACTGCCATGGGAATTCCTTCCACCATGCAGAAATGAGCCACAGGCAGAAGCTGGCTCTAGGTGACAATCATATGCCTGCAAGAAAAGTCTCCTTTGGGTTCTTACATACAAGCATAAAATGAGCACTGAGCAGCTGTCCCCTCAAGAGGCTTCAGTTTTTACAACCTTTTATTTGCATCAAGCAGTTTTGCTAATCAATTTTCGGTCTCTTCTCAGAACCTTGGTGAATGCTGGGACTGTACTGGGGAATTTGTATTTTCTTTTCATTGTTTCATTTGAAAAATTCACTTAAAATTTTCATATTAATTTTCAGTCACTTATGTCTGTTTGTTTGGAATGTTCTCATGAATATTTGAATTTTGTTTCCAGTTTTAAATGGTCTCATAGCAAATTGGCTTTAAAAAAAAAGAATGACCAACCATTACTTCATGTATCAATTTATCCTAGATGGATATTACAATTCATCTTAGCAAATTTTTTTCATTTTCAAAAAACTTTTTATTTGGAAATAATTATAGATTCACAGGAAGTTGTAAGAAAAATAGCACAGGGAGGTCCAATATACCCTACACTTAGTTTCCTCCAATGGTGACACCTTCTTGCATAACTCTACGTTGTTTTGCCTTCTTAATTTAGAATTTGTTTTCAGCTAGTGATATTTACTCCATCTACTTAAGTAAAGTTCTCTTATATTTAATCTACTTTGATGAGGCAAAAAGAAAAGTTCCAACAGGGACAAAGGAATGGTCAATTTTTTGCTTGGAGATTCTGGAATAAAGCATGAGGATTTAAAATATAATTTTATTATTGTACTGAGAAAGAAAAGATGAGGAATGTTCTTCACCAGGGTTCATGGGTGGGGGGGGCGGTAAGTAAGGAGCAGGTGTCCACAAACTTTCTGGAATTAGATGCAAAGCCTTCTGGGAAAGTGCAGTTTTCTGGAGAGAGGTGGCTTTTTTTTTCTTTTTTCTGTCTTTTTTTTTTTTTTAATTGGCTGGTCTAGACCTTCATTAATTTACCCCTCAGATAATCACAGGCAGTGCTGGGCCCTCCCTCTGACTTTTATTCCTTACTCTCTCACTGTCTCGCAAAGGGGAAGTAAGAGAGAGGAGGAAAAAGGAGGGGGACCAGTAAAAGGTTGCAACAGAATCTTAAACCCAGGCACTCTGCTTCACTTTGTCTTCTCAACAGCACTGTCAACTGGCACAGGCCAGCTCCCCGGGCACAGTGGCTTCCACGCCCTAGTTTAAAGACCACGGGGGGCCTGTGACTGTAACTGTACCCATTTGCAATGCAACATTAATGTGGTGAGCTTTTCAATAAGCCAGAATTCATTCAATCTAGGGAAAATCCTTTATTCTGAAATCATGTCCTGCCTTTTTTTTTTGGTGGTTGGGGGGAGGGGGATGCCTCCTAAAGTGATCTTTGTTTTATGAACTAATGGCATTGATGGGAGCACCTTGTTGTTTCTGTTTGTCTAGTTGGGCAAATAAAATGTTAGCAACCCTAGGTAGGCCTTCCAAGGTCTTGTTGGAATTTTACTGCTCTGTGAACTCCCCAACCTCAGGAAAGGTGGTTTTGGAGGTGGCTTTGCACACTTTGCCTTCCGCCCACCTGCCCCAACCCCATCCCCCCTGTGTTTAGGCTCTGCTTACCTGCGGCCCCTTTTGCACAGCCTCCTTCCTCTCTATTACCTGCCTCTCCATTATTTGCAGACAATTATCTGCAATAATCAGCCAATTACCCTTAAAGACAATTATACTCTTTCATGGGCAAACATCGATGTTCTTTTTGTGGGTCTTTTAATGAAGCTGATATTAAGGAGATAGATATCTTATTTACATAGAGTCAGATTGTTCCCTTTCAGGGGGGTTTGGGTTAAACGTGAAAGACTGAAAAATCTTATCTAGGGGACTTAGGGTTGGGGTAGAAGAGGGGTTGGAGAGCTCTTCGTCTCTTGAAACAGGAAGCGCTGCTTTCAAAGGGCAGATGCCCAGGGGACCCGGTACCGTGTGCAGCCTGCCCTCCCCAAGCTAATGAGAGCTAAAAGTATCAAGGCAGCGATTTCAGCCTCCAGAAGCGCTGCTCTCCCAGCTGTGCCTGCCTCTCCCTGACCACATCTTAAATCCCTCACCTGATAGGCATCTCTCGGGCCCTCCGGAGCTAACCGCCTCGGGGAGCTTGATTGAAATGTGTTCCTCACCCTCTGCTTCCCACGAAAGCATGATCCTGCGTGAAGCCTTCCCCAGGCTCACCGTGGCGTCTCCCAAGCCAGGGGCCCAACAGGCCGATGCAGGATCTGCGCTTAAAGGGAGACCCCATTATGGTTATGGCATTAAAAAAGAGAGAAGAAAAAAGCTGTCATTTTATCTCCTTGCCAGTGCCCTTCTCTTTATGGTGTGGCCACTACCTGGTAACTATTTGTACTTGACTCCTTGTGGGCAAAACAGCAGCGAGAAGCAGTTTCTTTCAAAGTTAGGGGAGAAAAATAAACTAAAGTCCACCCCTGCTGGGTTTATAAAGAGCTGTTTTCTTCCTGAGCTCTATGGCATGGTGGCTCTAATCTGAAATTTCTTTTTAATCATAGCAGGAGTCCCAATTAGCGTGTTGGGTAATCTTTCAAGTAGAACTGAGAGTTTCATGACCAGAGAGCAAAGGAAATATTATGTGTGAAGCCCCTGGGGATCAGGACAAGGAAGGCAGAGCCGTGGGGTCTGAACACACGTATGTGAATAGCATGTGCACAGGCAGGCTTTCAGTTCCAGAGTCACATATGTGCACCCCATGCCTCTTGAACCCCAGGATCAGAGAGTCGCCCTCCTTGCAGGGACCCAATCAATCGCAGCCTGTTCCACGAGTCGGCAAGCCCCTGCACAGCACGTGAGCACACAGCCACCCTCTCCCCTGTGAATGCAGAGGTGAAAGCCGAAGTGCATGTGCAAGGCAGCGGGCAAGGCAGTGGGCACAGTTTGGGGCCCCCCTCTAACAGGGGGTGAGGCAGGCTGCACCTCCTGACTCAGCCAGCCCCAGGCAGTACTCAGCTCCGACCTGGAACTGCCAGTGACCTACTTTCCTTTGTTGTTGTTTTTGGAAGTGCTGATGTCAATGCAGAATTCTGCAGAGGTTGAGTGAGAAAAGAAAAAAAGAAAGAAAGGAGGTGGGGGGAGAAAAAGGGAGCGAGTGAAGGGCAGGGATGGAAAAGAGCCGGGGAGACAGAGAGTTAGCCACAGTGGCAGTAAGTTACCTGCGACAGAGCTAACCATATACTATTACCGTCCCCACGGGGCCTGCCCAGTGGAGCTGGGGTGAGCCAGGGCCCTGTGGCTTCCGGCTAAGCAAACTCGGAGGAGGGTTGGCGGGAGGAGCCACTGCGCCCCAGCAGGCGTGTCCGGATGCCCTTCCCTCTCGGATAAGGAGCCAGGAGCAGGGCACCTGCCCGCACTCTCCCTTGGTGCCTGGAGGAGCAGGGTTTGCCTCCGTCGGTGAGCTGCACCCCCCCACCCCACGACGTTTGGGACTTGGTGGAGGCTCTCCACACTCGCTAGGGCTGGAGGAAATTAGTCTTTGGGGACGCTGAAGGCAGTTTCCTCTGTTCACTTGCTCCCTGGTAACCCACAGACAGCGCTCCGGCGGCCGCCCGCCTGCTCTCACCTGCCGTTCTCGCTGCCCCTAGAGAGCTGCAGGGATTGGGGTAGGGAGAGCCCCAGACTCTCCAATGCGTGGCAGCACAACTGCTGAGAATTATTCCAACATGCCGCCTTTCCAGGGTCTGGATCCTGTCCCTTCTGCACTGACTGGCTTTCTCATCTGACCGTCAGGGTGGAACTCCTGGCCAGGAATGACAGAGATGCCTGTGCTTTCCACCAGGTTTGCACATCCCAGCTGTTGTTCCATGGCGAGCAGAACTCACAGCCAACGCTTCTGGGCACTCCTGCCGGCTTGAGCCCTTCATCCTCTGACATGTGGTCAGCAGATTCTTAATGGTAAAACCACCTCAGAGCCACACTTTGAAGCTCAGGCCATGAGTTTCCATACATACAATGCATTTCCCTTTCCCAGGTTTTCACCCCAGGAAGCCCCCAAGGGCTGGGGGCTGGGGGCTGCGGTGGGCAAGATGCTCTCTCTCTCTCTCTCTCTCAAACCTGTTGGCCTCAAACAGGCCTGCACATGATCAAAGCCATTCTTCCCTGCTCAATAAGCTCATACATATTTTAGGGAAAGAAATATACAGAGGAGACAGAAGCCCTCCTATGCTGAAATTAGACCCCGAAAAATAGGTTACTTGGCAATTACTTGCTTCAAAGTAGAGCATGATCTAGTGGCTGGGTGGGCTGCTGGGACTACCGCCTTCTACTCTCAACTTACTGCCTCTTAACCTCTCTCGGTCCCTGGTTTTAAAGTAGGGATAATAATTCTTGCCACCACCCTCCCTCCCTGGGCTGCAGGAAGGCATGAATCAGCGTCTGAAGCCTCTGAAGAGCCCAGGTTCAGGACGCCGTGTAAGTACACACCATCACCAGCCGCCTCTCGAATCTACATCGAGCTGATTTATTTACTTCTGTGAAAGAGACAACAGTGATCATATTTACACTTCACGCCACAGCCTCCAGCATTCCCCTACAGCAGCACTCCCTCTGCTAGGGCTAAGGACTCCACTCGAGATGCCACCTTTTCCAAGGAAGAGTCCTCCCCTCTCCCCGCATCTCTCTTGCCTTTTGATCACACAACCTTCTTCCCCGAAATCTCAATTTGTTGCCACAAAGGGCACCCTCCCATGATAAACATGTGAGGCTATAGACATCTCCATGGGGGGAAGATGGAATGGATTCCATAGGCAAAAAAGGCTTTCTTTGAAGTCAACTGCAGTTGATAATTAAAGGGGTGAAGCAGAGGTGCGTGGAAGGTAAATGGAGGCTGTTAGAATTTTGCATCATTTAAAGCGGACCCTGGCGCTTGAGCTCGTTACTGCGCGGGGCTGCAGGCTGGTGGCAATTAGGCTGGCATGGGTAGGACTCGCCATGCTGAGGGCTGGGGGAAGGGGTCACAACACGCCTGTCAGCGGGGGCTGCTGGGGGTAACACTTGGTTTTCCCATTCCTTTCTGACTTTTGACAGCCCCTGTCATTTTCAGCAGCATTCTGTACTCAATGCTTTCACACAGACAGAAAATGTTAGAAGAAAAAGAGAGGAAAGAAAAGAAAACATTTGAAAGGTTCTTATTAGAACTGAGAACTAGAAAGGCTGCTGCTCCTCTGACCTAGTCTGGCTGGGAGACTCCACAATGGCTAGAATATTTGAAATTCTGCAGTCACAGGGCCCAACTCCAGAGCTCCTTGGGTACCACCTGCCAGAAGACAGGGTGAATGAGTCCTTTCTCCCGGTAGCATGGCCCAGGCACTGATTCCCCGATACTGATGTGTGAGGGGATGTCAACAGAGGTCCTCCAAAGAATGATGTGTCTATTTCCAGGCCAATCCGGCTACATAGAGGCATCTTTCTGAAAAGCAGGACAGGGCCACCATAGCTCAAAGGACCACATCCACTGGTTCTGGAGTTCTCCCAGAGGGAAGCAGAGGTGGAGGGGGCAGATACAGTGGGTGGGAGAGAATCACCCAGCACTCTCACCCCTTCTGCATGGGCTGCTTTCAGCCCCTTGCGGTTTGATCTTCAGCTCCTGGAAATCATCCCTGGCTCATGCCTGTCTCCAAAGGAATGTCACTGTTGGGCCTTCCAGCTTATCTCTTCAGTGCTCTCAAGATCAAAACCCCAAACTCGTTAACTAAAAACTTGCTGAGGGAACAATACACACCGAGGTGCAGAATGTGGTGCCAACTCTCTCATTAAAGTGTCGTTCAACAGGAAAACTCACTGCCAGAGACAATGGGCACTTGGCCACAGTCAGTTCAGACTAAGATGCCGAAGAAAGGAGAGGAAAACAGCTGCGTCCAGGTCAAAACACATTAAATCTATGGCTGGTAGGGCTGTGGCGGAAGGCTGTTTATTGCATGCTTGGTGCCATCTCTTTTTTTTTTTTTTCAGGTGATTTTCCAAACCTTTCTTCCTGTTGGTGATGTATCTTTTAAATTTTATTTTTTGCATGGGACACGGCCTCATGCCTGTGCTGACAGCTTGTGTTCCTTTGTGCTGCGGTTCAGACGTCATTAAGCCATTATACCCCAGCCACTAACAACACAACTTATTTGTACCTGATGTGGAAGAAAGCTGACCCCGGGAAGCATTTGGGGACAGAGAAGAGGAAGTACCAGGCAGTGCAGAGAGGAGCCTAACTGCAGTTCCAGGAGTAAGGGTTCCCAGTTCACAGAACATGATGGAAACGTCAGCCCATGGCTTCCCTCACTGACCCAGAGAGCCGGAAGAGCAAGAGAGAATTCAAGACGGCAGGAAGGCAGCTCCATTAGTTTCTGGGGCTGCCCTAACCAGTGACCCTGAACTGGGTGGCTTAAAACAACAGAGGCTTATTCCCACAGTTCTGGAGGCCAGGAGTCTGGAATACAGCTGTCAACAGAGTTGGTTCCCTCTGGGGGCTCTGGGGCAGACTCCATTCCATGCTTTAGCCTCCTGGCTTCTGGTGGCTACTGGCAATCCTGGGCACCCCTTGGCTTGTAGATGCGTCACTCCAGTCTCTGCCTCCATCTTCACACTGCCTTCTTCTGCGTCCTTTCCCCTTCTCTTCCCTTTTTTTTTTCCAGAAGGACCAGGGATTGAACCTGGGACCTCGTACAAGGGAAGCAGGCGCTCGCCCACTGAGCTCTACCTGCTCCACTCTTCTCTTCTAAGGACACTTGCCATTGGATTTAGGGCCCACCCTAACCCAGGGTGCTCTCATCTCAAGATCATTAACAAAGACCCTTTTACCAAATAAGGTCACATTCAGAGGGGACTCCCGGTCAACCCAGTACAGGAGCCAAAGCCATGAGGAGAATGCTCCCAGGACAAAACCTTCTCTGGACAACCAGTCTGCCTCCCACTGGATCTTCTGCCTGCCAAGGGGGATTTCCCAGCAGCCCTTGGGGCACCTGTGATTTTGGCTCTGTAACAAAGTCTCAGGAAACACAGAGCCTTTCCTCGAGGCCAGGCCACACCTTTCAAAACCGTCAGCCCCAAGCCCCTTCTCTATGGTGTCTTCTAAGATGGCAGGCCTCAGCCCAGCATCTGCCCACAAGGCACCTCGGGGATGGAAAGGAACCAGGAGAGGTTACTGAGGCCAAGGATTTCCTCTCCTTGCGCTTCTGCTCACCTGGAGCTCTGTGTTGGAAAGGCACAGAGCTCCTCTCCTACAGGGGCTTTGCAAATGTTTACAACCTTTTCTTATTGGAGTATTCTAAAGCAACCTATCATGTCATTGATCTGTTGTGATAATTTGAAAACACTTCCTTAGGTTGAATCAAAATCGACCAACCCGTAGTGCCGGCCACGCAGTCTCAGATTTGCTTTTGAGAGCTCTGCCAACGAAGGTCACTACCAGGCTCCCAGAGGCTGCCTCATTCTAATTGGAGTATGAAAATATCCCTCCAGAGGTCACAGGGCACCTGTGCTAGGCCAGACCCATCAAAGAAATTTCAGTCCTAATGCAAGTATGGGTAGTCACCATCACTGCAATTTTTAAATTTAACCTACTGTATGTAGGTACTTTATGTATATTACTTCCAGTCCTCACAACAGGCCAAAAGGTATATATGATCATCCCTGCTTCATACATGAGGGAATGAATTCTGAGGTCAAGTTAGTGGAAGATGTGGGATTTGAACACAGATCTGTGTGGCCACAGTGACCTAATACTTTTTTCCTGCCCCAAGCTGTCTCCCTAATGTGCGAAGAAACAGTCTGCTTCCTGTGCCTGGGGGCTAGAGAGGAGGAGAAGGATGAATGTCCTGAAGGCAAGGGTGAGAAAGAAGCAGAACCACCAACTTCACATCTAAACCAAGCTGTAACGTTTCATTTCAATTTCCCTGAACGTACGTTCAGTTACGCTCAGTTAAAAAAAAAAAAAAAGCACAACTAACTCCCGAGAAATGTCAAGTATTAAATTTCAGTGGACGTGTACAGAACAATCAAAGTGTTGAACATCCCCAAACAGATGCAAACCTTCCCCCAGGTCTTTTCCAGAGGTTTGCAGAGTAGCTCTCGTCTGCAGCCCATTTATTGTTCTAGAGTGTAAGTTCCACACTTACAAAGGCTGGTTCACCCAGAGAAGAAAAGGCACTCATCGCCACCCCTTACACATTTGGGGGTGTGCTATGCTTTCCCTTGCTCACAAATCATTGCATTATTCGGCACTTCACTCCAGGAGGTGGGAGGGCGTGGGGGGGTGACGTGGGCTGCTCCGTGTGATGTCCCCAGGGAAGAAGGATGGTGAGCCACGTCTCCTTTTCACTCTCCCAATTTCCCCACAGGATTTCCACTGTCCCTTTGTGAGCTTCAGAATCCAAGAAAGGAGTGTGATGATTCAAGAGCCCACAGAAGAGTGGGGGTGGGAAGAGGAAGGACGGGAGAGGGAGAGGAAGGAACACGGCAAGAGCCAGTAAGAGGAGCTGCGGTGTCACTAAAGCCATGGTGGGGACAAGCCGGAGACTTGACTAGGACGTCCACGGGGGATGCGGGAGATGAGCAACAAGAGCCGGGTTCCTGCAAGGAAACAGAACTGGAAGTCTTTTGAATTAAATGTTCCTTCCACTTGCAAGACCTTCTCCTTGGGATCACAAGCTTGCCCTCAGCAATGACAATGTCGGGCCCAGAGAGTTCCGGAAGGCTGCAGCCAGACAGATCCAGGCGGAAGCTCCTTTGAGGTCACACTGTCTAATCAATTAGGGTTAACAGCTAGAAAGTGAAAGAAAGGGCACTAAACTTTACTCTGCTACCACTTGGCTGCTAAGGAAATACTTTGGGGACTGTCTCATTTAGCTGTCAAATGCCAGCAGTTCCATGGAGCGGCAAACAGATGGTGGTCAGCAGGCCTTCAGAATAAATGAACGGGCCCATCCTTCCTTGGATGGGTCAAACTGGTGTGTATATGTGTGTGTGTGTAGTTTTAAAAAAATAATTTCACCCTTTTAAAGGACAATTCTTTGATATGAAGAACACTGACAGTACTGTGCAACTTTCACCACTATTTCCCTATTTCCATCATCCTAAGCCAAAACTCACACACATTTGGCAATAACCCCCCACACTCCTGGTAACCACTATTCTGCTTCTCTCTGTACATATGCTTATTCTGAGCATTTTATACAGACTGGTATTTGCCTCATGCAAAACCCCGGGGACACAGAAAGGCTTAGCTGCACACTTCAAAGAATGCCGTTGGCGTAACAATCCCCACTCCCCACCCAGGGGGCACAGGCTCCAGCAAGTGCTCCCTAGAGCTCCACCCTCCCCCCCAGGCCTGAGAAAGCACTCCCTGCAGAATAATTCCCCGTAGCCCACATTTCTATTTTGGGGGACCATTCTGCTCTTGTACCCAGAAAAAGGAAGAACTGAGGTTTGCATGGTCATTTTGTTATAATAATGAAAGTCTTGAAATTTTCACAAAAGGAGAATGCCTCCTAAAAAGAGCTGAGGCAAATTATTATAGCAACCAAGTCCTAAAAGGAATTTTCAAGTAAAAATATGGCTCATGTGAAGTTGTTATGGCAACTGACATTTAAAAGTAACTGGATCTGGGCAAGTTTCTTCCTCCACCCTCTCTGCAAAGTCTTGCAGGAACTTCATGCTAAAATTATGTTTTAATTTTAATTAGCCAAATAGGTCATAAATATAGCTTATTCCTAAATCCTTACAATTTCTACCCTGCAAGCAGCTGATCTACTAATGAGAAAATATTTCCACAAAACCCCACTTACCATTAAAAATTCTATCCAATATTTTTTCAAATATAATCTATCAATTTAAACACATTGCATAATGTGATATTCTGTAGCATTCCATTAAAGTGATAAATAGCAGTGGAGGAAAAAAACCACACAAGGCTTAAACAATATTGCAAACAGTGTAACTGTATTTAAATAGCCCAGGCCACTGCAGGGGAAAACACACTGTTCTTAGCCTCAGATACAGACTAAACTCAGCCGCACATCCCTGACTGTACGGGTATTAATAGCACAGAAGAAGGGGGGCAATAAGAAATGACACGCAACTTCAGAAGATATAAAATTTCTATCAGGCTTTGTTATAAGATTACATCAAAGCAGTTCATATGTTTTAATCTGGGGAGAGAAAGAGCAACTACTTGGGGTTTGTGCCCGGGGGCTGCCTCTGTGTACTGAACCAGACAGTTTGCATAATGAACAATTCTCATTCAATCAGGATCCCAGCATAGAGAGCTCCCACTCTGAAGTACCAGGCAGCGGCTCATAGTTTTTATTCTCCCAGCTCCCCCTGCTGGAGAAACAGCATTCAACAGAGAGAAAAGCACAGAGGGCAGCTTCTCTAACTCACTGTCCTAAAATCAGGTAAGTAATTTTAAACACCCCCTTCTCCAAAGCCCCAAGCCCCAAAAGCTTCTCTGTAAGGCTTCCAAAGGTACCACCTTTAACAGTTCCTGACTGAGGGAGAGAGGGCTTGTGGGCTGTGGAGTGAAAACCTGTGCCCTTTCCACTGTTTACTTGATCAGGGATTTTAGAAATTGCTGTTTGCCTCTGGGCCAAGCACCTGGGAGAATGAACTTGTAGGAAAGCTGTTTGTCCGGAGACCCAGGTGGACAAGGTCATTGGATTAAAATACCACGTGTAGTTCCTACCTGGCTAATCATCTTCCAAGCTTCCTAGCTGACTGGGTCTCCATTAAAAAAAAAAAAAAGTTGCCCAAATGGAATTGCATTTTCCTGCACAATGGAAAACTTAAAAGCTGTACAAATCGTTTTGAGAAACTGGCACAGAGGACACTGGCTTGGAGGGAGGAAAATCCTGGGTGACTGTTGGCTGTGCCAGGATGTAGGGCTGCAGCCTAATCTCCCTTTATCCGTGGGCTTGTGTGGCTCCTGCTGTCCAGCCCTTGTCATCCCCCTCGGCCACCGAAGCCGCAGAATGTCTCCGCTCCAGCTGGCTTCATTCCCAGCACGCGGTGCGCAGCTGCTTTCCCGTGGGGGAGGCCACGGGGACGGGGAGAAACGTCAAGCCGTGTGAAACTGTTTTCGAAAACCTAGGATGATCATTTAAATGTTTAAAATATGCACATGGTAATTCAAAACTAATTATCCTGAGCACATTTGAAACATTTATGCTATCATCCCTGGATCCTGCCTACTGATTGTGCGCCAGAGCTCACTCGGGTGTCTCTATAAACTGCTTCAGCGATTTTAACTTCCAGGCTAAATCAGGCGGCAGCTCTGCCTCCTGCTCCTGGTTGGTGGAGAGATCCCTTCCCTGCCTTCCACGAGAGGAGGCCGAGCCCTGTTTCCCGGGAGAGCTATTTGTCATGGTCATGTAGTTCTGAGGCTGCCGGATCATTGCTCTCGTTGCTGTTCATAATTGTCAATTCCGTTATTTAATTTAGGTTAAAACCACCTCTCCCCACCTATGCTGTTTTTCCTACTTCCTATCTCCCTTTCCTCTGCCTCAGCATGTGGTCCCCATTTCCTGAATCTTTCAGGTTCCAGGAAAACTTGCTTGGACGTTTATATCCCACTGGGTTACTTCTCCATATGGGAGTGAATATGGGGCATTTTCAAGGAAGCAGAGGGGCGTAAAGTGGCCACATCCACCAGCCATGGTGAGAAGCAGGCGTAAACAAGGTGAGTCTGAATACACAACAGCCACTGCGGGGCATTACCTTGTCACAGTGGAGGGCAAACACGTGCACAGCATGCACGTGCACATGTCACACATGCACACTACCCATGCCACACACACACTACACACATGCACAGTCCTCATATACACAGCAAATCATGCCTACAGACCTAATTAGACCCAGGCAGGTCCTGAAGCAAATTCATTTCCCCATTTTCCAGAATAAAATGCGTTCTCTCTCTTTTGGGGCCCCTAAACCAGCATGCCACTAGCTAAGAGACTGAGAAGGATGATACTGTGCCAAAATAACTTTGCCTTCCCAAGTCTATCCAAGGAGATCAACCTCAGGCTGGGGTGCTGGAATTGGAAGAGGCACCATTCTGGAGCCAAGAAATTAGTACCGGCTTATAAAAATGCTCCAGAAAACAGAACAGTGGCTGGCTCCTGGTTAGCACATTGAAGATACCAGTGGTGGGTTTAGACATTTAGGGATACAAAAACAGGGTTAGATTCCCAGAGCCAGCTCATCCATTTGATAATAGCGCTATTACCGGGTTTACCGAGAGCTGGTAGGAGCCTCTTCATTAACCCCAACCCTCCCACCACTAAAGTTAGCACATGAGACATAACGCAAGAAAGAATTTTCATTCTGTCAATGAGAGGGAGCTAGTCTATCTTTGTTCAAAGAAAATGAGCAGCCCAGCGTGAAGCTTGTGAGGAACTGAGTGTACAACACTTCAATAACATCCTCTGCAGGATTTCCTCAGCTATTTAGTTGGCTAAGCAGAGGCAGGCTGCACTGGAGCAATCTTCCTGTTTACCTGGTTTGCAAGAAAGAACACCAGCTCTGTGAGCAATCAAGGTCAATTAAAGACAAAGGATGCTGCTAAGACCTACATTCCAAAAGGGCTTAAGTACTAAGCTCCAAGAATATCAAGTTGCACGCTGCCCTCCTGATGTTCAGCAATCTCATTTACTAATTTTCTACAAAATCTACCACTCAGGTCAAGCTCATTTCTCTGGATCACCTGCACCTGGTTGACTTTCTCTTCCTCCCAGGCCTAGTCCGGGTGTGCCGTTTGTTCCCGCAGCTTGAAATGTAGTTCTTTCTTGCTGCCAATCCATTTCGCTCACCTTTCCAATTAAAACTCACAATCTTCACGACTGCCTTTACTGGGTCCTGTTCCTTCATCGCCACTGGACGCCTTTCCCCTGCCACATACTCCATCTACACTATATTATTTTAGTGGTTTATAAAAGGCTTTGTTCCACTTCTTCTCCTCATGGCTTAACATTTAGGGAGAAGGGACCAAGTCTTCTATTTCTTTTGCATTTTTTTTCTTTTCCATTACATTTTTAAAATTGTCTTTTTAAAAAAGATACATAGATCACAAAAAATGTTACATTAAAAAATATAAGAAGTTCCCATATACCCCCCCACCCCCCACATCAACAACCTCTTTCATCATTGTGGCACGTTCACTGCATTGCATTTCTTGAGACATCTCAAATAGGGCTCTCACATCTCAAGACAACCAAGTTAGATATACCGATGGACCAGACCCAGGACACCCCCATACACGGAGCAAAAATTGCACCCCTCATTCAGATGTTCCTGGCATCCAATAACTTGCCCAAAGCCAGATTTATTGCTCTTGCTGTAAAGTGTATCTTCTCTAAGCCTCACTTAAAAGCTACCACTTGGCAGAAGATCAAGACAGAAGAGCAGGATAGCAGGTGATGGTGAGGGTAGGGGCGGGTGGGGAGGGCAGGGCGGAGCAAATAATTGAAGCTCCCAGAACTACCAGCTCAATATTTAACCTAACTGGTAATTTGCTGTGACAATTATGCCATGAACAGAACACTACGACTATGCAAGAATGCCGCTCTCTAATTAAGAGGGCTCTGCTTTCTCTAGGCACTCGCACTTTAATAACACACACAAAATGAGACTTGGCTGCAGGAGCTAAAGGTTCTATTAGGAGGCACGTGTGGAATACAGCGGGGGCAGGCACATCCATCTGGGAGCAAGGCTGCCGGGGTAAGCCTGCCTAACACCTCCAATTCTCCCTTGGCTGGAGAAGGCAGAGAGCCTTTCAGGCCCTCTCACAACGTGAGACCCGGCTGACTGACAGGCGTCTTCCCGGAAAGCCAGCACGTGCCTCTACTGCAAATCCACATGCTTGCCCACAGTCATTTTCCAATCAGGAAGACCTGGTGTGGGTTTGATCCTTAAAGAGTAACTTTAATAAGGATTTCCATAAAAATAAAAGTCCACATAAGGAGATCCTCCTTTTAGTTTAAAGATGGAGAGTAAGACAGGAACAGCAACACACATGCACAAACACCCTAACCGCTGGTTGAAAGGGCTCCGGTATGATACCAAAGGATATTACTAAAATCATAGCTATAAAGAAGGATGTTGCCATCTCCTAAATTGACTGCTAGATTCATGAAACATGGCTAAGCAAGACAAACCGTTTTTTGCTTAATTAGAGGCTCCTTTATGGAAGGTTTGCTGCCTGGAGAGAACCCATTAGAGGAGAAGAGCTCATTTATAGGGATGCACATGATAAACCTATTCAAGTTTTAAATAAATAGTGGGAAGGAATTGGTGGTGATGGTGGGAGTAAGGGTGTTATGGAAGCAGAAAAGCTTCTGCAAAAGACAAGCTTTGCATTACAAGCCTAAGTGCTGAGGCGCTCAGCTTTCCCAGGCAAACACATATGCCTCTGAAATTTTAGACCAATAGAAATGACCTCTGTACCAAGGCTGACTGAAGATATAAATAAACTTCAACATGAACAGCAGTGTCAACTGTGAGAGGCGAGATGAGAGTCCAGTTGGGGCTTATTTTTAAAAAGTCCCGGGTGTTCTGACTCCGTTTCAGGGTAGGGTATTCACGAGCTCAAAGCTGCTGCTCCCTGCAGCGAGCTCTCCTACTTCGCCAGGCACCGGCCCCTAGGTTACCTAACCATTGAAAGGAAGCTGCAGCACACACAAGCTAAATATAGGCTGGGTTATCTGCATTTTACAAGCACCAAGAAAGTTATCTGAAGAAGCTGTCATTTCTAATGACAGCACAAGCTTCCAATTACCAACTGGGTAATACACTAGGGAGCAGGTACAATTTTATAAGAATGGCTTCCAATTATTAAAAGTTTACATGATCACTTTTGAATTGGATATAAATATTTCTCAGGAGGCAGGTGGGGTTACATTTTGCACGAGGTCTATTCAAGGCTGGGAAAAAAAAGGTTCTACTTTTTGGAAAATTATACATTTGTCAGCAGCTGAGAAGAGGTGTAAGGTGTCAGCCATTAAGAGCCTGGGAAGACTGAAAGGCTGTAAAAATGGCCAGGTGGTTGGTTCAAAATCACAAATATACCCACAAGTTCACTGACAAGTTGCAAACTCTTATGGCAAACTCAACCCAAGAGTTAAGAATCTGGTGACAGATAATACAAGTAAAGGAACCCAATTTCCTTTAGTGCCTTTGTTCCAACCTTCCAGGCACTGGCATAGCTTCATCTGTCAGTAATGACTATATAATGACCGGCCATTACCAAGCTTTGCACACGTTCTTCCAGAGAGATCAGGCCAGTCCCTGACTTCCACAAAGGCCACAATTTGCAGGAGTTTTGAACCACCCAAACCTTTGTGAAGTCTTTCCTCATGATCTTGGTAAGGACCACGAGTCTTATTTTATACTCATTTCAGGTACTCAAGCCTTGCTCCAAATAGACTAAGAGTTCTTGGGGAGAAGGTATTTTTAAATACCCTAGAAAAGGGACTTGAATAGATCAATGAAGACAAGTGACTACATACTCAATAACAACAAACCTGCCATCACCAATATAACTAAAAATTTAATAGTCATTAACCAATAGTTTTAGACAAAGAATTAGGTTTGATATATAAAGCAAGACAAATGTGCTCATTAGCAGCCCTTTCTGCCATGCATTAGCAGAAAACAAAAGCGTTTAGACCTCATCATAACCACAACCCCCTCCTCGCGGTAGGTGGGATGGAATAACCTAAGGCTCTGAAGCCTTTCTTTTCCCTCTCCTTACACTAATCTATCTGCTTTTGCTTGGGAGGACTTTAGGGCTCACTCAAATGACCTGCCAGCACTTGAAGACACACAGGGTTAGGGGAGGTACCACTGGACAAGACAAAGGAAAAACAACAGAACAAGAATAAAAGGCATGTATTTTTACAGTACTACAAAATATAAATGCTCCTGCCCATCCAAAGCTGAGTTTGTGAAAACGGTTAAGAAAATATAAACAGGGAAACGGACTTTGGCCCAGTGGTTAGGGCGTCCGTCTACCACATGGGAGTTCCGCGGTTCAAACCCCGGGCCTCCTTGACCCGTGTGGAGCTGGCCCATACGCAGTGCTGATGCGCGCAAGGAGTGCCGTGCCACACAGGGGTGTCCCCCGCGTAGGGAAGCCCCACGCGCAAAAGGAGTGCGCCCGTGAGGAAAGCCGCCCAGCGTGAAAAGAAAGAACAGCCTGCCCAGGAATGGCGCCGCCCACACTTCCCGTGCCGCTGATGACAACAGAAGCGGACAAAGAAACAAGGCGCAGCAAATAGACACCAAGAACAGACAAGCAGGGGTGGGGGGGAAATTAATTAAATAAATAAATCTTTAAAAAAAAAAAAAAGAAAAAGAAAATATAAACATCCAGCAGAAGTGAATTGGCTCAATAAATTTATACATCCATAAAGTCAAATGCCAATTAAGATCATGCAGCTATATTTTGATTAAAATAGAAAAGATGTCCCTCCTCTAGTGCTTAGAGGAAAGCATTACAGAATGCTATACAGAGTGAAATTTCATTTTTACTAAAACTGTATTTATACACATACATGCATAGAAAAAAGTGGTCAGCTATTCAAGTGGTGACTGGTTAGGGGGATTATGGGTAATTTTTTCTCCTTTTCAGTATGCTGTTTTCCTAGGATGAATATAGCTTGACTTGTATAAGAAATAAGCAATGGCCCAAATAGCGCCCTTTCCTTTTTTAACAGACATTAACAATACTTAATAAAGAAAATCTCCTGACTCAATTAAGGTTTTTCAAGTAGGTGAAAAAAAAGTATCTAAATTCTATTCTCTTTAAGAAAAGCAGGTTATTTCCACAAGTGTTTCAAAAAGCCAGAACTCTACCAAAAGTGGGTTATCAGACTAAGAACTAATTGGGAGGAAGCGGACATGTCTCAACTGATAGAGCATCCCTCCTGACCCGTGTGGTGAGCTGGCCCATGCGCAGAGCTGCCGCGTGCAAGGAGTGCCATGCCACGCAGGGGTGTCCCTCTGTGGGGGTGCCCCATGTGCAAGGAATGTGCCCTGCAAGGAGCGCCGCCCTGCGTGAAAAAAAAAAAAAGCGCAGCCTGCTCAGGAATGGCGCCGCACAGAGAGTCGATGCAGCAAGATGACGCAACAAAAAAAGAGACAGATTCCAGGTGCCACCGAGTGTGCAAACGGACACAGAAGAACACACAGCGAGCAAACACAGCAGACAATGGGGTGGGGGGGAGAGAAATAAATAAATCTTAAAAAACAAAAACAAAAACAAAACCCACTGGGGGGTGGGGTAGGGGACAGACCCTCTCTTTGAGATAAGGAAATAATCAATTTACTAGGGAGTAATGGCTTCCTTACAAGTGAAGAGACTAAACAACTTGTTTCATTTTCTATATTAAAAAAAAACGCTGGAAGACATATTGCCAAAGAAACACAGGTCAATATAAACCTTTATATACTGGGCTGACAAACTTCACTTTTAGACAGTATATTAATTATGTAGTCAATAACCATGGGTTTCATTAGAGTATTAAATACCACGATCAATATTATTTATACTTTTCAAAGACAGGCCACTCAAAGAAAAAAAGTGGGGGAGGGGGAGATTTTTGACCCTGCAGTTCAAAAAAGTCAGAAAAGCACACTAGAGATTAGCAAGGCTCTAATGGAAAGCATAAAGTATTGAAAATATGGACAGAAATCAGATTACTACCCTTTTGTTTTTTTCCCTGCCTCTTTTCACAATGAGACTGGAGGAAATTCAGGAGCCACTTCAAATAAAGGCAAAATGATTAGAGTTTTTTTTCTCAATTGCTTAACACTGATGTCATGGTATAAGCAAAGTCAACACTGACCTATGAGTGAAAGATGAGGAATAAACATGTACAGCCTTTTGGGGTAAACTATAGCTGCGAGAATTCTAAGAACTGTGGGCCAGAATCTATTTAGGCAATCCTCAGGGACCTACATCTCTTAAAAGCAGAATGATGGAGCCCATTTCAGATGCTCCTCCCTGGTGACCTGATCTTCAGTAGGGAAATTTGTTAAACATCCTCCGTAGAAGAAGCCCTCCAACCCCCAGATTCTAACTCACCCATACAGACGTGCTGATTTTGTCACACTGGTCATTGAGAGAGTGGCGACTGATACAATGTTCTCTGGACATGTTACGGCAACCCTCTCCGCATGCTGGAGAGAGGAGTGAATGCAGGGAGTGGTAGATAAAAAAGACTGGTTACTGGACTGAAAACGAGATTACCACTTCCAACCCACAATTTGTCAATCCACAGTAGTGCTAAAGACTGTAATTTTCTAGTCAATGCGTTATAAGCAAGGTTAGAGAGAAAAGAGCAGCTGTAAAATTGTAAGGCCTCAGACTCAGAATGAAGTGCACCGCAATTATCATCTCCTGTGACTAGAGAAGGGTAAGAAGGAATGCATCTAAACAATTAATGGGTCTTAGGAAAAGGTTCTCAGCAATGGGTGCTATCCTGCCTAGAGATAGCTGGTTCCTCCCCAAAGAGAACAGCCAAGGATAAAACAGACAGGTTATCATTGCTCTACAGCTCCAAAAAAGCCTCCATAGACTGCATTTGCACAGATTACAAACTGGGCCCTATAGCTAGCTGCAGGCTGACTGCAACAATGCCTGGATGCTTGAAGAGATGTGCAGCAAACGCCAAGCTGGGGGCTGCAGCAACCGGATAGATAATTAAAATGATTAAGAACACACAGAGCAAGCATGCTCTTGCTGACTGAAAAGCCCAGTAGCATAATTACTGTTTTCTTACTGGCTCACTGTCTCTACACATTTCAAAGCCTGGTTGGTGTTAGACTGCTGTGTAAACATCAATAAAATCCCAAAGTGCCAGATCATCAGCATTCTTGGGCACAGTGCTTTTTGTTTTTAGTGTTTTCATTCTTTTAAAGAGGCATTTCAGGGTTGCAAACATGACGGGGAATGATATCCACACCTTGGACTAGTCTTTGAGTTTGTAATGAGTTAATGTCTCCCCCAGGTGAACATTTATTATGAAGGCTAATTAATTGCTTTCCAGTTACAAGAATCCTTTGCATCTGCATTCAAAGAAAGCAGGATTCACAAGCGGAGAATATAGTATTTATTAAAACTAAGCAAGAGAAACAACGGGCTTTGCCCTTCAAAATCTTTTCTACTTAACAGCTTTAATCAAGAAATGAAACACAAATGCAAGAAATATGTACAGGTAGAAAAGTGTGCATTCACTAACCCAAAATGCAACATTAATTGAAGAGAAAACTAAAGCTATGCTTTGTAGTTGCCTGGATTTCCCTAGGGGACAGCAAGTCAATGCTTATCAGCCTTCCTCAGAAGAGACAATTTTGATTAATATCAGACCCACCTGACTCAGTCTATTAAACCCTGAAGGAAGGATATTCTTCAGATATAAAAGATAAGTCTTTGATTAATAATTCTACCATATTGCCATTCCCAGCATTCATAACTACATGGCACCTCTCTAAAGAGAGAGCCTTTGAATTCTAGGAAGACACACTCACTAAAATACCCAGGTTGTATTGCAACTACTCCTCCTCAGCGCTCTCCCTCCCAAGGAAGGAACCCAAGATGCAAAGGTGCCCCCACTGGAGAAGCAAAACACTAGTTACATAATTTATTTCACTGTCTGCAGATTCAGGGTCAATTACTTGCGACATAATTCCTGCTTAAAGATGATGAAATATTAATAAAATTGGCAAAAGCCTGAAGCCAGAGGGAGTGCTGGGCACTACACATGCTGGTTGACTCCTAGGTCTGGCACAGCCGGCTGAAGACCACAGACATCGAAGTGTATTTTCTCTATTCCTACCAATGGATTCCAAGCTGCACCTAAGAGGAAACTGCTTAGTCCACCATGAAGAGCCTCTAGGAAATGTGCAGCCAATGTGGAATTGTTACATGGGGGATGGGGAGAGAGGGTGCAGGGAGAGAATCCTTTTCATTTCAGCTTTTTATTTTCAAACTTCTGCCCAGCTGGCACGGCTTGTCTCACATTACTGAACGGCGTTCCTCCTGATGTTCGTGATCAGCCTTCTGCCATATTCTCTGTAGTCCACGGGTTTCACGTCCAGCACAGAGGCCTTAATTCGAGACTCATCCTTGAAAAGAGAAAAGAGTTTGTGACTAACTGGAAAGCCCGAGGCATGGGGAAGCAGTGGTAACACGCTTTGTTTCAGTGGCTTCAATGATCTCAGCAGGAAAAAACCATGGAGATATGAGGGATTCAGAGTTTTAATCCCAATGGAAAAAAATTCTGATCCAAGGCCAAAATTTCTGGAATTGGGAGAGTGGACACAAAGGTCCCTTTGACACATGCCTTTTTCTTCCTTTCCTCACGCTCCCAAACACTCAAACCTAGAATTCAAATGGGATAGGTCTGAGGAGGCTTCTTTAATTCAGCTTATCCTCTTTACAGAGGAGGAGGTAAGGGCCCAGGGAGGATGAGTGACTTGCCCAAAGTTACACAGCTAGTTCTGAAAGCTGAGCTTTCATTTCAAGAAAAGCTAAGTGGGGTGAAGAAAAAGCACTCGAAGCAGAGAAGGAAGACCTGGTTCAGGTCAACCAAGCTGGTTGAGTAGAGCTCTCCACACTTCACTTTCCCTGTCTATACCATGAGGGGCTGAATGGCCCTTCAAATCCCTCCCTGACCCTACTCCATTTCCCCTAGGGTATCAAGCTCACCTTTGACCCCCTATCTTATTTAAAGCTTATAATAACGCACCTATTAATAGGTATTATGGGCAAGGCCTAATAATAAAACAGACTGAGTAAACACTGTAGCGAACAGGGGTATTTCTAGAATTCTCTCTCCTCATTCATTTACATCCAAGGGATTGAAGAGTGCTTTTACAGGCAGAATGGACGATGCCCAGGAAGGCCACACAGTTGAGCTCTGGGCTCTCATACCTTGGTGTGCTCAGTGATCACTGTACCTGGTGACATGATTAAGTATGGTTAAGATAACTGGCAGCTACTATTATGGCCATGTTGGTGGGCGACACACACAGCAATGACCTCTGCTAGCCCTTACGTTGAGTGAGATTACTTACATTGTAGGTTTCCAGTTTGACCCTGATTCTGAATGTGAAAGATCGAAAGTTGGCATTCTGGAAAACTTCCTCAAATGCCTGCTCATTCTGCAAAAACAAAAATCCAGACATGGAAACTACTGGACCATTGGGAAATATCTATGTAAGACTTTTGGAAAGACTTTTGAGAAAAATCTTTCAGAGAAAATTATTACACCCCATGATTTGAAATTATTTAGGAATGACTCAACTACAAGTGACATTTCATTATGTAAAACTGTGTTAAGTAAAATTTTATTAAAAATTAAAACACTCTTAGGAAATACATTTCTAGATTTCAAAACCATGAGACTGACTAAATCTGAGGCCTAGCATTCTCATCATGAATTAAGAATCAGGAGGAAAACACTCAGAAAGAAGTTCAAGTTAAAATGAACATTGTTCCTCTCAGTCTTTACATTCGCAACTACTAATCGGTGAGCAGGTGGAGAAGATACAAAAAGGGGGAAAATTTAGGTAAAATCTAAAAAAACACAGTCCTTTCCCTCTTTCTCTTGCCCATCAAACACTATTTGATTCAACTTTTTATTAAAAAAAAAGTCTGCTAAGCAGAGAGGATATTAGAGAAATTTATATACATTTGTATAAAATAAAATTATAACTTTAAATAAAATTTAGAGTTCACATTAGCCAAATATTATCTTTGCAAGCCACATGGAAAACAGCTTGTAGAACTCTTTCTTTTGGTAAAGGTTACTTTATATGTTAAAAAAAAAAAAGTCCTCTGGACTTTCAGATATGTAAATAAAACATGTTAAGCCTTCAGAAAATTATACCAGCTTTCATTACTCTTACAAGAGTAGGGAAAGCATGGAACACATATTCCAAGAATATCATGGTTCCTGAGGGAATAGTTTCTATGGTCCTCATTTACCAGCAGTAAAAACAGTCAAATATAATATTAGCTAATAAAAAAATCCTGAAACGCTATCCCCAGCCTTAAAATCTGATAGGAAATAGAGGCAAAACAGACAAAAGATATCATCACACTTTGAAATTAATTCTAGTTATTTCTGTAAAAGGGCTTATTGGGACTATTTTCAGAGATCTCAGAGACAATTTAAAAAAGGTAGGGCGGGGAGCAAATGTGGCTAAGTGGCTGAGTGCCAGCTTCCCACATATGAGGTCCCAGGTTCAATCCCTGGTGTCCTTAAAAAAAAAAAAAAGAGGTGGGGGAAGAACCAGACAGACAAAACTGGGGATGGGAAGAGTAAAAAACATTCCAAAACAAATGATAAATGCTTTTTTCTTAGTGGCTGTTGTAAGTATTCTAACCAATTTTAATGACATGGGGGGAAAAAACCTATAGGTAGATGCTAATTTTTTTTTTAAGTTTAAACTTTTCGAGATACTTTCAAACTTCCAGGACAGTTATAAAAATAATACAAAACCCATACAGAGAACTCTGGCATGCCCCCATCCTCTCCAGGGCCATCAATTTTAACATTTTGCCACATGTGCTATATCATTTTATCCATTAATTTATCCATTTATGTCTGTCTATAGATAGATGCTAAATTATGTGACTCAGAAAATAGTGCTATTATTGGTCTTCTTTACATTTTTTAATCAAGCAACATCTTTCCTAAGTTTACATAATTGGTAATCTATTCCCTACAATAAATGAGCATGTAAAAATGTAAATTTATAAAAATGAAATGGATTAAGTTATCTTATGAAAGAAAGTTGCTTCATAAGAATTCCATCTAATTACCTGAAATACCTAGTACCTTATACATGTATTAAAACCAGGTTTGACTCAACTTTCTAAGAAGGAGTTTATATTATAAAAGAAAGAAGTGGTTTATATTTATAAAGTACTTTGTTTATTTCATAGACTCATTTTTAGCACATTCAAAGTGGACAGATTTAGACGAAATCAGATGAGCTCTCAAATAATCATCAAACTGAAAAATGACATACAACATACAAAAGAAACAAACCAAAAAATATTAAGCACAATTGGGGTCAGTGTTAAGAGTATGCTATAATATAACATGTGGCTGACCTTCTCTTTTAATTCCCCAAGGTAAGCAGCATTTTGTCCGAGGATAGCCTCTGCAGACTCCTGGAAAGAAGTCACCCACTGATTCTCTTGAAAATCTGCAATATTTACCTAAAAAACAGAACTCTACATTATTTCAGCAAAGAAATAATAAAGGAAGACACACTCAGGAGACTAGATTAACTCCACTCAAAGTAATTCCCAGGGGGAAAAATTACCACTATATACACTCCATTTTTTCCAAAGAATGTGGAAGGCACCATAGAAAGAAATTTAAAGTGTAAGTCTGGGGAAGCAGATGTGGCTCAACCGACTGGGCTCCTGTCTGCCACATGGGAGGCCTTGGGTTGGCATCCCAGGGTTTCCTTGTGAAGGCAAGTTGGCCCGTGCCCACAGAGAGCTGATGGCCCACGCTGCGGAAGGTTGGCACAGCAAAAGATGATGCAACAAAGGGAGACAAGAAGACATAGAAGAATGCGCAGCAAATGGACACAGAGAGCAAACAGCAAGCAAACCGCAAGGCGGGGGGAATAAATAAAATAAATCTTTAAAAAAATAAAAAATAAAATAAAGTTTAAGTCTGGATCACAGCAGGAACACAATATGCTATGGATATGGAATTTAAGATCTCAATGCAGGTATAGCCCAACTAAACTCTCTTTCAGGTGCATAATCTAAGCACCCTGGACTTAGTTCCTCTCCAGCTGTGATAAGCTTTGGCCTAAAAGTTTTGAACGAACCTCCAATAAGTTAGGGCACTCTTTACACTTTAAATTGACTGTACATTCTTGCATGCACTTGAGTTTGTCGTTTTTTTTTAGGCAGTACCAGGGTTTGAATCTGGGACCTCGTGCCTGGGGAGCAGGCACTCAAACCACTGAACTACATCCACTCCCACATGGTGCTTTTAAGATCAAGTGATATCATAAGAAATAAGACAGCCCAAGGAAAGCTGAAAGCATCCACAAAAGTAAGGGTATCACAGGTTAGGGTTCACACCTAGTTCATTCCATGCTGTCCTCTTAGGAAAGAGCCTTGTATTCAGAGTGTGAATAGCAAGGAGGGAGGCACACGGATATGCATCACAGGAAACAAGTGTACAGGGAAAGGCTGATGGGAAACTCACTAAAGCAATTTTCTTTATCATAGTTCAATGAAAAGTTTATAGTCCACAAAAAATAAGAAGAGTAAATGTAGAACTCTCCTGATGAACTACCATTTTAAAGAACATTTAGAACATAGAGGGAAGAGGATTTGGCCCAAAGGATAGGGCGTCTGCCTACCACATGGGAGGTCCGTGGTTCAATCCCCAGGCCTCCTGACCCATGTGGTGAGCTAGCTCACATGCAGTGCTGATGTGTGTAAGGAGTACTATGTCATGCAGGGGTGTCCCCCACGTAGGGGAGCCCCACGTGCAAGGAGTGCACCCTGTAAGGAGAGCCACCCACACACACACAAAAAGTGCAGCCTGCCCAAGAATGGTGCCGCACACACGGAGAGCTGATGCAGCAAGATGACGCAACAAACGGAGACATAGATTCTGGGTGCCACTGACAAGAATCCAAGTGGACACAGAAGAACACACAGCAAATGGACACAGATAGCAGACAACTTGCGGGGGGGGGGGCAGGGAAGGAGAGAGAAGTAAATTTTAAAAAATAATAATAAAAAAAAGAAAAGAACATAGAAAATGTATATGGACTCTTTCGTGTTTTAAGTTAAAAAAAAAAAAAATTCCAGGGAAATGGATGTGGCTCAACTAATTGGGCTCCTGTCTACCATATAGGAGGTCCAGGATTCAATGTCCAAGGCCTCCTGATGAGTGCAGGCTGGCGCACGTGGGAATGCAGCCCTGTGTGGGAATGCTGCCCCGTGTGGGAAAGTTGCCCCGTGCAGGAGTGCTGGATGACGCAGAGAGCTGGCACAGCAAGATGATGCAACAAGAGACACAGGAGAGAGAATAACCAGCAGCAGAGCAGGGGAGCTGAGATGGTGCAAGAGAGTAATTGCCTCTCTCCCACCCTGGAAGGTCCCAGGATCGGTTCCTGGAGCCGCCTAATGAGAATATAAGCAGACACAGAAGAACACACAGTGAATGGACACAGAGAGCAGACAACAGCAGGGGAGGGAGGGAGAAATAAAATAAATGTTAAAAAAAAAAAAAAAAAAAAAAAAAGCCAGAAGTATTCACTAGAGGGAAAAAAGGAAAATGCAGAAAAATATATAAAAGAAAATAAAAACTGACTGGAAATACCCACTACAGACAGTCTGGTCTTTGTCCTTCTGGTCTGTTTCCTATGTATATAGGACATACCATTTTATAAGTTGCTGCTTTCAATTAATAGAGCCTAGCATTTAACCTACGTCATTTAAGAGTCTTCATCAACAATGGTTTTCAAACATTTTAACTGTGGAAACTTTGTCAATAAACAGTGAATTCTAACACCTTCATGGTATATGGAGAATCAATAAAGGAATCAATTGATTGACTATTAAGGACATAAGGCTGTATCCAATTTTCAAAATAAAAATTAGCATAATAGACATCCTTTTATAGATATAACTCTGATTATTTCTTCAGAATAAATTCCCTTCAGGTGTTTATTGTGTCAGAAAAACAAACAGTTTTGAAGCTTCTGATAAATGACTTCTAGAAAATCCGTGCCCATTTTCTTATACTTTCATTATCATTTGGTAGGACCATTTAAAAGAAAAAAACTTATGCCCATCATTTGAAGGTTTCTTAAAGCAGAAAGAACAATTCTTACAATGCAAAAGGGCCACAATCTCACATCGGCACACAATCACATTCCTCTGAAGTCAGCTCCACTGTGGCTTGAGGAACACATTATCCACAAGAAAAACAACTAAGTATAGCCATCAGCTGTATATGTTCAATTACTGCTCTCCAGAAATACCGTTTCAAATTAATTTATCTTCATAACTGTTAGCAGGTGAGTGCCACCAAAACTGTAATTGTTCTAATACACTGCAGACTAAAATCAGCCGGGCTATCTACATAGCATGAAAAATACTTTTAATAGGAGAAAACAAGGCTAGTATTCAGTTGAATGAATAACCCTTCACTTCCTTATTTACACAACAATAAGCTCTTCAGTGCTTACTTGTTTGCAGGCTTCCTAACATGAGTTATCTTGTTTTTGCTGCTGTGTCCACAGTGCCTGGCTGTGTGGAGGAACTCCATAAACACTACAGCAGTTTTCATCTACCCATTCTACTTACTGACAGGATCATGCGGTACTTGAAATTGGGAAATTCACTGTCACACTTCTCACAGCGGTATAACCCATTCTGTTGATCGATCACTTTCTTATTGCAGTCCTGAGTTGGGCAGGCCTGGTACATACAATTTTCTTTGCGAAGATACACCACTGTCGCCACACAGCTAAAATAGTCAGCCTTCAGGAGAAAAGAGGGACATGAGACAGAGAGCACCAAGACTATGAAGGATTAGACTTACAGGCAGTACAAAGCTCCTTCTGGGGGTACCCTGCATTCAGAGCCAGATCAGCAACTGCTGGGGCATCCTGAAGTCTCAGATCAACAGAGGCCAAACAAAAATGTGGTTGTTTCAAGAGACTTAGGCTAAGTCTCCTAGAAGAATGCCTGAAGAGTTGGTCTGTATTTCCAGATTAGGTCTAGATTCAAAGCATGACTTGAAAGTTTAGGTGCAGATACGTGTTCTCTATATACCTGATTTTTTACTACACACTGTTTACCCTTAGATCTAAAAAAGAAACAGGGTGACAAGAGTATGAGAGAACTGATCTTTCCAATTTTCAATTCTTGGGGTATTATAATAGCATTATAAGTTGCCATTGATGACAATGATGGAAAAGAGAACACAGTGAAATGAGAAAACAAAGAATAAAAACTACCTTGTATATTATGAGAAGAAAATAAGTAGGGGTTGCTGTTATTTGGGAGCATAAAGGAGAAATGAATGATTTAAATAGTGAACTGCTGACAGAATACAAGTTTAGGTTAAGATGGAAGGGGTGGGTGTCATTAAATACAAACATTAAATGGACAGCGGCAACCAACGTCAAACCCCAGAGTCAATCTTGTCAGAGAATACTGACAACTGTCAGCCTAGGAGAGGTTAATGTTCTACAGTCCATTAAAGAACATGTGACCTTTCTGTGTGACACAGAACTTGACCAATGCTTGTTGTGAGTCATGACTTCAAAAACATCTTCTTGATATGTGGACACTTCAAACTGCAAGAGCAATCATGGAAAAGAAAAAAAGACTCAAAGGCAACTTATATTATAATACACAGGCTAGTTATTACCCCTTCTTTAAGATTCCTCTAAGAAGTAAACTCTTTTCTGCCCCAACATCCCTGAGGAATACAACAGTTTTATTAGTAAGCATGGCTGCTTCGCTCTGGCGGTGATTCTCAACCAACACACCATGCTCTGGTCAGAACCCCAGTTAAGAATCATAGCTCTGAATTAATGCCTGACAGGTGGCATCAGAAATCAGAACTGAAAACTCATCCTTTTGCACACTTTACATGCTTTTAAAAAGAAAGTTACGAATGCAGGCTACCTTGTCACCTTGGCCCAGATTCTCCGATTTAACCTCATATAAGGTTTTCCAGTTGGTGTTGCTCCCCCCCATTCCTCCACTCCTTAGATCGGAGATGGAAACACCATCTAAGGCTTGTCCTTCAGAGTCAAACCTGAAAAATAAACAAAAAATAATGACAGGCACTTGATAATGTGCCATTTGCCAGATGCAGGTTATCCGTTCCCCATCCAACTTTTACAGGTCACAGTCATGTGGGCTGAAGTTAGTGTCTTCCTAGTAGTTAGTATCTTAAGTCCACTGACGCATGACCTTTCCTTTTGTTCCCTGTTTGTTTGTTCACCTTTCTTTCTTTTTTATTTATTTATTTATTTTCACTTTATTTATTATTTTATTTAATTCATTTAAAAAAAAATATTACATTAAAAAAATGTGTCCCATTCAACCCCACTGCCCCCACCCCCCACTCCTCCCACAGCAACACTCTCTTCCGTCATCACGACACACCCATTGCACCTGGTAAGTATATCTCTGGGCATCGCTGCACCCCACAGTCAATGGTCCACATCATAGCCCATACTCTCCCATGTTCCATCCAGTGGGCCCTGGGAGGATCTACAATGTCCCGTAGTTGTCCCTGAAGCACCACCCAGGACAACTCCAAGTCCCCAAAACGCCTCCCCATCTCATCTCTTCCTCCCATTCCCGGCACCCAGCTGTTCATCTTGCCTTTTATCTTAATTGTTTTGATGCCCCCCAGTGGTCAAGACAGGGCCAAAGCACCACAGAAACTTTTCTTAAATTAGCCTTGCATATCAACACTGGCCAGGGGGCACGAGACCTAAACCAGTAACTGGAACCATCTACAACAAAAAAACAATAGTCTAGAGTTCTGATATAGTCCTTTGGGCCACTGATGGCTCATTCTCGGTAAGCAGATGCATTTTTACCATCACTGAAATATTATCAATCAATGTATTGTAATTGGCTAGAAAAATATGTTTCCATGGTAAGATCTTGTAAGCTTTATTATATAACCCAAAGTAATTTATTTGAAGGCATTATCTATTTTCTTGTGGATTTACCTTCTTAGTGAGATTTCACTCATGCCAATATTAAAGTAAAAATTAATTTGTATTAAAATTCTTATAAAATTGATTGTATTTCTTGATCAGCTAATAGGAGGAGAGGTAGGGAGAAAATGGCTCAGGAACATACTGTGGACAGAAGTCAGCCTGAGATTAAAAATATGCTCCATGTCATCCAAAAGCTGAGCACATACAGAACAGGCTCCTTAAAAAGAGACCATCTAACAGAATGGATGCCACCCTAAGCTGCAAACAATTGCCTTCTCATTCTGTCAGGTAAGCAGCTAAATCCGTCAGAGGCCCAACGCGGTCTATAAATCTACTTCACCACCACTAGCTACACAAGTTTACAGTTTCAAAAACTCCAAGGAGATATTTGCCACCAAAGACAGCTCATCAGGAGTCAACAGAGCAAGGAGAGAGGGAGCCCTTCTCACAATAAAAACTCTACATTGTTACAGCCAGGATCTAACATCTCAAATCCTTGCCTAGGTGGAGTACAGGCACTGAACTTGTCTTCAATCAATGCCGAGTTATTTTATCTTAGCGGCAGCAATGTCTTTTTATGTTGACTGGGATCACAGCTGTTGACAAGTAAAATATGAAGACCTAAAGTGGGCATGCAATTAACCTGAGGTCAAGCTCTAGAGACTGAAAAGGAAATCAAGCAACAAGGACAAGCCACAGCCCTGGTGACTTCTGGTCAAGCTGCCCTAGAATGCAGTACCAGCTACAGAAACTGTTAAATAAATAAATGTGGCACATACTCAGACTTAAGTAGCATGCGCACTCCAGTAAATGCTTCGTCAAACCATTCAAATACTAGCACCCCTGGTTCATATCAGACTCAAGACAAAAGTGGGGAGTATGATGTACTATGAGCTAATTTTTTAGTCACTCAAACCCTAAGTCACAGTCTGAAACTGACACACATCCCCTGTAACAAGGGCTGTTCAAATTTTTTAAGCTCAAGCTAGTTAGTGTTTTCCGACGACATCAATTCTTGCATACCATGTTTCAGTTTGAAGTGCTCTTTTAAGGCAGAATTTTAAGGCCCTAAAAAGCTAGATAAATCGAGGAGATTTTAACAGGCTCTCCTCCTCCCTCGAGAGCTTTGGGAATAACAATATAATGCCAACAAAAGCCCATTGTTCCCCACCACACTTTATCATACAGCCCAAGGAATACACACTTGAAGATGTGATCAGCACTGAAGACTTGAGAGAATAAGAAAGCACTTCCTCCTCCCACACCACAGAAGCCCACGGCTTTAAACCCAGGAAAGAAAGGCGCCCTCAGCTCACAGCCCTGCTGCCAAAGCCTGACCGCGCCCTGCTCTGGCAGGATGGAGGTTAGCGTGCAGCATTTCCATTCTAATTGCCTCCTCTGACTCTCCAGGTTTGTCATAGGATTAGAGGTTTGTCAGTTTAAGGGCTTTAAAGCCATCCTCTCAGAAGGTATAATGCCTTTAAGAAACACAGAAATTGTTCCATTCAGTAACGAAGCTCTCTGCTCAGCAGACAGCTCATATACCGATCATAAGAATCGAAAGAATCAGCTCCTCTAAATCCCAGGCTCAAATATCCCCTTTGTTTAGCCCCACAAAACCTACCATCCACGAAGCTTATAGGCCTCTGGAATATCAGGATTCACAATGACAGTGCTTGAAGACAGTACAGAGAGGCTCCGTCCACCAAAATCTGAAACTCTGGCTCCTTTGATAGCCATCACGGGCTGTCTAGAACCATCAAATCTATCAGCCTGTAAAACAACAAAAACATCAAACATACACAAACAAGTGTCACTGGCAGGCACATCTGAGAAAGAACACAGGATGTTTTTATGGAAAACAAGTGAAATAATGAATAGTAGAACCTATATAAAATAGACCCCACACTCAAGAATCTGCTCAGAGATACAGCAAAACAGATCTACAAAAAAAAAAAAAAAAAAAAAAAAAAAAAGCAAAAAACAAATCTATCACTACTTTCCTAGAGCTGGAGAAAAGAGCATTTCACTATGTAAAGCTTACATCATAGTCCATCTGGCAAAATAAATCAAATGAAGGATTTCAAATATTCCCTAGAAGCCCGACCCTTCTCCACCTACACGGCCAAAGCCTCACAACTCACAGGACAAGGCGGCCTACCTACAGAGTTATTTAGGTCTCTGCCTTTCTGTTCCTGCTCTGACTGCTCAGTACTTACATCTTCTCCCCACAGAGTAGCAGTCACTACCTTCCCCGACATGTCCATCAAGTAGATATTTCTCTTAGAAACTTCTCTGTTGTTAGATTTCACTGTGATTTTAGTGGCATCTTCATAACTCTTACAGATTGCAATTATGTCTAAAACAGAGGCACAATGTTTTAGCAAGAAATGGTCAAGGCTCCCATGATATGACCAAAGGTTAAATGGCAAGCATTTAAGTCTTACACCTTCCTTATATATTGCAAATAAAACTAATAATCACAATCTCTTTGTTTCCACATGTGGACTTACCTACAAGTGAGTCTTTAGACTTGTTCTCTAGGTCACCAATCCCAGTGAAATCAAAGTGAACTGTAGGTAAGTGATGACCATCTTCACAAGGCATGACAGATGTCTCACTATTGAAGGTCATCTCATAGTCATTTTTAACAGCTGTGAATTGTTTGTTAGCAATCTTCAGGGTGCCTTTCGAGAAATAATACACCTGCAAAAAAAAGTTCAAGCCATGGAAGGAGGGATGGTTCATCAAAACAGACATAAAAACCCCTGAAAATTACACAACTCTCCACTGGATAAGAGTCCCCTCGTCCTCACTCCACCATTCAACTAATTGTTTCAGTTCTAAAATCATCACTATCTCATACCTTGTTCACTTCAATAAGAGGAAAGAACTTGTCCACTTGCTCATTGAAAGCAGTGACTCTGATTTCACCCTGCAGAAACATGTGAGAGCCAATTAGACTTGTGCTGTTCAACACCAAGTTTTACCAGTGAAAAGACATGACACTTCAGTGTCAAAATGAACAGCATTAGACAGTAGCACAAGCACAAGTGGGATCCACGAGAGGGGCTACTGACACTCCAGAAACACACATCTTATAGTCTTCAACCATTCCAGCTCTCAGCCCCAGTGCAACAACAGAGTTTCAACTAGCTGACCTCATAATCAGGCTTTAAGTTAGAAACACGAAGGGGGGAAAAAAATCCAACAGTGAGTTTAATATTCTGACAAAAACAAAGCCATTTTGAATTCTGAGTGACAGGACTAAAGCCCACTGGGAAGTGCTGAACCATGATGATTCACCAGCCTCCCGCATGTCTGCCTGCTAAGCAAGGAATTACTTCATATTCAGGATTCACTGCCAAAAACGTAATAATGAATCATGTTTTCAAGTTGCTTATGGTATGATTTTCATCATACTTTTCTGTCCGCCAAAATGCTATACAAACACAAATTAGACAACTTAGATGTAGACAAATTCCTAGAAACATATCTTGCTTTCTTTTACTATTAAATATTCACTGCTCTGAGAAAAAGAAATGCTATAGACAGGAAACTTAAAAATGGCTAAAATTTTTCCCAACTGATGCAGATCAGACTGACAATTTGGTAAAAAAAAAAAAAAACAAAAAAAATTAGGTTCTGATACTGATTTTGCCATCACAGTCAACACACTGGGTTGTTATTCCATTTTAAGAAAAAATGGAGTAAACAGTTTTCTGTTTTTGTAGGGGCTTCAAAGAAATATGCAGCACTCTTAAAAGAACACTTGAAATACATTTTAGGAATTACAAACAAAACTAATGGACAGATACACAGCTATCAGGATGGTCAAGATTCCACAGTTTGGAAATTATGTGTTCCATCATTATGGTTTTGTTTTGTTTAAATAAAGCACATGGAGAGTCTGCACAGTCAGAATCCATTTCCACAAAACCACTCATTTAGCAAGGTGGCTGGTGCATACCTTCTGCTGTGGCCCAAAGCCCCACTCTGCTCATAAGCAGATATCATATTCCAGGGCTTCAGCTAAGCCTGCCAGCAAGTCAGACATAGCATCTCTGGTTTCTCCTGCCCATTAGGCTACTCATACATTTAAAGAATAGTTTCTACTGCTAGAAATGGTTTCACTTAAAACCAAAATATTTATTTATGACCTTTAACACTCTGCCCTGACAAAGCATCAAAAACTAATTGGAGAAAAACAACAATGACAATCATGTTTCTTTTGGCCTGCTATTATTTTTCACCAGATTGGCCTGCCCTGAGATGGGCTCTCTTTTTCTCAGAGTCTACTCCTGTTTCCACACTTGACAATACTTACGCTTTCATCAACCAGTTCTAAGGAGAAAAGCTTTCCTTCTCCTCGGGAATTGCTCCAGGTACGGATCTGACTTTTATTGGTAACACGAGCACAAATAGTCCACCTAAAAACCAAATAGGTTATATCAGTTTTTAGAGTATTCCTTGGAAAAGATCTAAAAAGTTCCCCATCATCTTCCTATGGCCTTTCCTATCTTATGTATATTCTATTTTTCAATGTTAGCTGCATTTTAACCCAGCTAATTAAAATTCCAAGATGACACACATGTTTGACAGTTTATAGAAAAAGCAAATAATACATATAAGGTGATTTAACATTTACTCATTCTCCTGTCACATAAATAAATTTATAAGCGTTCTTCCTTCTCCAAAAGGCATCACCAAGGCAACAATATCCCCTTAATGAAAGGTTCTAAGCTAGAAAAAGCAGTAATACCAGCAATTATTTCCCACTATTTTCAATTGTGGGAACTGACATAACTGGTGTCAAATTTGTCTCGTTTCTAATGCACACTGCATATGAAAACAATGCTATGGAACAGGGTATTGGTGAGCCACCAAAGGGAAAAAGGTCAAAGTAGTAAAGCAGTGTGCCCTCAGAGAGGGGCCACTAAGAAAGGAGGCATAAGACCTGAGATCTGGGCATGGTGCCTATCCTGAATGTAGGCAGGCAAATTAGTAATAAGGTAACTAATAAATAGGAGAAAATATCTTCTCTACTTTACAAAGTACTGGAGAATAAATAAAAACATATCTGAAAGAATTCTGAAAAAAAAGAAATCACTAATTTCAACTGCTTACATTGATTTTTATTGGAAAAGTCATAAAAGAAATGTATGCTAAAGGTATATCAGTGTGGTTAATACAAAAAAATACAGGTTCTTTTAGTCAACTCAGAGTAACAATTTTTAGACTAAAAGTCGCCTATTTATATATAAAGATGAAATGCTTTCTGAATTAGCGCAAATATTTATCTTTACTCACAAGATAATCAACTGATTCTTTAAGCATTAAATATTTTTAACTTTAAACTATTTCAAATGAATGAAACTACACAGGCTATGGCAGATCACTATTTTTGCCCCCTGCCCCTTTTCTTCTAGAAGTACTGGGAACTGAACTCAGGACCTTGTACTTATAAAATAGGCACTCAACCACTGAACTACACCCACTCTGCCATTCTCTCTCTTTTTTTTTTTTAGGTGCCGGGGCCAGAAATTGAGCCTCAGCTCTTGTATGTGGGAAGCCGGTACTAAACCACTGAGCCATACAGACTCCTGTGAGTTGGTTTTTTCGTTTGTTTGCTTGTTGTTTTGTTTTGTTTTTGTTTTCAGGAGGCACTGGGGACTGAACCTGGAATCTCCCATGTGGGAAGCAGGCACTAACCCCTTGAGCCACATCTGCTCCTGGTACACCATTCTTTTTGATATGAGTTAAAGGTTGCCACAATTTGTACCCTTCCTCCTCAGAATAAAAAAAAAAGAGGAAACCTGTTTTATGTGGTGATGACCCTGAAGATCAAGGATAAATAATTCAGGAGTCCATAGTAACTTTTTATACTATTTTGTAAGTACATCCTGAACTGATTCTCTGGAACAACTCACTTGGACTGGTAAGGGGTAAGGCTGGCAATGGGTACCACTTTGGACTGTGTTCCCCCAGGAGTGTTCACCAGGCTGGTATTTCCAGCTTTTCCAAATGTCTTTGAGACACCAAAAGTCTTAGATACAGTGGAACCTTTAAAACAAACACAAAGAAGGACAATCCATTATTCCATCTAACTTTTATAATAACTTTTGCAATAATTCTCAATTACTGAGGTGGTACTGGAGAAATCATACAAAATAAATGTCAAAGTTTTTCCTTTTTGAATCCCAGAGCTGTGGGGAACCAATAGAGATGGAATCAGGAGGCTAGAAAAGCAATCTAGAATACAGACTGGGCACACATAAGTTCAATATTATATTTGCTGACTTAAGCCCTGATGTCAAGATAATGGTCATGCTGTGTGGTGAGCTGGCCCACGCACAGTGCTAATGCATGCAAGAAGTGCCGTGCTACACAGGGGACACCCCACATGCAAGGAGTGCACCCCATAAGGAGCTGCCCTGTGCGAAAAAAACACAGCCTGCCCAGGAGTGGCACCGCACACACGGAGAGCTGATGCGGCAAGATGATACAACAAAAAGAGACGCAGATTCCGGGTGCCACTGGCAAGAAAGCAGGTGGACAAAGAAGAACACACAGCGAATGGACAGAGAGAGCAGACAACAAGGGGGAGGGGAGGAAGGGGAGAGAAATTTTTTTTTTAAATCTTAAAAAAAAAAGATAATGTTCATGAATTCAATCGCTCTTTCTGAGGTCCACCCTTTTCTCTTGCATCAAGGGGCAAGATAACGGATCAGAGAAAGAAAGCCAACGTTCTTGACTGATGGCAAGTTATTAGTCACATAATATAAAAAGCAAAAGAAGGGATAGGAATTAAGGGATGTAGTAGATGAACCAACTGAAGTGAAGGAAACCTATCACAAATATATTATCTCAAAACATTCCCAGAAAAACCCCAATGCTCAACTGGCCTGCAAGACAGAAAAGTCTAGAATGAAGTCTATGGGTTTTGGGTTTAGTTGGAACCAAAGGGCAAGAATCAGGTTTTGGTTCAAGACATGTAGGTAAATGGTTACTGAGACCCCTTCTGGCTCCTTTATGCAAACCCAAGCAGAAGAGGGAATTAAATTACTAGCAAATGAAGTCCTTTATATGCATACTGTTTCTGTAAAGCTTCAATTTCCAAATGAAGAAAATATAATTTAGTTCAATGATTTCATACCTTCTATATGAAAATACTTCAGAATATAATTTGGTTAAAAATGTAAGTCTACCATTTACTCAGTATTTATTTATTACATTTCCATAGAATGTACCTATTCTAGGTATTTGTAGCACTTACTGTCCCAGACCCTAAAATTTTCTAGTCCAACTAAGGAGTTGACAATAATAATTACCTCAACAGTAAATAATAATTACTTTAAGATTATGCAACGAAGCACATGTATACACATATATAATATATAATTATACAAAGTCATATATATCCATTCATCCAATTATTCATGCCACGTAACTTTCCCTCAGTCTGCATCCAGTTTTTCTGTTACCATCCAACACTGATTTTTAACAAATAAATTTAAATATAATCTAAAGATGGACAACTGAAAAAGCAAATCCTTGTGGATGGGTAGGTGAAGCATAACACAATATTTGTATTTCAGCCAAATGAGGTAACTTTTTAGATTATTTACCACTTTAGATTATCCAGTCTACTATCCCCCTTTTTATAGTACTTAACTGGAGAGTTATATATAAACAGTTCCATTTATCAAGGGAGATGAACAACGGGTAAGTAGAGAATATAAGGGAGATAAAGACTTCAAACCAATGGGGAAAAGTCATATGTCTTGAAAGTTTCACAGAAACATTAGTGACATCATAACCTTGCTTTTCTTAGAATCTTAGTACTGAAAAATAGAAACTAATAGTTGGAGGGAGGAGAGGAGGAGGTGTATGTGAAGCTGTGACAGAAAAAAAAGGACCTTTAAAAATAAACCCAAGAGGCAGGTTTGGGCTAGAAGGCCACTCTGCTCCATTGCTTGCACAACCAACCAATAGAACTTTTTTTCTTTGAAAAGAGATGAAAAAAAAAAAAGAAAAAAGAAGAAACAAAACAAAACAAAAAACCCCACCAAAAATAAGTTCTACAAATCATAATTTTCAGTGGTGACTTCCCAGATTGAGATTCTTAAAGCAAAGGCCAGAAAGTAAACAAAATGATCCATTCGAGCTTCTCTGGACCTACTGCAGAAAAAATTAAAATAAGAAACAATTTCTCATCCATGCAACTGAGAAGCAGAGCCTTTGATTAATGTAAATAATACTGCTTTCAAGCAAAAGATAAATTCCCAAGAGACTCCGAAATGGGAAACTTGGAGAAACAAGCTAAATTTAATAAGCTAGAGAGTTAAAAGGCAAGACTTTAAAGGTATGAAAATTCACAAAGTCAGAAGGCATAAAACCTAAAGGTGTGAGAAACTAATGTATAAACTTTTTTTTTTTTAAGGAGGCACTGGGGATTGAACCCAGGACCTCATACATGGAAAACAGGTGCTTCATCACTGAGTTACATCCGCTTCCCTGTATAAACTATTAACTGAGAAGATTATACTGTTCTGATTTTTTTTTAAAGGTATATTGTTCAGTATCTTTAATAATTTTTCAATCATATACTTTACAATAAGAATCTGAATTATTTCTTGCAAGAAGCGAATATGTCATGAACGGCATTTTGAAAACTCCCTTTACTCCCAGATTAAAATTTCAAAACATTATCCAAAGGTCTGACACATATAATCAACACATGTCCTTATGTGGCAATCTTACCCATTCCTGAACTCCCATTCTGTTGCAGGGGCTTACTGGTTGGTGGATTGGTTGCAGAGCCAGGAGTAGGAACAACCTGCTGCTGTCCATGTCCTGAGGGTAAAAAGGGAAAAGGCCATTTTAGTGCAAATAATTTGGGTTAAAAGATTTAAACTTAAGTGGAAGAAATACTCTGAGAAAATGTAAAAATTTTTATTTTGTCAAAGACTCTCATGGGTCAGAATTCATGCTGATGCATTCAATTGCATGCAGTGAATTTCCTAAGGGTTCACTTTTTGTTTTCATTACATAAAAGGTTGGCTCCATTTACCTTTCACCTGCTTATAATTGATAGCTTTCAGTTTTAATGAGGTTCTCCCCTAAAGCCTTGCCCATTTCTCCTGCATGAACCTGCAGTAAAGTCACTGGGCTGAATCTGTGACATTACCATTATTTCCATAGCAACAAATCGATGTCATCAACAGAACTGTGTGTTCACGGCAGGATCTATCAGAAGAAAAAGCTGGGTGGTAAGAAAAACCTAAAAGCAGTTCAATTGTCTCTGAAGTGCTCCTGCTTCAAAGGAAAAGGCGACATTCAGAAAATTTCTACCCTTTCCTTTCCAAACAAAGCAACCTTATTTTGCAACTGACAGTTGGTGGAAAATAAGAGTTCAAAGAGTCTTAGGTACCGATTGCTCCTGAACTATCACAGCAGGGAAGGATGAGAATGGAGTTCAGAAGCAGGAGTGTCAAGGAAACAGAGAGATTAAAAGGCAAGGAGGGGAAACGAACATGTTTCTCAAGCAGAAAATAAGTAATGCCGTACCATAAAGAGTATTCATTTGCCCCACACCCATTACACAAATGTGTATGAAGTTGGAGAAGGTTAAAGTTGTAAAATATACCTAATTAAAAAAAACAACAATAGATTTATGGAATTTGATTTTGCTCTTCCATGGCTGCTCACCATGAGTGCTTGCAGCATACGAGTGCTGCTCAAAACAATTGCCTGGGGCACCGGAAGAACTAAAATGGTGAGCACTGCTGGAAAAGTTCCCTGCCTGCCACCCTGTCTCTGCCTTCTTCAACTGTTGAGTTTAAGTTCCTGCTGGGTTTTCCAAGGTCCTAACTCAAATGGGCATATTACACACTGATTTAATTTACTTCTGCCAATAATATTCTTAACTGGCACAACTGAGTTAACTGAGACATTAGAGTAAAATAAATTTAGCATAAAATTAAAAAGGTTAAATGGAACTGTTTATTCTTTAGTTCTTTCTACGGAGAGAAAAACTGAGACCCTATTTACATAGGAAAAATAGCCTAGATTATTGACAATAAAATTTTTGTTTTCTTTTTAGCTTTTCCATTATCTCTGAATTTACAAAGTGTCATCGGAAATTGCACAGGAGAATTGCTCTTTGACAATGTGTCCTGATATTCTACAGTGAACCTTTTTTAAATCTGTAGGGAAAGACGAGTTACTCAGTAAATAGCACTGGGACTAAGTGGTTGGGGGACAAATACACTGTATCTTTACCTGCTTCATTCATTATATTCATAAAAACCAAAGATTTAAACACTCAAAAGTGGAACCACAAAAATACACAAATCCCTGCTATACTTCATCCCAGTTCTCCCCACTCTTCTATAGGGTCAAAACATCTAAACTGTAAAGTTCCTTCCTCAATGCCAGGACTGCTTCTTCAAGTACCTTGCAGACTCATGGGATTTTGATGATCTCATACATTCTATTTTTTCCCCAATGTAATGTACCTATTCTGAAATAAACATTTTTTTTCAAGTTTTAACATGTGAATTAAAGTTAACATATTATAATTTCTTTATTAATAATACATAATTGTGGTGTCTTATAATCAGTTTCAGTTCAACGAGTACAGCATATTTAAATCTCCAATTAAATCCTATAAGACATATTAATAATAGCTAACTTTTTTTGGGGGTGCTCACTACACAAAAGGTACAAGCCTAAGTGCATTATTTCATATAATATTCAGACCTATGATGTAGATACTATTATTTCCTTTTAACAGATGAGAAAACTAGGTTAGTGAAGTCAAATAAGTTGCCCAAAGTTACACACAGGCTAGGAAGAGGCAGGTTTGCCTGACTGGATCCATCCACTTCACCACCATCTAGTTATTCTTAATTGTAAGAAATCGATTCTAGTAGAAAAACTATAATTACACAGAACATAATTAATAACCACAATATCTGATAATTAGGAAAAGCTATTAATCCTTTTATGAGCACAATCCATAACTTCTGCTTTGGACCCACCATCAAATCTGGCCCAGGAGACAAGAGACAGCCCGCACCTGACTAGATGTCAAGAGTCCCAGTGCATTCTAAATGGTAACAATGGCCCTTCAGTGAATGAATGCACTGCAACATAAGAACCTGACCACAAGACTTGAAAGAAACCAGTCTATGGGTAAATAATAATCTTTCTGAAAATTAAAATTATACTCCACTGTAGTAACAAAGACACTCAAGTTCTGAAAATTTGTTTTGTGCCACCTGCAAATCAAATCATTCCAACAAAGATGAATCAAGGTCATAATTCTTAGACTCGTTGGCTCTCTGCTAGCTTCCTATCACTGGCTCTGACCCAGAAGGGAAATAGGATATTTAAAAGCAGACTCTAGCTCCTCAAGTTACTTGCACTCACACCTATCATTTTTATTATCATTATAACAGTAAATGATCCATCAGCAGAGAAAAATGAGCTAAAAGACAATAGAGTATGCAGAGAAACAAAAAATTCAACTTCAACCAGGAAGTACTTTCTTAACTACAAAAAATATACAGAAAATTCAATCTAATATTTGCAATTTCCTGTTGGCAGAAAATGGACAGAATAAGGTTGAAAACAATTCCAATTAATATCTTTCAATAATGGGTAATACCAGTAACTGTCATGTAAGAAATTTAAGTCTACACAAAATATTGTTAAAAGTAGCATAGCTACATAGGACTAATATATATTCTGACAAAAATGTATGGTGCTAAATAAGAAAGATTTAAATCATCCAATCCAATGTTATATAAAGCATGAATTGTGTTTGAAGTTTTTTTTACATTTTGAAATTCCTGTTTCTGGGCTGGAACTAGAAAATTAATTTTATTGGTCACCTGCGTTGTCACAGGTTCTGGAGGATACAAGTCTAACTTTAGTTCTCTATCCAGTAATAACAGAATTTCCTTGCTTTCACAATAGAAAATCAGAAACCATTTCTGTGAAATACACGGTCATTGTCACAAAGCTATTTCCATGATGATCCAAGTAACAATGTATTATTGACCTGGTTACAATGAAAATTCAATAGCAAATAATCCTGAAAAGCAAAAATCTTCACTTATCCCTCGACTTTAATAGACCCTGAAGAAAGGGAGGTATCTGTGTAGCTGGGTATTCAGAAAAGTTTTTCCCATAGCTCTATAGTTCTGACCCCAAGTAGTTAATTTTCTTTCAACCCTTTCATCTCCATCTTTATCTCAAACACTTTGGACCCTGAAATACAAAATGTCCACAGCAACCCTAACTATTCAATTAAATACAGCATTAAAAAAAAATAAAATAAATAAAATTAAAAACAAAAAACAAACCAAAGGTGATAAAGTTGGGCACAATCATGTTCCCCTTACCCATACTGCAGTTAAAGATTTCATAGATACACAAAATATTTGCTTTGTCTTATGCTCTCCTTACTAAAAATTGAGAATAACCAATAATATTTTAACAAAACTTCCTATTACTGCAAAACAGATGTGATGTTTCAAAGTAGTATTTTTCAACTTTACCTGAATAGGCTTCAGCTTTCCCTCTCCAATTTAAAGCAAAATACTAGGATTTGTGAGGGTAAAATTTAATACCTAGGGGGTTCTATTTCTGGAAGAAGCATGGCCATGGCCTAGATCCTTCCCCCGCCCTTGCCACTTGCACTCACTGTCTGCTCTCTGTGTCCATTTGCTGTGCGTTCTTCTTTGTCTGCTTGTCCTCTCGTCTTCTCTTTAGGAGGCACCAGGAATCAATCCTGGAACCTTTTGACTTGGGAAAGAGGCACTTAATTGCTTGAGTCACCTCAGCTCCCTGGTTTGTTGTGTCTCTCACTGTCTTTCCTGTGTCTCTTTTTTTGTTGCGTCATCTTGCTGAGTCAGCTCTCTCCACAGGCCAGCTCTCCTTGTGGTCCAGCACACCACCTGGCCAGTTCGCCTTCACCAGGAGACCCCAGGAACCAAACCTGGGACTACCCATATAGTAGATAGGAGCCCAATCACTTGAGCCACATCCACTTCTCCCCACTCCTTTCCAAAATCATAAAGAGCAACCAAGAGAATGCATATCCACCCCCAAATACACACATACCCATAATTCAACTACATAAAAGAAACTGCCAAATAGCAGAAGACACCATAAGTCAAAAAGATTTTGTAATTCACAGAGCTAAAGGGCAATTGTTTCAATTTTTAAAGAACTCCTGTAAAAGATCAACAACCCAAAAGAAAAATGGACAATAGTCAGCTCACAGAGAATAAAAATAAGAACAAAAAGTTTCCATATACAAAGACTTTTACTTCTTTCAAAAATACAAACTAAAAACAACATTGAGATTCTACTTTTCACTTAGGTGATAAAAATTCAAAAGCATGACAACATGCTCTGTTGGTAAAAATGTGAAGAAGTAATCAGTATTTTCATGCATTACTGGTGGGGATGCAAATGATACTATCCTATGGAGGGGTATCTACAAACCACAGATATATTTACCCACTGGCCTTCTGGAATTCTATAATGACCCCCTCTGCCCATACACACCTGTGTATGGTTAAAGTTATTCACTGCAGCACTGTTTTAATCCAAGGAAACAACGTAAGTGTCCATCGAGAGAGGGCTGGTTAAATAAATGATGATACAATGGGATCCTGTGTAACTGTTAAAAATAATAAACAAGGAAGATCTCTAAGCATGTACATGGAAACCCTCTCCAGGCTAAGATTTTTTTAAAAAGAAAGATGGAAGAGTGTAACATAGTATGCTGCCTTTTGTGTAAGCACAGTGGAGTATGGAATGAAAATACATAATATTTGCATTTATTTATATTTGCATAAAGAAATACCTGAAGGATAAACAAAGAAACCAGTAAAATGAGTTATTTATAGAGGGCAGTGGTGGGCAGGAACAGGGTGGGAGGTGGTAGGGGTAAGAAGTAAGAATTTTCTGAATATATATTTTTTAGTTTTGACTTTTGCAATCATATTGTCTGTCAAAAACTAAAATAAAAAATGTTTATTAAAGAAAACATATGCCTAATTATTTTAATCACATTTCCATTTTAAAAAATTATACGTTTCAATGGACAAATATATCAACAGGAATTTAGAGATAACCTAATTATGCACATAACCCTTTTTATACTTAAATACAATTTTCATGATAGGCAAGAATTTTGGTATGATGGTTCATCTTTGAAGGTGTGGGTACAGTGGAAAGTGTTCTCACTTGGAAATCAGGAATACTGAGTTTTCATTTCTTGAAGCAACTCACTTGCAGTGTGACTTTGGGCAAGTCACTTCATTGCCTCATTCACCTTCATTTTTCTCTTATGATTAAAACGCTTAGTGTCTAACATAAGTGTTTCCATCTCTAACATTCTGTGATTGTGCTGATACTCTCCTAGGGTTCAGGTCTGAGTTTCTCCAACTTTATTTTCATTTCCATTTCCATTATTTCACTTAGGTTGACTTTCAGATAGGAAAACAAAGACAGGTTGCAGTTTGCTCCTAGTACAAAAATGATTGAGATCAACTCCATTTATCCTTAAGCAAAACCCTACCTACAAATATCCAGAATTAAGGATAATGGAAAAGTTTATGTTGTATCGATGCTAGCACAATAATAATAATAAAAAAAAGGATAAATTGAAGAAGTGTGTTTAATAAGTTTAAGACAGTGAATGAATTTACTTCAGTGGAAATCACCCAAGTAACTTTCTCCACTGAAAAGAATATAGTCTCATTTTGATGGGATGTAGCAGTTTGATATTATTTATAAATTCTAAAAAAGATACTGATTATGTTTGTAAACTGCTCTGTTCCTCTGGGCATGATACCCTTTGTATTAAATTCAAAGGTTTTATGTTTACTTGATTAAATCAAGATTAGGGCTTTGATTTGGACACGTCATTAGGGCGTGACTCAGGGTTGAGTACCTGCCACCTTGGTGGGCTGACAGAAACACTCACTCAGTAAGAAACACAGAAAAAGATAGGGAAGAGGAGAGAACTTGGTCATTTCAGTCCTGCCATGAGACAGAAAGGAGAAGGCTCAAACAGCTAAAGCCCCAGGAAGAGAGACGAGCCCTACACCAGCCTATAGCTGAGATCATAAGAAGGTGGGACCACAGAGCCTTAGGAGGAGGAAGGAAGGAGAGACCAGGCAGAGGTTGCCCGCCATCTTGCTTTAACACATGGCAACAGACTTTGGTGAAGAAGTAACCTTGAGGTGGTCTCCTTAGGACCTTACAACTATAAGCTTCTACCCCAAATAAGTAACTTCTATAAAAGCCAACAGATTTCTGGTACTTTGTATCAGCAGCCCTTTGGCTAATACATGTGAGTAGCTACTTCTCTGAATTTAAAAAAATCTACTTAATTTCCAAAAGAGAAATCATTTGGGAAGGAGGAAGAAACACACAATGGAAGACTTCAAATAAGGTAAGTCACATATACACCTTTGAAATCTTTCCACTGACCAGTTGACAGTCAATTTTAATTTTTTAAATGTCACATTTATAATTAAAATAGCTAATCTAAGATATGCATTTAATTATACAAATTATTACATGAAATTATTCAATGTATTTCTTTAAACATTAGTATCTTCCCCATAAATTGTATCAGAAAAAATTTCTGCCATATTCATGATTGACTATCATCTCTTAAGGACTTCTGTTAGTTCAAAAGTTAGCCGTGATAAGTTAAAGATAAAAATTACCCATTTTTCTCATTAAAAAAAAAAACACTAAAAATATAAAAGCCATCTAAAATATAGTTAACCTTCTATGTATTAAGAAGAATATTTAAATTTATAACAAAAAATGTTATAGAAAGAAATTAAATCTATCACTTAAATTGTGATCTAATTTTATATTGACAGGGTATATGGAAAAGAAAGGTATAAGAACTAAATTCTTATCTTCCATAGTATTAAGTCATTATTTGTCTATCTTGAAAAATCAAGGAGCAGCATAAACATGTTATTTTAAAAATACAGCGGTAAGTAGAGAAGAAATAACTGTAAGATTTGAAACAGACTGCTTGTGGACAGAAATCAGGGCCAAAGAAAAATAAAGCAGGGGAACATTGTTTTGCTTCGTGTCTAAGGAAATACCTTGCAAAACTATGTGACTCAAAAAAAAAAAAAAAATGTTTTTTTAAGGTACCAGGGCCGAGAGTTGAATCCAGGTCCTTGTGTGTGGTGAGCTTGCGCTCAACCACTGAGACCCATTGGCCTCCCCAAGCTGGTTTCCTTGTTCGTTTGCTTGTTGCTTGTTTGTTTTGTTCTGTTTTCAGGAGGCACCAGGAACCAAACCAGGACCTCCCATGTGGGAAGCAGGCCCTCAACTGCTTGAGCCACATCTGCTTCCCCTATTTGACTTTTAAAAACATGTACAGGATAAGATAAGAGTAACAGAGACCAGATTTACAATCCCACCTAAAAAAACCCAGACAAAATATATCAAACAGTTTTAAAGACATTGGCATTAAGCAGTGAAGGACAATGATCCCTAAAATACAGGAATCAAGGCGAATAAGATTGCACCAGGTTACTAACTGCGTTGAGAATTTCCAGGCCACAAAACAGGGAATGGGCCGAGAGGAATCCCTGAGTTGAGGAGATGAAGCTGAGAGTCTGAGATCAAGGCAACAAAAGTTCTCAGGAGTGAGTACCAGAGATGAGAAAGTTGCAGAGAAAAAGAATTCCAGAGATCTGTGCAGGGTTTCCTAGAGTAGTCAGCAGAATACCAAATAGGCCATGTGTATGTGGAAACTATCCGAGGACAGGGAAGGAGAGGATTAGTGGGAACAATACATATGCTTACAATGATCTACAAGAGGTACCAGTTTCTGCCAGCAAGACTGGAAAATCTTATAACCATGGGGCATTGAGTAGAGTACTCAGAAGGGCCTTCCCTCAGTGCTGGGAATAACTAGACCTAGACTAAATGCTACCCAGTATTCTTCTCATCTAACAAAAACTGTAAAAGCAACATCCCAAATGGTCAAACTGATTCCAAGTAACTTAACTGTATCCCTGGGAAAAACTCAGAGGCATACAAAAGTTTCCAGCACCCAAAAAGGTAAGATTCACAATGTCTGGCATTCAAAGATAAACAGACATGCAAAGAAGCAGGAAAATATGTTCCATAATCGAGAGAAAAATTGATCAACTGAAAGAGACCCAAACTTGACAGAGATGTTGTATTTGGCAGACAGGGACATTAAATCAGCTGTGACAGTTTGAAGCTTTTTGTGGATCCCAGAAAAGATTATGTACTTGAAGCTAATCCATTCCTGTGGGGGCTGGACCAAGTTGGCGGACCTTTGACGATTACTTCAGTGAGATGTGACCCAGGGTAGGTCTTGGTCCTCTTACTCAAGTTCTTTATAAATGGAGGACTAAAAGCAGAGACACACAGAGAAAAAGCAGGAGAGACAGAGAAACCCTGAGAAGCTGACAGAGTGGTCCCAGAGGCCAGAGGATGGAATCAGTGGTGCACAGAGGCACAGAAAGAAGCCTCTGAGAGGCTGAAAGAGACAAGACCAGAGGAGAGAGGAGTCATATGCCTAATCACCCACAGCCGAGTTCGGGGAGAAAGTAAGCCTGAAGTAGAAGGCAGAGACCCAGACTGCAGAGCTGCCATTATGTCTTGCCACACAGCAGGAGTCCAGGATTGTCAGCAGCTGATATTTGGTAAGACAGCCTCTCTGAGGATGCCTTGATTTGGATACTTTCATGGCCTCAGAACCGTAGGCTTTTAACCTAATAAATACCCAATATAAAAGCCAACCCATTTCTAGTATATTGCTCCCAGCAGTTTTGTTTTTTTTTTAAAGATTTATTTATTTCTCTCCCCTCCCACCCCGGTTGTCTGTTCTCTGTATCTATTTGCTGTGTCTTCTTTGTCCACTTCTGTTGTTGTCAGCGGCATAGGAAACTGTGTGTTTCTTTTCGTTGTATCATCTTGTTGTGTCAGTTCTCCGTGTGTGTGGCGCCATTACTGGGCAGGCTGCACCTTGTTTCGCACTGGGCGGCTCTCCTTACGGGGCACACTCCTTGCGTGTGGGGCTCCCCTATGCGGGGGACACCCATGTGTGGCTCAGCACTCCTTGCGCGCATCAGCACTGCGCATGGGCCAGCTCCACACGGGTCAAGGAGGCCTGGGGTTTGAATCGCGGCCCTCCCATGTGGTAGGTGGATGCCCTAAACACTGGGCCAAGTCTGCCACCTCCCAGCAGTTTTAACAAACTAAAACAAGTTTATTACTATATTCTGTATGCCCCAAAAGTTAAGTAGAGACAGACTATGTAAATAAGACCAACATGATTAAAAAAAAAACCAAATCTACAAAAAACCTACATCTAACATAGTTAATGGTAAAAGACTGAATGTGAATGTTTCCCCCTTACAACAGGAATAAGACAAAGATGACCAGTAAGGCTCTATATTTTTTTCCCTGTATATTGGCCACTTATTTTCTTCCTGTATTGAACAGTTTATTCTTATCCAATGCCTGCTTTGCTACTGGAGTACTTTTTTCTCTTGATACATAAAAAATTCAGTAAATATTAAAGATATTGACCCTTTGTTCCATTATATCTGTTTTAACTATAAACTTCCATAGATTTAAAAACTTTCAATGTGGTCAAATAATTCATTGGAAGTCTTCTAATTCACTTACAAAACACTTTTTCCTTTATTTTTTAATATTTTTTATGGTTTCATTTTCTAACATTTTAAATATACCTGGAGTTTATTTTGGTATGAAGCTCCAATTTTATTCTTATTTGAGAGGTGGAGGGGCAGACAAGACTTCTTTTAAAGGGCCAATGATTTGAAAATGATTCTTTGCCTTTCTCTAGAACTATTATTATCTTTTGTTTAAAGTAACAGATTAAAAATAATCACTGTTAAATAATACATTATATATTCAATTCAATTCAACAAATACTTATTGAAGGTCAACTACAAGTTAGGTTTGAGGGATATAACATAGAACAAAACAAAGATGGTCCCTACCTTCCTAGACTTTATGCATGGCTTAGCAATTAACAGTAATTATTCTAAAAACTACCAGTGTGGTTAGTGGAATCAAATGAGTCAGACTACATGCTTTACACTCTTTAAAATTAAAAAGAGAGCATAAAACAAAACTTAAAAAAAAAAAAAACCCAAAAAAACAAATTTCTCATTGAATTATTCCTAGATATTTATCTCCTTTTTTTTTTTTTTGAGGAACTGGTGGCTGGGGATTGAACCGAGGACCTTGTATTTGGGAAGCCAGTTCAACCAACTAAGCCACATCAGCTTTCCTGAGTTAGTTTTTGCATTTGATTTATTTTGCTTGTTGTTTTCGTTTTTTCTTCAGGAGGCACCAGGAACTGAATCTAGGACCTCCCATGTGGGGGGTGGGAGCTCAACTGCTTGAGTCACATCAGTTCCCCTTAGTTGTCATTTTTCGGTCTACTCTAAGTGGGACCTTTTCCGATTACATTCTCTAATTTTTTCCTTTCTGTAACATCATTTCTTCAGTATTGGGGGAAAAAAAATCTGACAGAATAATCTGTTTCCTAGATCCCCAAATCATTATTGTTTTATTAAGACTAACAAATCAAACTGAATGCACCAAAAAGTAGAATTCTGGATCTATATACAGATCTATTTTTATAGAGTGCTGCAACCTAGACAAAGTATGTTACCTTCATTATAGGCCACTGGATTGCCAATCTTTAATCCAACTGCTTCAGCTGATTTCAAAACTTCTAGTTCCATCAAAATAACTACTCTCCTACAAAGGTAAACAAATACAAACAAGTTAGAATAAAAAAATAAATTCACAAACCCTTCAATAAAATGACAAGGTACTTAAAAAGCTTTCTCCCAATGATCATTTTTACAAAACTATTTTCCTTTGTCACTGTTTTTCACTGCTGTATAACTTCAGAAAAATATATCGCTTCCTACATAAATATTTCCCTTAATCTTTCACTGCATCATTATCGAGACTTTCTATGATTGCAGGCTTTTCATATTCTAGCTAGTCCCTTAATTAAAATGCAGCACATTTACTATATACAGTATTGTCAAGGATCAACTGACATGATACGAATTTAGATTATTAAACACAAGAATATATAGACAGAAAAAGATCATCAGTTTTCAGAAACATACTTTTCTAAACAATTACTTTGTCTCAGTGAAAACCAATTTTAACTACAGATATTTAGAAATGTAATTATTACTTATCTTTAAGAACCTATATTTCACTCTGATTAAAAGCTACCTTTCATTCTGATTAAAACCTTTTTAATAACTTCCCAATGACCTTAGACCAAAAATGAAAACCTTTGATCTGGCCTATGAGGTTCTACATGGTCTGGCCTTGCTAACTTCTCTCCAGCTCAGCTCACACCACTCCCCAATGACTCTATGCCCTATATCCATAGCATTTTCTTTCAGTTCCTAGGATATGCTATCATCTCTCCTGCCACAGGCTTCTGTATGTACATGCTGCTGATTGTGATGCTCTTCCTCATTCTCCCATCATCTATCATTCATTTTTTGCTTTCCTTTCAAACATCACTTCTAGAGACACTTCTTTAATCATTAGCTGAGATCAGGTTTTTGTTGTTATTATATTCTCTCCTACAGCCATAATTTCTTTTCTTCAGAGCACTTCTCTCAATTTTTAAAATTTATTTTTCCTCTTCCCTTCCCCGCCTCCCCCCCCAGTTGTCTGCTCTCTGTGTCCATTCACTGTGTGTTCTTCTGTGTCTTCCTGTATTCTTGTCAGCAGAACCCAGAATCTGTGTCTCTTTTTGTTGCACTATCTTGCTGTGTCAGCTCTCAATGTGTGCGGCGCCATTCCTGGGCAGGCTGCACTTTTTTTGTGCTGGGCGGCTCTCCTTATGGGGCACACTCCTTGCACGTGGGGCTCCCCTACGTGGGGGACACCCTTGCATGGCATGGCACTCCTTGTACATGTCAGCACTGCGCATGGGCCAGCTCACCACACAGGTCAGGAGGCCCTGGGTTTGAACCCTGGACTTCCCATGTGGTAGGCGGATGCCCTATCCGTTGGGCCAAATCTGCTTCCCTCAATTATTAATTATATATTTGTTAGTGATTATTTGATTATTATCTCTCCTACTAGACTGTAGTATTTTCAGTGAGGGCAGGTATCCTCCAGTGAAATGCAGCAAATCATCCAAGGCAGGCTGCTCAACACAAACTTGAATAGAACATCAATGATAGCTAAACTAGGGTAGTGGCAGTAAAGATGAAAAAAATGGGTGGTTCAAAGCAAAAGTTAACCAATATAGTAAACTCAGTTTCATCAGGTTATATATTCTTTAAATAGTCTCATTGGTGTATTTTGGACTGTCGATTCAATTGATCAGTTTGTGCTGTTTTTACTAGGTTTCCATGTCAGAATTATGTTAATTGAACAAAATAATCTTGAAATGGTTTCTTCTTAAAAATCAGATAGAAATAGATATCCTATAAAATCTGATAGATTTTAGTGGTGGATATTTAACCTTTCAAAAATTATACAGAACATATAAAAATGGAAGGCTTATCAATTACTTGGCATTACCCTAATATTAAAACTTAAGAGAATACATACTCAAAAAAATCAAGACTAAGTTCATCTAGTAATGTACATACAAACATACATGCATCCTGAATAAAACAATAACAAGAGGAATGTAGCAACATATTAAAAGAACATACCAATACCAATTTATAGAAAATAGACGACAGAGGAACACGTCGCATCACTTTACAGAGATGCAATCAGCAAAATCCAGACTACAGTGGAAAACTGCACATGAGGATAAATAACAAGTGATCTGGTTTCTTAAAAAACAAAACCAGTAAAGAAGGAAATAGGAATATGGAGGAACCAACAGACCCAGAGACCTAAAAGACATATCTTTCTACTGTAGTGTGAGCTTTACTTTGTATTCTTTTGTTATTTATTTATTCACCTCTTCCCCTTGTTTTGCGCTTGCTGTCTGCTCTCTGTGTCCGTTTGCTGTGTTTTTCTTCTATGTCTGCTTGTCTTCTCTTTAGGTGCCACCAGGAACTGAGCCTGGGATCTTCTGGAGTGGCAGAGAGGCGACCATTCTCTTACACCACCTCAGCTCCCTGGTCTGCAGTGTCTCTTACTGTCCTACTCTGTGTCTTTTTGTTGTGTCATCCTGCTGCACCAGCTCTGCACATTGGACAGCACTCCACGCAGGCCAGCTCTCTGCTCAGTCCAGCTTGCCTTCACCAGGAGGCCCAGGGAATCAAACCCGGGACCCCCCATATGGTAGATGGGTGCCTAATCACTTGAGCCACATCTGCTTCCCTGGATTCTGATTCAGATAAATTGTAAAATATATATATGTGTGTGAATATATATAATATGTAAAATTGAACACTTGCTGGTATTTGATACTTTAGGTAGAAATGGTATTTTTAGAGACTTATTTTTTAAGGCTAGATACCAGAATATTCATGGATGAAATCATATGGTAGCTGGGATTTGCTTCAAAATTAAAGAGGGGGCAGATGGGGAAGGGATATAGATAAAATAAGATTGGATGTCAGGTGACAATTTGAAGCTGGATGATGGGTGGGATAGGTGGGAGCTCATAATACTACTATTCTATAGTCTAGCTACTTTTGTATATGTTTAAAATCATGCAGAATAAAAAAAACCAAATAATATTTTAAAAAGAGGCAAAGAAAAAAACTGAAAAGGCCTGGAACAAAACAGATTTATTGTTATTATAGTTATAATCTTGTGTTAATGGAAGAAATTGTAACATTGATACAAAGACAGTGTTGCCAGGGGTTCAGAAGCAAGGGGAAGGGATGAATAGGTGGAATACAGGGCATATTTAGGACAGTGAAATTGTTCTGTATGATACTGCAATGATGGACACATGACACTACATTTTTCAAAGCCTATAAAACTGTACAGCACAAAGTATAATGTAAACCGTAGCAGTTTGATATGGTTATGAATTCCAAAAAGAAATATTGGATTATGCTTATAATCTGATCTGTACCTGGGCATGACTGAGTTATGATTAGAGTATTGCACCCCCACCCCTTGGTGGGTGGGGACTCACAGATAAAAGGCATGGCAAAGGACAGAGTTGGAGTCTTCTGATGTTAAAAGTTTTGATGTTGGAATCTGATGCTGAAGACTTAAGCTGGAACTCTGGGAAGCAAGCTCGCAGAGGAAAGAGAAGCCAGCCCCAGGAAGGAAGGAACCTTGAACCCACAGAAAAGCAAGCCCAGGAACGAAGGAACCCAGGAAGCCTAAACCCTCGGAGACATCGGCAGCCATCTTGCTCCAACACATGAAAACAGACTTTGGTGAGGGAAGTAACTTATGCTTTATGGCCTGGTATCTGTAAGCTCCTACTCCAAATAAATACCCTTCATAATGCCCAGCAGATTTCCGGTATTTTGCATCAGTACTCCTTTGGCTGACATACATAAACCATAATGTAAACTACAGACTTTGATTAGTAGCAGTGATTCAATATTGGTTCATTAACTGCAACAAATGTACCACACTAATGCAAAATGTTAATGATAGGGGAAACTATATATAGATGTGGTGTAGGGGGAGAATTTCCTATACTTTCGGTATAATTTTTCTATAAATGTAAATCTAAAATCTCTAAAAATAAAGATTATTACAAAAGAAAGAGAGTTCACTGCAGGAATGCAATGATAGTTCAATATTAAATCATCTATTAAAGTAATTCATAATATTAAAGGTCTAAAAACAATAATTTTTTTAAAAGAAAAGCTTCTAGAAAATTCAGTAGCCATTCCTGACAAAACTCTAATAGAAGGGCCTAAAGTCCACGTACTTTACATGATAAACATCATGCTCAGCACTAAAATAAAAATATATCAATTAAAAGTAGGGTACAAATCAGGTACCTGCTTACACCATTATGTCCAACACTGTTTTGATGGTTCTAACTAGTAAAGTAAGACTTAAAAAACAAAAACACAAAATAAATGACAAGTGATATAAACATTGGAATACAGGGATAACACATTTGCATATCTAAAAAATCCAAGAGACTTTAAAGGATACAGACCATAATCTTAGCCCAAACAAGCCTTTTGCCTTTTTTTTTTAATTTGACAATATAATCCTAAAATTCATATGAGAGAATAAACACTGGAGAACTAATGAGAAAACTTTAGGGGAAAAAAAAGGTAAGGGAGGACAGGACCTATAAAGTTACTTTTTTTTTTTAAGATTTATTTATTTATTTATTTCTCTCTCCCTCACCCCGGTTGTCTGCTCTCTCTGTCCATTCGCTGCGTCTTCTTTGTCCGCTTCTGTTGTCAGTGGCAGGGTAATCTGTGCCTCTTTTCCCCGCGCCATCCTATTGTGTCAGCTCTCCGTGTGTGTAGCACCATTCCTGTGCAGGCTGTACTCTCCTTGCGCTGGGCGGCTCTCCCCACGGGGCGCACTCCCTGTGCATGGGGCTCCCCCATGCGGGGTCCCCCGTCGTGGCAGGGCACTCCTTGCACGCGCACCAGCACTGCGCATGGGCCAGCTCCACACCGGCCAAGGAGGCCCGGGGTTTGAACCGCGGAACTCCTATGTGGTAGACGGACGCCCTAACCACTGGGCTAAGTCCGCCACCTATAAAGTTACTTAAGCACTAAAATACTCTACAGATGATACTTAAACCAAAACTCTACGGCAAACCTAGAGGTATAGGTTATTAGGTGATAAGAGGAAGGCTGAGAAGGACTACTCATGCTTAATATATGCAGAAGTTATATTAACTTGACAGTAAAAGTGTGGAAATGGATAGAATTGATGGTAATTCATTACAGTGAGTAGCAGCTGGTTTATAAATGGGATTATGGCTGAAAAGGATAGTCTAGGGATGTAAATGTCCATTGAAAGAAAGCTAGAGAATAATATAGGGACTGAATAATAGTGAACCCAGAGGTGGATGAGAGTTGTGGTTGGCAGTACAGATGGAAGTGTCCTTCTGTGAGCTAGAGCACATACAGCACTTCTGCAGGGTGGTAGGAATGTGGAGAAGCACGGGAAAAATATAACTGGTGTGACCTATGGACTGTGGTTAACAGCAATACTGCACTATTCACATATCAAAACCAAAGATAATGGGGGGGGGTACGGAAAAAGTGTGCCAAATGTACACTATGGACCATGGTTGGTGGTAATACCCTGATGACATTATCTCTAAATCTGTAACAAATGTTCCACCATGGTGTGGTATGTTGGTGAAGGGATGTTGGATGGGAGTTCTACACATGTGCATGACTGTAAGATCATAACTTCTGTAATAAAAATATACTTAAAAATATAATAATAATAAGGCTGGTTGGAGGAAAAATACACCAAATGTTGATGATATGGAATATAGTTAGTAATAATGTTTTGATGATATTCTTTCATAATTTGTAACAAATATCTCACAACAATGCAAGGTGTTGGTGGTGGGTTGATGTATGGGACCCCTGTATGATGATATGTATGTTTGCTTTGCAAGTTCACAATTTTTACTATACACTTATTGTTTATGTATGTTTATGTATGAATGATATATTTCAATAAATTTTTTTTTAAAACTATGGCAGATAATAAGTGTTGGCAAGATGTGAAGAAACTGTAATCCTCATACACTGTTAGTGGAAATGTAAATTGGTGCAGCCGCTTTGGAAATCAATCTGGCAGTTCCTCAATAAATTAAAAATATAGTAGGGAAGCGGACTTGGCCCAGTGGTTAGGGCGTCCGTCTACCACATGGGAGCTCCGCGGTTCAAACCCCGGGCCTCCCTGACCCGTGTGGAGTTGGCCCATGCGCAGTGCTGATGCGTGCAAGGAGTGCCGTGTCACGCGTAGGGGAGCCCCATGCGCAAGGAGTGCGCTCGTAAGGAGAGCCGCCCAGCGCGATCAAGAAAGTGCAGCCTGCCCAGGAATGGCACCGCCCACACTTTCCGTGCTGCTGACGACAAAAGAAGCGGACAAAGAAACAAGACGCAGCAAATAGACACAGAGAACAGACAACTGGGGGAGGGGGGGAAATAAATAAATAAATAAATCTTTTAAAAAAAAAAAAAAGAGTTAACATTTAACCCAGCAATTCCATTCTAGGTATATACCCGAGAGAAATAAATGTCCATACAAAAACTTGTATATAAATGTTCATAGTAGGGAAGCAGATGGATAGCAGATGCTCAATGGATAGAGCATCCGCCTACCACATGGGAGGTCCACGGTTCAAACCCAGGGCTTCCCAACCTGTGTGATGAACTGGCCCATGCACAGAGCTGATGCGCGCAAGGAGTGCAGTGCCACGCAGGGGTGTCCCCTGCATAGGGGAGCCCCACGTGCAAGGTGTGTGCCCCATAAGGAGAGCTGCCCATCTCAAAAAAAGTGCAGCCTGCCCAGGAGTGGCACCACACACACGGAGATGACACAACAAGAGACACAGATTTCTGGTGCCACTGACAAGAATACAAGCAAGACGCAGAAGAACACACAGTGAATGGACACAGAGAACACACATCTGGGGGGGGGGAGAAGGGGAGAGAAATAAATAAAATTTTAAAAATAAATAAACGTTCATAGCAGCATTCCACATAATAGCTAAGAAGTGGAGATAACCTAAATGTCCATCAGCTGATGAATGGATAAACACATTGTGGTACATTCATGCAATGACTATTATTCAGCCATAAAAAGGAATGAAATGCTGATTCATACTATAAGGATGAACCCTGAAACTTTATGCGAAGAAGCCAGGCATACATACTGTATGATTCCATTTACATGAAATGTACAGAACAGGCAAATCTATAGAGACAGAAAGTAGTAGTGGTTGTTGAAGACTGGGGTGGGTGGAGGCAGGGAATAAGGTAACTGAGAGTGATAGCTAAAAGTACAGGATTACACGATTTCCTTTTGGAGTGATGATTATGCTCCAGTGGAATGTTGCACAACTCTGTGAATATATTAAAAACTATTGAATTATAAACTTGAAATGGGTTAACTGCATGACATGCAAATTATATATGAATAAAGCTGTTACCAAAAAGAAATAAAAACAAAGAAACTCTATGGGTACTAACAAAGGAATAGACAAACTGATCAAAGAAAAGAACGGCAAACTCAAAACAGACTAGATAAATGGAATATCAATTTCTCTGCTCATCTACTTTTGCCCAATCCATCAATTCTCCACGTAGCCATCAGAAAAATCTTTTGAAAACTTTTCAAAAGTCAGATCATAGGAAGTAGATTTGGCTGAATGAATAGAGCATCTGCCTACCACATGGGAGGTCCAGGGTTCAAACCCAGGGCCTCCTGACCCAGGTGGTGAGCTGGCCCATATGCAGTGCTGATGCACGCAAGGAGTGCCGTGCCACGCAGGGGTGTCCTCCACATAGGGCAGCCCCACACACAAGGAGGGCACCCTGTAAGGAGAGCCACCCCACATAAAAAAAGGGCAGCCTGCCCAGGAGTGGTGCTGTACACATGGAGAGCTCATGCAGCAAGACAGCAAAACAAAGAGACATAGATTCCCAGTGCTGCTGACAAGAATGTAAGCGGACACAGAAGAACACACAGCAAATAGACACAGAGAACAGATAATGGGGTGGGGGGGGAGGGAAGAGAAATAAATTAAAAAAAAAAAAAAAAAGAAAATCTGAAAAAAAAAATCAGATCATACTATACTTGCTTCTCAAAACCCTCCAATGGCTTCTCGTCACACTCAAAACAAAAATCTACCTCTTGGGAGCAGATGTGGCTCAAGCAGTTGAGTGCCTGCCTCCTATATGGGAGGTCCCAGGTTTGGTTCCCGGTGCCTCCTGAAAAAAGTACAAGCAAAATAAATGAAAAAACCAACTCAAGGGGGGACACGGACTTGGCCCAATGGACAGGGCATCCGCCTACCACATGGGAGGTCTGCGGTTCAAACCCCTGACCTCCTTGACCTGTGTGGAGCTGGCCCATGCGCAGTGCTGATGCACGCAAGGAGTGCCCTGCCACGCAGGGGTGTCCCCCACATTGGGGAGTCCCACGCGCAAGGAGTGCGCCCCGTAAGGAGAGCCGCCTAGTATGAAAGAAAGTGCAGCCTAAGAATGGCGCTGCACACACAGAGAGCTGACACAAGATGATGCAACAAAAAGAAATACAGATTTCCAGTGCCATTGATAAGGATAGAAGCGGTCACAGAAAAACACACAGAGAATGGACACAGAGAGCAGACAACTGGGGGGAGGGGAACGGGAGAGAAATTTTTTAAACAAATCTTAAAAACAACAACAAAACCAACTCAGGGAAGCTGATATGGCTCTGTGGTTGAGTGCTGGCTTCCCACATATGAGGTCCCAGGTTCAATCCCAGGCCCCAGTACCTAAACAGCAACAACAACAACAACCAAAAAAACTACCTCCTTACTGGGGTATGCAAGTTCTCCAGGACATGGGATACCCATTTGGAAAAAATTTAGGCTAGACTTCCCTCATATCCCTATATAAGAATAAATTTTCAGATCAACTACGGTCTGTTTTTAAAATCTACAGAGGTATGTGAAGAACTATGAAGTATTTTTATGACCTGAATGGGAGGTTTCCTAAGACATAAAACCCAGAACCATAATAAAGGGAAAAACGGACAAATATGACTAGACCTTAAAAATTTAATTTCATATTACAAGACACCATAAACAAATAATTCATGGGGTAAATATTTGAAACAGAAAACAAGTTAACCAACATCCCTGGTTTTCAAAGAAGTCCTACAAATTAAAAAAAAAATTTTGGAGGTACTAGGGATTGAACACATGGCCTCATACATGAGAAGCAGGCACTCAAACACAGCTACAGCTGCTCCCCAATGAGAGTTTTGTGGATTTTTTTTTTCAATTTGTTTTTTTTTTTCCCCAGGCAGTACCAGAGATTGAACCCAGGACCTCATACACAGGAAGCAGGAGCTCAACTACTTGAGCTACATTTGCCCCCCGTATTATTTTTTTTAAAGATTTATTTATTCCACCCCCTCCTCATTGTTCTGCGCTTCCCTGTTTGCTTTCTGTGTCTATTCACTGTATTTTTCTGTGTCCGCTTGTCTTCTCTTCAGGCGGCACTGGGATCCAATCCTGGGACCTTCTGGAGTGGGAGACAGGTGCTCAATCTCCTGCGCCACCTCAGCTCCCTGGTCTTCTGCATCTCTTACTGTCTCTCCTCTGTGTCTCTTTATTGCATTGTCTTGCTGCGCAGCTTTCAGTGCGAGTTAGCATGCCCTGTGGGTTAGCACTCCACCTGGCCAGCTCGCCCTCACCAGAAGGCTCCGGGAGTTGATCCTTGGACCTCCCATATGGTAGATGGGAGCACAAGTGCTTGAGCCACACCATCCCCCTGGGATTTATTTTTAAAAATACCAGCTCTTGAAAAGCTTAAGGGGAAACAGGTACTTTTAAAAAAATACAGCTTTATTGACATATATTACATATCATAAAATTCACCATTTAAAAGTGAACAATTCAGTGATTTTTTTTGTATATGCAGAGTTGTACAAGCATCGCTACTATCTAATTTCATAAAATCCCAAAAAGAAACCCTGTACCCATTAGCAGTCACTCCTCATCCCACTGCTCCTCAGAATCACTAATCTAATTTGTTACTATGGATTTGTCTATTCCAAAACAGGCACTCTTACAAATGTTGATGAGTATGTTAATTGTATACCTTCTACAAACAGATGTCTTTCGACCCGCAATACTAATTCTAGTAATCTACCTTTCAGAAAGAGCATGTAAAGATAAATGTACAAGGATGACTACTAAACCTCTGGAATAAAAAATGACCATCAAAAGGATAAGGAAGTAAATAAAATCTTACACACACACACAGTCTCTCCGTAGAAGTAGGAAAGATTACAAGGTACGGCACTGTGCTGAGGTGATGGAATAAGTCAGAGCCCATGGGGTGGAATTCTCTCTTTGACTGGAGAGAATGGGCTCTCAAGCTGGAGTTTCCTAGTGTGGTGATTTGGAATTATGTACCCCAGAAAAACATAAGCCATTCCTGTGAGTGTGAACCCACTGTAAATAGGACTTTTGATGAGGTTATTTCAGTTAAAAGATGCCCAACAGAATCAGGATGGGTTTTAATCCTATTACTGGGAACCTTATAGAGAAGGTCACAGAAGAAGAAAGTATGAGGATCAGTCAGAAGCTGGAAGTCAAAGGAACTCCGAAAAGAAAAGGCCAGATGGCACCATGTGCATTGCCATGTGACAGAAAAGCCAAGAAACCCCAAAGATTGCCAGCCAGTCAGAAGATACAGACCCCAGGAAGAAGCAAGCTTTCTAGTCACTGCAACCATGAACCAATAAATTCCTGTTGTTGAGCCAACCTATTGTATGATACTTGTTTTAGTAGCTGGAAAAATAAAAAATCCAGCAAGGACTGTACTCACCCCCAGCAAAGGCCTCCATCCTGGGGGCAGACTTGGCCCAGTAGTTAGGGCGTCAGTTTACCACATGGGAGGTCCGCGGTTCAAACCCTGGGACTCCTTGACCCGTGTGGAGCTGGCCCATGCACAGTGCTGATGCACGCAAGGAGAGCCATGCCATGCAGGGGTGTCCCCTGGGTGGGAGAGCCCCACGCGCAAGGGGTGCGCCTCATAAGGAGAGCCGCCCAGCACTAAAGAAAGTGCAGCCTGCCCAGGAATGGTGCTGCCCACACGGAGAGCTGACACAAGATGACGCAACAAAAAGAGACACAGAGTCCCATGCCTCTAACAGAAGCGGACAAAGAAGACAACGCAGCAAAAAGACACAGAGAACAGACAAGGGGCGGGGGGGGGGGCAGCGGCAGGGAATAAATAAATCTTTAAAAAAAAAAGGTCTCCATCCCCTCCCACCATGCCCTAGATGATAGGAAAGTAAATAGAAAGCACCACTTAAGTACTCAGAGGTTATGCATGAGTAGGATAAAAAGAAACAACAGGGGAGCAGATGTGGCCCAAGTGGTTGAGTTCCCACCTCCCACATGGGATGTCCAAGTTTCTGTTCCTGGTGACTCCTGAAAACAAACAAACAACAAGCAAACAAGAGAAAAGACCAACTCAGGGAAGTTGATCTGGCTCAGTGGTTGAGTGCCTGCTTCCCACATTCGAGATCTCAGGTTCAATTCCCAGCCACCAGTGCCTCAAAAAAAAAAAAAAAATAAATAAATAAATCCATACCAAGATTGCAACATACAATAGCACATAAAAATTAAAGAAACATGGGAGACAAAAGAGAAAGAACTCAGTTCAAAAGAAATCAGGGGGGAGAGATGTGGCTCAAGCAGCGGAGTGCCCACCTCCCACATGGGAGGTCCCACATTCAGTTCCTGGTGCTTCCTGTAAAAACAATCAATCAGCAAAACAAACAAAAAGACCAACTCAGGGAACATGATGTGGCTCAGTGGTTGAGTGCCAGCTTTCTACATATGAGAGATCCTGGGTTTAATCACCTGCCCCAGTATCTCAAAACACACACACATACAAACAAAAAAACCATAAGCCAAGAAAGAGAATAGTATTCAAGAGTAGTTTGAAAAATAAATAAAACTATGAATTCAATAAAATAAAAGCCAAAAGATAAGTTAAGAGATTGAGAAGAAAAGGAGTCTGAAAGGCTAAGGGAAAAACCAAGAATAAAAGTAATGTCATTACATATTTAAAACTTAAATTACAAACATCAAAGAACAGAACAGAGAAATCTAAAAACTGAACTACTCTCATGTTGGAAAAGCTTCAGGTAATTCAATGCACTCACTAACAAGATTAAAGCAAGCTGAACACATACATGGAGGACAAGCTATCTACAACATATGACTGGTATTCCTAAAACATCAAACTCAATACATGAAACAGAAAGTTTTAAGAAATAACACAGAAAAAAATTCCTCAAAGAGAAGTAAGAATGAATCTGTGGACTGTTAGGACATACCATACACTAGAAGAAGAAGAAAAAACCAATGTGGAACAAATGAGATATAGCCTGGTTATGGCTTGAAATAAAAACAAAGAATTATTCAGGATAAACATAGAATAAGCAAAGCACTTACAAGGGAAGAAACTGAATCAGTTTGGCCTTAAGACTTATCCAGATCAACATTCAATGCCAGAAAACAAAATTCTGAGGGTAGAGCCATGTGACCCAAGAATATGATACCCAGTCAAACTGTCATCCTAATATAATGACAACAAGGTGATATTAGGGAATATGGCACTAATGAGGCATTCTAGAAAGAAAAAAAAAAAAAAAGCTCCTAAATGAAATCTAAACAAAAGCATCAAAATAAAGAACTCAGAAATAGGTTAAGGTAAAATGACTAATGGTGAACATTAATTTAAATACAGAATAAAACTAAAAGCTGTGGGAATTATGGCTATAGAATATAAATGTTATAAACCTTGAAAAGATAAAATCGTATCAGCAACAAAATTCAGGAGATGGAGAGGATGAATGCTACAGAAAATTTAAGAGTCCTAATCGGACTGACATAAAATTTTAAAAAACTAATTATTTTGTTATCTTTGTATTGTTTATAGTTTTTTTAATTGTAAACTTTTTATTTTGAAATACTTTCAAACTTATAGGACAATTATAAAAACAATACAAACCCCATAGAGAACTTCAGTGTACCCCTATTCCCCCCAATATCCCAATCCACCAATTTTAACCTTTTGCCAGACCTGCCGTATCCTAGCAATCTCTCCATCTGTCTTTCTACTTCTCAATCCATTTTCTGAACACTTAGAGTGTAGATCGTATATACCATGCTCCTTGAACACTTAACACTACCATGGACATTTCCTACCAATGATATGCACTTATGTAATTACCTTAAGAGCAGTTACTACAGTTATCAAGTTCAAGAAATTTAACACTGATATACAGCTTTCAGTCTACTTTTTTCATACGCCCCAACAATGTCCTTTCAAGCCTTCTTTCTTCTCTTGTTAGATCCCATCCAGGATCATGTATTGCCTTTAACTGTCATTGTCCCTTTAGTTGCTCTTTCTTTTTCTTTCATTTTTTTTTAAATTATGGGAACATATATACAATATATATACAACATAAACTTTCCCATCTCAATTACTACCAAGAATACCATTCAGTAGGATCAATCACATTCATTATGTAGCAGTACCCTCACTACCTCCCATTATTAAACTTTGCCATCTCTGCAAACAGAAACCTTACATCTATTCTGTATTAACTCCTCATTCCCCATTTCCCCACTGCTGGCAATCTGTACTCTTAAATTCTGCCTCTATGAGCTTGCATATTCTCTAACATTTTCAATGTAGTTACAATAGGGTTTAAACTTAACATCCTAAACCTGTAACAATCTTGTTTGCTTTGATACCAACTTAACTTCAGTAGTATACACCAACTATGTCCCTATAATCCTGTCTCCCCAGCTTTATGTTTTTGTCACAAATTACATGTTTATATATTATACATTTATACATTTGCCTCTTTGATCCTACAGGAAGTAAAAAAGTAGAGTTATAAACCAAAAGCCCAATAGTACTGGCATTTATATTTATCCCTGTCATTAACCTCACCAGAGATCCTTATTTCTTTACGCAGCTTCAACCTATTGTCTATTGTCTCTTCAACCTGCAGAACTCTTTAGCATCTCTTGTCTTGTAGGGTTGGTCTAGCAGCAAGGAACTCCTTTAGCTTGTTTTGCCAGCAATGTTTTATTTATTTATTTTGAGGTACTGAGGCCCAGGGATGGAACCTAGGACCTCATATGTGAGAAGCCAGTGCTCAACCACTGAGCCACATCAGCTTCCCTGAGTTGACTTTTTTTGTTTGTTTTGCTTGTTGTTTGTTTTTTCAAGAGGCACCTGGACCTCCCATGAGGGAGGTGGGTGCTCAACCACTTGAGCCACATCTGCTTCCCACTGGTAATGTTATTTTGGGGTTGTTTTTTTTAAAGATTTATTTTATTTACTCCCCCCAACCCTTGTTGTTTGCACTTCATGTCTGCTCTCTGTGTCCATTTGCTGTGGGCTCTCAGTGTCTGTTCATCTTCTCTTCAAGAGGAACCAGGAATCGAACCTGTGACCTTCCATGTGGGAGAGTGGTGCTCAATCACTTGAGCCACCCCTGCTTCCTGCTTTATTGTCTCTCATTGTCTTTCCTCTTTGTGTCTCCTTGTTATGGCATCTCATTGCATCGGCTCTCTGTGCCTGCCTGTAGCTCCAGCTTGCTGTCTTGCTTGTCTTCTCTAGGAGGCACTGGGAACCAAACCTGGGACCTCCCGTGTGGTAGGTGGGAGCTCAATTGCTTAAGCCACATCTGCTTCCTCTGGTAATGTTTTAATCTCAAGAAGGAAAAAAATAAGACACCTTTCCCAGTCTTTGTAGATAGACCTGAGTGAGTGCTCACCTTCCAGGCGCAGCCGTACAGTGAGTTTAGGGAATGGCTCCAGGCCAAAGCACAAGAGCTGCCCCGATCCTTTCTGCACTTGCCTCTTGTCTTGGGCTGCCTCTGTGGCATTTACCTGGATACAGATGTCCCTTCTTCTGTAGGCGTCTCCTCCTGGTCCCAGGCACCACACGAAATGTCCCACAGCCAGCCACCCCTTGCCCTGGGCAGCCATAGACTACACTCCCACAGCTTTCTCTAGGAGAGTTCGGCGAGCTGCCTTCTATGCACAGGGCAAGTTCTGGGACAAGGAGTCCTTCAGACTGCCACCAGACAGACTGCACCAGACACACAGGCTTCCAATATGTGCATGAGGGTTACTCTGCTCCCTCTGGAACCGGGACTAGGTATCTGCACTGACTGCGTGGGCAGGGTCTGCGCTGAGCCAGTGAGGGGATGGGGAAAGGGCCAGCCAGGGCACCATGAGACCGGCCACTTTTATCTGGTCATTTTCTTGATATGGAGCTTGCCCTGTTACTGCAGTCCTTTAACTGTTTTCTGGAAGTTTGAAGAAGATGTTTCTGCCAGTTCTTGTTGATTGCTCAAAGCTTCTTTTCAGTTTTTGCCTCATTTTAATCTTAATGGGATCTTAAAGAAAGTGCTCTCTTATCATAAAGAAACATTTATCTGACTAAATTTAGTTGTTCCTTTGGTTTATATGTGTTAAATAATTAAAAATTCAATTTTAAATAGAACATATGTATTTTTAAAAATTCTTTTAATTTTTTAAAAAAGTAATATAGCTACACAAAAGTTGCAAGAATAGTACAAAGAACTTCTATTTCCTGAACCATTTGAGAGTTGTTTCCAACATGAAGCTCCATACTTTCAGGATATTTTCCTATCTACCACAATACAACCATCCAAATTAGAAAATTAACATCGACACAGTACTTACATCTAAATCCACAGATCCCAATCCGCCTACCACATGGGAGGTTCGCGGTTCAAACCCCGGGCCTCCTTGACCTGTGTGGAGCTGGCCCATGTGCAGTGCTGATGCACGCAAGGAGTGCCGTGCCACGCAGGGGTGTCCCCGCATAGGGGAGCCCTACGCACAAGGAGTGCGCCCTGAAAGGAGAGTCGCCCAGTGTGAAAAAGTGCAGCCTGCCCAAAAATGGCACCACACACATGGAGAGCTGACACAAGATGATGCAACAAAAAGAAACACAGAGGGGAAACGGACTTTGGCCCAGTGGTTAGGGCGTCCGTCTACCACATGGGAGGCCCGCGGTTCAAGCCCCGGGCCTCCTTGACCCATGTGGGAGCTGGCCCATGCGCAGTGCTGATGCACGCAAGGAGTGCCGTGCCACACAGGGGTGTCCCCCGCGTAGGGGAGCCCCACGCGCAAGGAGTGCACCCATAAGGAGAGCCGCCCAGCGCGAAGGAGGGAGCAGCCTGCCGAGGAATGGTGCCGCCCACACTTCCCATGCCGCTGACGACAACAGAAGCGGACAAAGAAACAAGACGCAGCAAAAAGACACAGAAAACAGACAACCGGGGAAGGGGAGGGGAATTAAATAAATAAAAATAAATCTTTAAAAAAAAAAAAGAAACACAGATTCCTGTGCAGCTGACAACAACAGAAGTGGACAAAAAAGAAGATGCAGCAAATAGACACAGAGAACAGACAACTGGGGTGGGGGAGGGGGGAAGAGAAATAAATAAATCTTAAAAAAAAAGTTTCATCACTCACTGATGTACTTTATAGCAAAAATTATGTTTAATTATCATTTCTGTTTAGACTCTTTCAATCTGGAACAGTTTCTTTCCTTGACTTTCATGCTTGAGACTTTTGAAGATCAGAGGCCACTTATTGTTACATGTCCCTCAATCTGCCTGAGTTTTCTTTTCTTTTTTTTTTTTTTAAGATTTATTTATTTATTTAATTTCCCCCCTCCCCTGGTTGTCTGTTCTCGGTGTCTATTTGCTGCGTCTTGTTTCTTTGTCCGCTTCTGTTGTCGTCAGCCGCATGGGAAGTGTGGGCGGCGCCATTCCTGGGCAGGCTGCTCTTTCTTTTCACGCTGGGCGGCTTTCCTCACGGGCGCACTCCTTGCGCGTGGGGCTCCCGCACGCGGGGGACACCCTTGCGTGGCACGGCACTCCTTGCGCGCATCAGCACTGCGCATGGCCAGCTCCACACGGGTCAAGGAGGCCCGGGGTTTGAACCGCGGACCTCCCATGTGGTAGACGGACGCCCTAACCACTGGGCCAAAGTCCGTTTCCCTGCCTGAGTTTTCTTATGGTTTGATAAAGGTTGCATTTTTTACAAGAATATCACAGAAGTTAGGCTGTATTCCTCTCCTTGCATCCTATCAGAAGATGCATGATTTCCACCTGTTCCATTACTGGTAATGTTAACGTTTATTTTAAGAGTAAGTAAGGTGCTATCTGGCAAGCCTCCCCACTATAATGTTACCTCTTTCCCTTTTACAATAGGTATTTTGTAAATAACTTGTTTCTCATCAAACTTTTGCCTTAAATGGAATCGTATGTATCCTTATAAAAGGGGGGCAGAGGTAGATATTTCACCACACCCAGAAGAGAAGACACTGTGATCACAGAGGCAGAAAACGGAATGATGGCAGCCGCAAGCCAGCAGCCGCCAGAAGCTGAAAGTGGCAAGGAATGGATTCACCCCAGAGCCTTCAAGGGAGGGGGCCCTACTGACACCTTGATTTTGGCCCAGTGAAAGCAATTTCAGACTTCGGGTCTCCGTAACTGTGAGAAAATAAATTTCTACAGTTTTGAGCTACCATGTTTGTGGAAATAATTACTGAAGCCACAGGATATCAATATAGTATCCATCAGGGAACAGATGTGGCTCAAGCTGTTGAGCATCTGCTTCCCACATGGAAGGTTCTGGGTTCAGTTCCTGGTACCTCCTAAAAAAAAAAAAAAAAAAAAAAAAAAACACACAAAAAAGCAAAACAAATGAAAAAACCAACTCAGGGGAGCTGATGCAGCTCAGTGGTTGAGTACCAGCTTCCCACATACAAGGTGCCATGTTCAATCCCTGGCTCCAGTACCTCAAAAAAACACACAAAAAACAAAAACAAAAACAAACAAACAAGAAATAGTATCCATTGATGTTTCTGCCTGAACTAATTATTACTATGAAGGTTGTTAAAGAGTGATTTTTTTTTTAAAGATTTTTTATTAATTTCTCTTCTCTTCTGCCCACCCCTCCGCCATTATCTGCTCTCTTGTGTCCACTCACTGTGTGTTCTTCTGTGTCCACTTGTATTATCAGTGGCAATGGGAATCTGTCTCTTTTTGTTGCATCATCTTGCTGTGTCAGCTCTTCATGTGTGCGGCGCCACTCCTGGGCAGGCTGCGCTTTTTCACTTGGGGCGGCTCTCCTTGCGGGGCGCACTCCTTGCATGTGGGGTTTCCCTATGCAGGGGGGCACGCCTGCATGGCATGGCACTCTTTGCCTGTGGCAGCACTGCGCAGGGACCAGCTCACCACACAGGCCAGGAAGCCCTGGGTTTGGACCCTGGACCTCTTATATGGTAGACAGGTACTCTATCAGTTGAGTCACATCTGCTTCCCAAGGGGGTGATTTTCTAATTCCATAATTCCTTCTACATTTATTAGATGGCACTCTGTTGTAAGGAAAAGCTATCTATTACCCCCATGTATTCATTTATTCCGGTATGGACTCAAAAATTCTTATTTTATTTAATAGTTCTGTTACTACCATTATTTATTTTGCTTTTTTAAAACTGTCCTAGATTTGGCCAGTGGAAGATTCTGCAAGCTGGTATTGCTATCCATTTGACATCCACCTCCCCCTACGTCATCACTCTTTGAGCACTTCCTTCCTTTGTGGAACAACATACTTAAGGTTCATCTAGTAACTAACAGCTTGTAATAAGCCATTCTCCAAGGAGCCCTGGTTCCTTTTAGTGGAAAAGAGCATTTAGAAATCAAGATCTGAGTACTGGGGCACATGACTTTTGGGGCATTGCTGCTCCAAAGCTCTCTCAATAGACAGAGCTAGGAATTATACATGCACAAAAAATACATGTACCGAGAGAGTCTACAACCACAAGCAAGAAAGTCCCATCCACTGGCTGTATGGGACTAAAGCCCCTCTCAATTACAGGTGGAAAGGGTATCACCATCCCAGAATCCTCAGGATTGGGGAAATGAACTACAGACTAGAGTGAACTTACTGGTGTTCTACTATAGACTTACTGTGATTCTAGCAATGGATGATTTTAATTATTGATGTGGAGGCAGCGGTCATTGGAGGTTCTGAGGTCAGGGAGAGCAAAAACAGATGTGACATGGGGGCATTTTCAGGACTTGGGAATTGTCCTGAATGACACTGCAACAACAGATACAGGGAAGTATATGTTGCTCAAAGGACAGAGTGTCCGCCTACCATATAGGAGATCAGAGTTTGAACCCAGGGCCTCCTGGCCCATGTGGTAAGCTGGCCCACGAGCAGTGCTACCACACGCAAAGGGTGCCATGCCACGCAGGGGTGTCCCCCACGTAGGGAAGCCCCATGTGCAAGGAGTACGCCCTGCAAGGAGAGCTGCCCTGTGCAAAAAGCACAGCCTGTCCAGGAGTGGAGTCATACACATAGAGAGCTAACGCAGCAAGATGACACAACAAAAAAAGAGACACAGATTCCTGTGCTGCCGGATGAGAATACAAGCAGATACAGAAGAACACACAGTGAATGGACACAAGAGAGCAGACAAGGGGGGGGGGGGAATAAATTAAAGAAAACAACAATACAGATACAGGCCATTATATATCTTGCCATAACCTACAGAATTGTGTGGGAGAGAGTGTACACTACAATGTAAACTATAATCCATGCTTAGTGGCAATGCTCCAAAATGTGTTCATCAATTGCAATGATTGTACCACACTAATGAAGGATGCTGGTAATGTGAGTAAATGTGAGCAGTGTGGGCAGCAGGGCATATGAGAATCCCCTATATTTTTTATGTAACACGTACGTAATCTAAATATCTTTTTAAGAAAAAAACAAAATCCAAAAAACATGTAAACACATATACAAACCAAATGCCATTTATTTTTACATCTAGCTCTAGATACCAAAAACCTTGAATTCACCCTGATACCTCCAATTCCAATTCAGCATCACAGATTTCTCCCTAGGGTGGCTCTCATCCTAAATATGTTTACTTATTAGACACACACCCCCATATGTGACCAATCTCCTGTTGTCACCACACACACATCCCATATATACCCTTCTTCCCATGCTCTGATTCCAATACCCAGCTCCAGGCCACCACAATCCCATTACTAACAAATACCCTCCTCTCCCCATATGGGTTCTAACACCTCAATACTGGACTGCCAGTCCCCACCGTCTCCTGAATTGAAATCCTCCTTATCTTGCTTGGACTCCCTCTTCCTTCCACTAAGTCTCCAATAACCTGCTGCTGGCTTATTTCCTCCAAGCCAGGTGCTCCTTAACTGTATATTGGCTGAACAAAGTACTTATTATAAAAGATTCAAAAATTTTAAAAGGGGGGGGAGACAATATTATCTAATTTATTTTTCCTTTTTTGATATAATAAGTACTTTCCTTTCTATTAAAAGACTCTGGGAGGAAGCGGCTGTGGCTCAATTAGTTGGGCTCCCATCTACTATATGGGAGGCCCTGGGTTCACGTCCTGGGGCCTCCTTGTGAAGGCAGGCTTGCCTGCATGCTGCGGAGAGCCATCCGGCCCGCAAGCACCAGAGAGTACTGACTCAGCAAGGTGACGCAACAAAAAAGGGAGACAAGCAAAAACACAGAAAAATTTGCAGCAAATGGACAGAGAGAGCAGACATCAAGCAAGCCACAAAGGGGGAGAGGAAATAAAATAAATACAGACACAGAAGATCACACAGTGAATGGACACAGAGAGCAGACAGCAAGAAAAAAAAAAAGCCACAAGGGGGGGATTAAAAAAAAAAGATACTCTGGGAGGAAATACTAGAAATAGTCTTTCTGCAGAGATTAAAAATAAGATTTAGGAACCGGATTTGGCCCAATGGATAGGGTCTGCCTACCATATGGGAGGTCTGCAGTTCACACTTCAGGCCTCCTTGACCCGTGTGGAGCTGGCCCATGTGCAGTGCTGATGCGCGCAAGGAGTGCCGTGCCATGCAGGGGTGTCCCCTGCGTAGGGGAGCCCCACGCGCAAGGAGTGTTCCCTATAAGGAGAGCCACCCAGCGCGAAACAAAGTGCAGCCTGCCCAAGAATGGGGCCGCACTCACAGAGAGCTGACACAACAAGATGACACAACAAAAAGAAACATAAGATTCCTGGTGCCGCTGATAAGTATAGAAGCAGTCACAGAAGAACACAGCAATTGGATACAGAGAGCAGACAACTGGGGGTGGGGGGAGAGAAATAAAGTAATATATCTTAAAAAAAAAAAATAAGATTTAAACATTTTGTTTTAATCTTACGCTCTGAAATTTCCAATTTGTTTCCATATTCCTCTCCCTTCAGTACTGTTTTAGCTAGTTTCCTAGCTACTACAACAAATACCATACAATGGGGTTGCTTAAACAATGGGAATTTATTGGCTTACAGTTTTGGGGCTAGAGAAGTTCAAAATCAAGCAGGTGATGGGAAGCGGACTTGGCCCAGTGGTTAGGGTGTCTGTCTACCACATGGGAGGTCCGCGGTTCAAACCCTGGGCCTCCTTGACCCGTGTGGAGCTGGCCCATGCACAGTGCTGATGCGCACAAGGAGTGCCATGCCATGCAGGGGTGTCCCCCACATAGGGGAGCCCTATGTGCAAGGAGTGTGCCCCGTAAGGAGAGCCGCCCAGTGCAAAAGAAAGTTCAGTGGACAAAGAAGAACATGTAGCAAATAGACACAGAGAACAGACAACTGGGGTGGGGGGGGGGAGGGGAGAGAAATAAATAAAATAAAATAAAATAATCAAAAAATCAAGCAGGTGATGCTTTCCCCCCCAAAGAAGTGGCATTCTGAGGCTGGCTGCTGGCAATCCTTGGTCCTTGGGCTTTTCTGTCAAATGCCAATGTACACGGCAGCGTCTTCTCTTTTCCCTTCAGCATCCTGTGATTTCCAGCTTCTGGCTGTACCCATGGCTTCTCTCTCTGTGGCCTTCCTATAAGGCCTCCAGTAAAATAGTATTAAGACTTACCCTGATTCAGTTGGGCCACACCTTAACTGTGATAATGTCATTAAAAGGTCCTATTTACAATGGGTTCCTACCCACATGAATAAATTAAGTTTAAGAACATGTTTTTTGGGGGTATATAACTCCAAGTCATCACATGTACTTGAGTTCAGAACTAAACAGCTGTAAATGCTAAGATGATAACCCATCACTGACTTTTTAACTCCTAATTGAATTTTGGCAACCAACCAACTTCTCTTTTCAAAAATGAGAGTCCCCATTCAATAACATAATAAAGCAGAAAAAACTACTACTTACCTTCCATCTTTCAGAGTGTTAACAATAAATCGGTTAATCTGGCAAATACAGTGGCTGGACAACTGCTCTTGCTCAACAAGGGGATTCAACTGTGTTGCCAACATGAAAGCTGCAAAGTACAGAGATTGCTTTAGCTTCCAAAACGTTTCAGTCATAAAAATCTGAAAACCAATCATACCTGATGTAACATCAAAATGTCTTAAGTATGCTCTTGAAATTAAAACTAGTCACATTCTGCATAATGAAAATCAGTCTAATTTGCTGTTCATTAAACACCTGCTGCTACTTTTAATGTTATGTATTCCTTGAAGTGCCCAGAATCATTTATTCATCATTCAAGTTTTATAACAAAGACTAAAAAAAGGTCTTTCATATTGTGAGTAGAAATAGCAAGCACATATTCTGCAAATTCTTTCCCTTCTCTTTTTAAAAGTTTCCAACACAGAAATAAAGCCCCCAAAAAGCAAAGTATAGGACAGCTAACCCATCACATTCACTAAATGTCAATATCATCCTAAGGGAAATGAATCAAAGAAAACAGAGTACCCATTAGAGAAAATTAATTAAGCCAAGTGGCAGCTTTCCACTAGATCTAGTCAACTGTTAGAGTGTTCTCTGCCAACTGCAATTCTGTCTGAATGAACTGCATAGCCAAGCAAATGTTGACTTCCGGAATACCCAAAATTATTGCAATTCAAAGGGTAGGTGTACTTTTATTATTTAAGTACAAATTCCGAGATATATACATCATACTCACAGGATACAGTATTCAATCCATCGCTCATAAGCAATCGATAACGGGGTGGACTGTTCCCTGTGGTAATGGGACGGATGTTCTAAGACAGAAAATGTGATTCATTAGCCAGCTTGTCTGCCCAGTCCCCAGGTATAAGTAAACCTAAGTGGCAAGAAAGTAGCTTTGCCATTAGTTTAACACAAACCAAACTGCTTGCCTGTCTAGATACCTGAATTCAAGCAAAAGGAAATTGGGTTTGATGATTCTTTCATCCAAGGTTTCTCTACTAACTAGGAATAAAATCAGCTGCCAATAGTCTTAACTTCTCTCTCCTCTCATTCAAATTTGATTGAAAATCAATTTTTAAAAAACATATAACAAAACACCTAACATATACAAGGTTATTGTATAGGATATGATGCTCAAAATACAAAATGAACAAAAATCCTTGCACTGAAGGAGCTTGCAATAGGGGTGGGGGTGAGGCAGAGACATGAGAGAAGCAAGTACATAATGATAAAGGGGTACAGAGCTGAGACATTTATCCCAACTTGAAGGTGATCAGAGGCAGCTTTCTGAAGGCAGGAAAATAAAACAGAGCCCTAGGATGACTGCTCTAAGAAGAATGGGGAGAACAAGAGGCCTACCAACTCAGAATCTCTTGCAGTATGATCTCAGAGTTTGCTTTTATTTATTTTTAATTCCCACTAAAGTATGAGAATTCCTTAAGTGAGTGATAGGATTAATGAGGAATTGCAAGCAGAGAAGTTCATTTTATATATATATATCTCTGGAAGACATCTATGAGGCAGATTTAAGCAAGAAAAAACCTAAGGGCAGGAATGCAAGTTGGAAAGTAATTACAATGATGGGTAGCACTACTAAAGCATCTATCAACTGGAAAGAACAGAGACAAAGCCTTAAATCAGAACATGCAAAGGTCTAACTCTGACAAACAAAATATTCTAAAAAAACAAAAAACAAAAAACCTGGCTTCTCTCTCAGGATTACAATTAGGACTGGCCTGTGCTTTGTGACGATGAGGAGAAATTCCTATAAGAGGCAAATCTATATGGTCTTCATCAAAATGTAATATGTAATTATATAAGTTTAAAGAAATATTTGACATAAAACACATGTGGGTACTCACAATGACTTGGAGGATCGGTTTTATGGATGTATCTCCCTGTTGCATTATAGCCTGTAAAAGTAAAAACAATTATTGCAAGATATGTACTCAAATCATGATTGAAAACTGGCATACATCTATTGCTTGGTTGTGGGAATAATCTACAAATAACACTGTTTAAAGAGCCCATTCAGAGCCTATCAATGGAAAATCTAGTTTTTAAGTTTTGTCATGTGGACAAATCATAAAACGATAAAAGTGAGATATACGCTTACTTCTTTTTTTTTTTTTTTTTAAAGATTTATTTATTTATTTAATTTCCCCCCTCCCCTGGTTGTCTGTTCTTGGTGTCCATTTGCTGCGTCTTGTTTCTTTGTCCGCTTCTGTTGTCGTCAGCGGCACGGGAAGTGTGGGCGGCGCCATTCCTGGGCAGGCTGCACTTTCTTTTCACGCTGGGCGGCTCTCCTCACGGGCGCACTCCTTGCGCGTGGGGCTCCCCCACGCGGGGGACACCCTTGCGTGGCACGGCACTCCTTGCGCGCATCAGCACTGCGCATGGCCAGCTCCACACGGGTCAAGGAGGCCCGGGGTTTGAACCGCGGACCTCCCATGTGGTAGACGGACGCCCTAACCACTGGGCCAAAGTCCGTTTCCCTACGCTTACTTCTTAGTAACAGACTTACCTTCTTAGGACAGACTTACCACAATCTAAAATAATGGTATCGCATATTGTACTCATTATTCATAACAACATATTAAATCCCTCGTAGTTGTAGTGTCCATTAATAGGAAACGAGATTTTTTAAAAATTATGATAGGGAAGCAGATGTGGCTAAACTGACAGAGCATCTGCCTACCACATAGGAGGTCCAAGGTTTGAACCCAAGGCCTACTGGTCCATGTGGTGAGCTAGCCCACATGCAATGCTGCCCATGGACAAGGAGTGCCATGCCACGCAAGGGTGTCCCTCGTGTAGGGGAGCCCCACGCGCAAGAAGTACACCCTGCAAGGAGAGCCGCTCTGCATGAAAAGCACAGCCTGCCAAGAGTGGCACCACACATATGGAGAGCTGACACAGCAAGATGATGCAACAAAAATGAGACACAGATTCCCAGTGCCATTGAGAATGCAAGTAGACACAGATGGAAACACACAGTGAATGGACACAAGAGAGCAGGCAACAGAGAAGAGGGACAAGGGGAGAGAAATAAATAAAATAAATCTTAAAAAAAAAAATCATAGTAAATCCTCACAATGCAATACTATACAGCCTTAAAAAGAGAATGCTCTTAAGTCCACGTACAATAGCAACTAAAATAATCAAATAACTAGGAATAAATTTAACCAAGGATGTTAAGGACATATACATGAAAAAGTACAAAACTTTGCTAAAAGAAATCAAAGAAGATCTAAATAAATGGAAGAATATCCCACACTCATGAACTGGAAGACTAAATATTATTAAAATGCTGATTCTACCCAAAAATGATTTACAGAGTCAACACAATCCCAATAAAAATTCTAACAGCCTATTGTGCAGAAATGGAAAACCAATTATCAAATTTATCTGGAAAGGTAAAGAGCCCCAAACAACCAAAGCCATCTTGAAAAAAGAGCAAAGTTAGAAGACACAAGCTTCCGGATTTTAAAGCTTATTACTAGCTACAGTGGTCAAAAAAGCATGGTACTGGCACAAAGATAAATCTATAAACCAATGTAACTGAACTGAGAGTTCAGAAATAGACCCTCACTTCTATAGCCAATTAACTTTTGACCAGGCTGCCAAGTCCACTCAATGGGAAAAACAGTCTCTTCAAACAAATGGTGCTGGGAGAACTGGATATTCATATGCAAAAGAATGAAAGAGGGACCGCTATCTCACACCTTACACAAAAATTACCTCAAAATGGATCAAAGACCTAAATATAAAAGCCAGGACTATAAAACTCCTAGAAGAAAATGGAGAGAAGCATCTTTAGGAGCTTGTGTTACACAACGGTTTTTTAGACTTCACATCCAAAGCACAAGTAACAGAAGAAAAAAACATAAATGGGGCCTCATCAAAATGGAAAGCTTCTGTATATCAAAAGACTTATCATGAAAGTGAAAAGACAACCTACTCAATGGAAGGAAAAAATTGGGAACCCATAAGGGTTCAATATCCAGAATATATAAAGAAATCCTAGAACTCAACAATAAACAGATAACAAACCCAATTCTTAAATAGACATGTCTTCAAAAAGGATCTACAAATGGTTAAAAAGCACATGAAAAGACACTTAACCTCATTAGCTATTAGGGAAATGCAAATCAAAACCACAATGAGGGAAGTGGATGTGGCTCAACCAACTGGGCTCCCATCTACCATATGGCAGGTCGTGGGTTCGCTTCCCAGGGCCTCCTTGTGAAGGCATGGGGGCCCACACCCACGGAGAGCTGACAGCCTGCACCCACGGAGAGCTGGCGCAGCAAGATGGCGCAACAAAAGGAGACAAGCAGACACAGAAGAACGCACAGCGAATGGACACAGAGCAGACAGCAAGCAAGCAGCAAGGGGGGAAATAAATAAATTTTAAATAAATCTTGAAAAAAAAAAAACACAATGAGAGGGGAGCAGATGTGGCTCAAGCAGTTTAGCTTCTATGTGGGAGTTACCAGGTTCGGCTCCTGGTGCCTCCTAAAGAAAAAAAACAAAAACAAAACAAATAACAAGCAAAACACCCTGAGTCACTCAGGGTGACTCAGTGGTTGAGTACTGGCTTCCCACATACGAGGTTCTGGGTTCAATCTCTGGCCCTCAGTTCCTCAAAAAAAAAAAAAAAAAAAAAACACAGAAAACCCAAATGAGATACCATTTCACACCCACTAAAATGGCTACTACAAGTGCTACAAAGGATGTGAAAAAATAGGAACATTCATTTATTGTAAAATAGTGGGAATGTAAAATGGTGTAGCTGCTATGGAAGACAGTTTGGCAGATCCTCCTAAAATTAAGTATAGAATGACCATATGACCCAGCAATCCCAAAAGAATTGAAAGCAGGGACTCAAATACACATTTGCATATTGATCTTCATAGCAGCATTATTCACAATTACCCAAAGAGGGAAGCAACTCAAGTGTCCATCAACCAAAAGAATGGATAAATAAAACGTGGTTTATGCATACAATAGAATATTATCCAGCATTAAAAAAAAAATGAGGGAAACGGACTTGGCCCAATGGATGGGGCATCAACCTACCACATGGGAGGTCCACAGTTCAAACCCCAGGCCTCCATGACCCGTGTGGAACTAGCCCATGTGCAGTGCTGATGCATGCAGGGAGTTCCGTGCCACGCAGGGGTGTCCCCCGCTTAGAGGAGCCCCATGCGCAAGAGGTGCACCCCGTAAGGAGAGAAGCCCAGCGCCAAAGTGCAGCCTGCCCAAGAATGGTGCCGCACACACAGAGGAAAACTGACACAGCAAGATGATGCAACAAAAAGAAACACATATTCCTGGTGCCGCTGATAAAGATAGAAGCAGTCACAGAAGAATGCACAGTGAATGGACACAGAGAACAGACAATGGGGGCGGGGAGGGCAGGGAATAAATTTTTTTTAAAAAGGAATGAAGTTCTGATTCGTATGACAACATAGATGAACCTTGAAAACATCATGTTGAGTGAAATAAGCCAGACACAAAAGGATAAATATTGTATGATCTCACAGATAGGAAATAATTAGAATAAGCAAACTCAGAGTCAGAATCTAGAATAAGGAATCTAGAATAAGGGGTTGGGTTAGGCATAGGGAATGGGGAATTAATGCTAAAATTGTGCAGAATTTCTATTTGGTTTGATTGTAAATGTTTTTGGTAAAGACTGGTGGTAATGGCAGTAAAACATTGTGAATGTAATTAATAGCAATGAATTATATTTGTCAATGTGGTTAAAAGAGGAAATTTTAGGTTGTATATATATTACTAGAACTAAAAGAAAAAACATTGGACTGTACAACACAATGAACCCTACTGTATAGGATGGACTATAGTTAATAGTAAAATTATAAAAATGTTCTTTCATGAATTATAACAAATATACCACACAAATACAAGATCTTAATAGGGTGATATATATAAACTTTGTACTGTATATATCTTATGCATGATATTTCTGTAACCAACAACTTCTATAACAAAAAAGGCATTAATTTTTAAAAATATACAAATGTCAATAAGCATGTGAAAAGATGTTCAACATCATTAGTCATTATGGAAATATAAATTAAAGCCACAGCGAGATACCATCACTCATTTACTAGGATAGGTAAAAAATAAAAAGAATGATAATACTAAGTGTTGGTGAGGCTATGGAGCAACTAGAATGCCCATAACCACTTTGGAAAACAGTATGACAATTTCTTATAAACTTGAATATTCAGTTTTACACAGTCCATCAATTCTACTGCTAGGTTTTTAACCAAGAGGAATGAAAACATAGACAAAAAAAAAAAAAAAAGACTTGGTTTTTTTTTAAGACTTATTTTTTATTTATCCCTCACCCCTTGCCACCTATGCTGTCTGCTGTGTCCATTAGCTGCATATTCTTCTGCATCTGCTTGTCTTTTTTTTTTTTTTAAAGATTTTTTTATTTCTCCCCCCCCCCCCCCCCCCCCCGCCCCAGTTGTCTGCTCTCTGTGTCTGTTCGCTGTGTTTTTCTGTGACTGCTTCTATCTTTATCAGTGGCATCAGGAAATGTGTTTCTCTTTGTTGCGTCATCTTGCTGTGTCAGCTCTCCGTGTGTGCGGCGCCATTCTCGGGCAGGCTGCACTTTTTTTTCACGCTAGGCAGCTCTCCTTACGGGGCACACTCTTGTGCGTGGGGCTCCCCTACACAGAGGACACCCACATGGCACTGCACATGGGCCACCTCCACACGGGTCAAGGAGGCCCGGGGTTTGAACTGCGGACTTCCCGTGTGGTAGGCGGACACCCTATCCATTGGGTCAAGTCTGCTTCCCACTGTCTTCTCTTCTTGTTTTCTCTTTAGGAAGCACCGGGAACCTATCCTGGGACCTCTGATGTGGGAGAGAGGCCCTCAATTGCCTAAGCCATCTCAGCTCCCTGGTTTGTTGTATCTCTCATTGTCTTTCCTATGTCTCTTTTTTTTTGTTGCATCATCTTGTTGTATCAGCTCTCTGTGCAGGCCAGCTTGCCTTCACCAAAACCCCCCATATGGTAGATGAGAGCCCAATTGGTTGAGCCACATCTGCTTCCCCAAAAAAATACATGAATCTTCATAGCATTTTTATTCATAATAGTCCAAAATGAAAACAACCCAAATGTCCAACTATATAACAGGTAAACAGATAAATTGTATCATAGTCATACTATGGAATCCTACTCACCAATAAAAAGTACAAACTACTGAAACATGGATAGATTTCAAAAAAACATTTTGCTTGGGAAAGAAGCCAGAAACAAGAGGATACATATTATTTCATTCCATTAATATGATGTTTCAGAACAGTTAAAACTAACCTCTGAAGATGGAAACCAAACAGTGGTTGTGGGGGGTGGAGGGCTAGAACTGACCAGGAGAGAGCAGGAGGACTGCAGATTGATGGAAATGTTCTGCATCTTTATTGTGGTGGTGATTACTGGGGTGTATACGTTTGTCAAAACGCATCAAATTATACACTTAAAATGTAAAAATTAAACCTCAATAAAGGTACATTTTTAAGTGGTTATTTCTGGGGAATAAAACGGGTTAGGTGGGGAAGAGGTTGGTAATTTCATTAAAAGCCTTTCTGTTCCAACTGAAATGTGTATGCATTTTTTTAAATATTAAAAATGTGTAATCCTTTAAATTAAACACTGAAAGTAAGATTTACTCCCTCCTGGATCACATATCATAACATGTATGCTTAAGATAAAATTGCCTTAAATTCTTCAAATTAACATTGCTGAGAAAAATATAAGACAATAGAGAATAATAGTCAAGGACACGTGTTTGAATCCTTGCCCCATGGACAAATTATTTAACTTCTCTGCATTTTAATTTCTTCATCTGTAACACAGATGTGTTACAGATCATGACAAAAATCTACCTTACAAAGTTACTATAGGTACTGATTATTATACAAAAATATCTGGCACCTTAGAAATGGTAAAAATATTAGCTTCCTTCCCCTTTCTTTCTACAATCCAATTATTTAACATACAATTGGGCAGAACCAGAATAGTTCTATGCGTAATCTTTTATTTTATGCTAATTCTTGCCCCCAAAGCCTCTACTATTTCTGTGCTATTTCTTACCCTTTTGGGTCTGGTCTTTTGAACTAAAATGATACTATCTACTTTGGCTGATGATCAAAGTTGACAAAGCTTCTACACATATACTCTACTACCAAGAAACACACACACAAATGTCCTTTTATATTAATGAATAAAACACAAATACTTCACCGAACACTGGAAATATGTTTCTAAAGATTTGAACAAAGGAAAACTCAATTATTTAAAGAAAAAGAACTTTTTAAAAGTGAAGCATTCCAAATTTGTCTTCAAGGTGCCAAGATAGGAACTGTAATATGAATGAGGACTACAATTTGCAATCACTTCCCAGGTCTCAACACTCATGCATTCCTCATTTATTCAAATATTTACTCAGTTCCACCAACCATTTTTCCCTTTCTTATTGACCAAGGCCCCTTTCTTGCCTAGCCATCTCTGTCCCAAACACCCTTTGTTTTCACTGCTTCATTCATTCATGCAAGGAGCAAAGCTGAAACTTGCCAGCACTGCTCTAGGTACTGGGGAAAGATATTGACCAAAAAACGGAAGTGACTGCCAGCCTGATGGAGTTTACAATCCAGACAGTAACTGATATTAACCAAATAAGCAATAAATAAAAGCAAAATTACATCTGTGGCTGTTAATTATAGGTAAATTTATGAAGCATTTACTATGTATCAGACCCTGGGCTAAGCACTTCAAATGTAAAAACTCATTTAATCCTCCCACTAACCCTATGCAATAGGTATTAGTTATCATTACCATTACCCTCTTAGCGGCAGAAAGAAGTTTAATATCTTGACCAAAGTCACACAGCTAGTAAATGAAAAGGAAGCAGGGTTTCAAAAAAAAGGAATTTAGCCTAGTAAAGGAAGTCAAAGAAGGTTTCCCTAAGGAAGTTAACAAGTGAGCTGATATTTGAGGACTTAGTTAGTGAGAGGGGGCATGAAGAAACACCAAGGCAGCATGTTCAAAGGCCCTGTGGAAGAGAAGAGTGTGCAACATTTTTAAAAAGAAGAAAAAGGCCTTGTGACTGGAGAGAACAAATGGGAACACTCTATGATAGGGCTGCAGAGGCAAGTAGGTACCCAACCAACTCAACTTGTATCCACTATAAGAAATCTGGTCTTTATCCCAAGACTATTGGGAAGCCACTGAAGTGGTTTTTATTTTTTGCAATAGGGGATAGGAGTCAGTAGGAGAGCGGAGGGAGGAGGATATGCTAAGTGGAAGTGAGTAATTCAGACTAGAAATAGAGGTGACAGCGTAGATGGAGGAAAGTAGATGGATTTAAGAGATCTATGTGGAGGGAAAATACGCAGGACTTGGTGAAGGACTGGACACCCAGGATGAGGAAGGAGGTACCAAGAATGATTTCTCAATTTCTAGCTCTAATCTAAAGGGATAATGGTGCCATTTGTGGAAATAGGGAATATCAAGAGGCCCAGTCACAGAAATGGATTTGCTTTTGGCATGCTGAATTTTAGACTGGGATGCCTTTGAGACCTCAGGTTGGCAGACAGGTCACAGGTTTGTCTTTCAAAATAAAGGCAGTTCGTAACAAATTCGTAAGCAACTGATAGATAATAAAGAGCTTTGTGAAAAGACGGCCTAGAGCAGGCGAAGTCAACAGAAATTTACAAAGAGGCGCCTGCAAAAAGGACGGGGGAAAGATCACCCAAGTTGAGTCACAGAAGCCAAAGGATGAAGAGAGTTACCAGAAGGAAGCAATGCCCTACAGACTCAAACTGCTGCTAAGTCAGGCAGGTTGAAAACTGTTAAGTGTCAAGGTGGATTTAGCAACTTAGACGCCACTGGTTAACCTCAGCCAGAGCTTTTCTATAATGATCTGGGGGATGACGGATGGGCGTGGGTTAAAGCGTTAATGGGAGGTGAGAAAACGCAATAGCTGAAAAGGGACAACTTCTCCCGAGTTCAGCTGTGAAATGGGAGGGGCCTGAGATAGCCAGTGGGAGATTGGGGGGAATCAAAAGTTTATTTTGTTTTGCTTTCTTAAGTGAGAAAAAGGTGAGCACGTTTAAAAGACGATGGGGAGGGTCCTCTGGGGAGAGGGTAACGGTTCTTGAGGCACTCCAGCTCCCCGCAATCTGCTCCCCTCGCCCCCAGCTCCCCTCCCCCTACTCCACTCCGCACCCTCTCCAAACTCGGCGCTCGCCAGGGCCCGCGGCCCTCCCGCCCCGCCGCCGGCCCCGGCGTCTCCTCACCGCAATGGCTCCCTCGCTCAGCTGGCCCACCATGGTTCCGCGGGGTTCACTCGGCGCCCGGGCTCCTCCGCAGGTCCGCTCGGCTCCCGGGGTCCCGCGCGCTCCGAGGCGATTGGCCCGACCTGCCGTGCGCGCCCTCCCGCCTCCCGCCGTGCGCGCGGCGCAGGGGCGGGCCTAGGGCAGAGCTGCGACCGCGTTGGCCGGGACCCGGCGGCCGGCCCACGTGACTAGACCGAGGCGCTTCGGGCCCTCGTCGCGCGGGGGCGGAGCCTGGGGGCGGAGCCCCGAGTGGAGGGGCGAGCCGAGGGCTGCGCCGACGCACGTAAGGGCGCGCGGATGGCCCAGTTCCCGGAGCTTTCCCAGCGGGCTCTCGGCCCTAGGCGTGTGGGCGGACTGGTAGTGGACAGTTAAGTCACTCTGCTGCTAAATACAGTCAAAGCAGCGTCTCGTTTCCTCCAGCAGGCCCGACTGAGCGCTGCCGGTGCCAGGCCCAGAGCTTGGCATTGTAGGGGCCTCTGAAGGGAAATAAGACCCGGCTCTTGCCTTCAGAGAAGTGCACAGTCTTTCGCGGGAGTTTCCGCTGTGAGTAGCGCTAACTCGAGGTAGGCATGCTTCCGGACACAGTAGAGACGCAAAGCGTGTTGCAATCACAGGTGGAAGATCAGGGGAAGGCTTCCCAGAGGAGGTGACATTTGAACTGGGTCTTGAAGGAAGTGTAGGAAGTTTGCCAGGTGGACCTCAAATGAGAGTAGGGTGATCCTGGCTTCGGAAAACTTTGGAGATTTGAAATAGCCTGTACACATGTCGGGTACAGAGGAAGAAGGAGTGGGGCTTGAGAATAAGAAAGGAAGCCAAAGGTCAAATAATGAAGGGCTTGTACTGGGCTTCCCTATGTGCTCGGAGGATTATTTATGACTTTAAAGCAGAGGACTGCCCTGTCTCACAGTGTAGAGGATGGGGTGGGGGTGGGAGGACTGCGGTCAAGGAGGCTAATTATGATACTCTGGGAAGAATGTCAAATGAGAAATGGCAGGGGCCTGAACTGAAGGAACGACCAGGAGACTGAAGGAGAAAAACAACTATGTGAGGGATAACAAATGTTTTGTTAACTGAATAATTACTAAGATGAGTGAAAGAAAATGTTGGGGTGACTCCCAGGTCACTTGACTTGAGCAGCTAGGGAAATGATGTTCCAAGAGGACAGGGATGGTAGCTATCTAATTTGATTCGTGGTTGCATAACTATTACCTAGCATGGTGCCTAGAACACAGGCTTTTGATACATATTTTTGAATGAAAGAATGTTGAATGAATTGATGGGAGATAATATAGGTCCTTCCTCAGACTTTAGTTTTAAGGCAATAAAACATCCATATAAACCAAGACCAAAAGAGCTTGTTATGTTGCTTCACACTTATCTAGAATTTGTGCATTTGTAGAAATCTGATTCCTTATTTTCTTATTCATTTTACAGATTGAAAGTAAGCATGGATCTGCCTGTGGATGAGTGGAAATCATACATACTTAGGAAGTGGTCTTTGCTTCCACTCTCTGTTCAGGTCACAATTTCAACAGCAGAGACTTTGAGCGATATATTTCTTCAGTCCTCTTCACTTCTTCAGTAAGTGACTGGAAGTTTTAATCATGGAAATTTTGATCTGGAAAAATTTCTCATTTGTCATTTGCTCTGAACTAATATCTCTTTTTGATGGGTTAATTTAAAAATTTTATGCTGTAGGGACATTCAGCAGTTCTTGCTATTTTTACCATTTTTTCTAACTCAATCATAGAACAAGGAGTGATAGCTCTTTAGCTTTCTTGGTGTCAATGTTATGTTTCAATAATTCAGTACCTTGCTATAGTCATTACAGTCTGAACTGTGCCATCTCCCAAAGGATACAGTGGAGATTTACTAATTGTACATGAAAATTCACAAGTACTCAAATTTACAAAGAACCTTAGAGATCATATTGTCTAACCCTAGTAGTTTTCAAATTCTCTAGACTATAGTCCTCCATAAGAAAAATATTTTATAGTACATCCTACTACACACCAAAACAGTAGTTTATCAAAACTTCATTCATTCCATGAATATTTATTGATCACCTATTTTGTATCTGCTAGATGCTTAGCATATTTAAGTGATCAAAGTAGACAAAGATCCTTATCTTTGTGAACCTTAATTCTAGCAAAGAGGTGTATATATTAAAATGTGATAAATAAGTAAAGCAAATAATATGTTACAAATGATAAGTACTGGGGAAAAAAAGAAAAAATGGAAAAGGTAGGGAAATTGGCAGTGCTGAGAATGAGAGTGCAGGTTGTAGTACAGTTAGTCATATCTTGGTACTCAACTGCTTTGAGACTCATTGAATTTGGTACTTGACACATTTTTTTTTTAAGATTTATTTATTTATTTATTTCTCTCCCCTTCCTCCCCGCCCCTCCCCCCCCAGCTGTCTGCTCTCTGTCCATTCGCTGTGTGTTCTTCTGTGTCCGCTTGTATTCTTGTCAGCGGCACCGGGAATCTTTGTCTCTTTTTTGTTGTGTCATCTTGCTGCGTCAGCTCTCCGGGTGTGCAGCACTACTCCTGGGCAGGCTGCACTTTCTTTTGCACTGGGCGGCTCTCTTTATGGGGTGCACTCCTTGCATGTGGGGCTCCCCTACGCGGGGTATACCCCTGTGTGGCACGGTACTCCTTGCACGCATCAGCACTGCACATGGGCCCGCTTCACATGGGTCAAGGAGGCCCGGGGTTTGCACCGTGGACCTCTCATGTGGTAGGCGGATGCCCTGTCCATTGGGCCAAGTCCGCTTCCCGTTCCCTTTTTAAATAAATAAATAAATAGATAGATAGATAAAGCCTCTGTCTCCCCCTGAGAACTTACACCTTCTTTCTTAAAGGAGTTCTGAAGGATGATGGTCACTCTTTTGTAACTGCTTCCTGCAGGTTAGGGGCAGCAGGCCTTACCTGACAAGGTGTAAAACCCTTCTGCTATTCTATCATTGTTGGAGGAAGATGACTCTGGCACCCTGGGTGAAACTGACTGAAATCCCCGTATGGCTAACAAGATGGAAGAAATAAACTTAATTAGAATTTTAAGGATATAGGGTTTAGGGAAACGGACTTTGGCCCAGTGGTTAGGGCGTCCGTCTACCACATGGGAGGTCCGCGGTTCAAGCCCTGGGCCTCCTTGACCCGTGTGGAGCTGGCCCATGCACAGTGCTGATGCACGCAAGGAGTGCCGTGCCACACAAGGGTGTCCCCCGCGTGAGGGAGCCCCACGCGCAAGGAGTGCACCCGTGAGGAAAGCTGCCCAGCGTGAAAAGAAAGAACAGCCTGCCCAGGAATGGCGCCGCCCACACTTCCCGTGCCGCTGACGACAACAGAAGCGGACAAAGAAACAAGACGCAGCAAATAGACACCAAGAACAGACAACCAGGGGAGGGGGGGGATTTAAATAAATAAATAAAATAAATAAATCTTAAAAAAAAAAAGGATATAGGGTTTCACTGAAAAGATACTGGGCCCCAAAAATAGAAAAGGTCAGCTTCCTAAAGGCTGCATCTTCTCTAAGCTGATGGGCTTTATTTTGCAGGTTTTCATCAGAAACTGGTTTCCGGTCCTAGGTGAGGAAAGGTTACCCATAGACTATCTTGACGGGGTTAAGCTGAAATGGATCCCAGCCACCTTGTTTACTGTTTCCTTCCTAGTGGGAAAATGCTTAGCCCTGGCATGATGGCATGTGGGTTTGCCAGTCCTCCCCAGGATACGTGTGGGACAGGTTTTAGAATAAGGGCTAGGAGGGAGACTTGGATTAAGCATGTTCATTAACTACTAGAAAATGAAGTTTACCAGGACTTTTTAACATGCTCAGTATCCCTATGCATATGATCTAGAAAAGATATCACCATAATCATCAAGCATATATCTAGAATAGGAGATATAGGTACAGTACTTAATACCAGTCAATGCACTAATGAATGCATAAGTTTCTTTTTGAGTTGCAGTTAATAGATCTAATCTCCAGGTTTGCAACACCATACAAGTTGTCTCTAAATGGGAGCAGGCCATAATGCCAGGTATGTTTAAGTTCTACTCACAGCATTCCGGTAATCACTGCTCCACTTAGCATGTCCTTCACACAGCCAGCATGCTGCAGCACTGTTGACCACAGAGAGAAGCTAGGAAGGTTGGCTCCGGTTACATTGGCCTGTTGCATAGCGTCCTTCAGCATCATGGAGCTTTTTTCTTCTATACCTTCACCATGATGACATTAATTAATAAGTGTTTTACTTCAGCAATAAGATGCCCAATGGAATCAAGATTATCTTCCTTCACCACCACTTTAATATGCAGACTGAGGTGGCCTCTGACAGTTTTTCCTATTATGAAGCTATTTTTTGTTATTAAAATCAATTCAGTTTCTGTTTAATAATGACTTACTGGAACTAGCCATTCAAACATTTCAGTTTAAACATACCTTCTACAAACTTCTTATAACTGTCCATAACCACAAAGACACTAGTTGCTTCATCTCGACAAATTCTGCCTTCACAAAACACATTCCCTTACTTAATGCTACCTTCTACAATATCTTCTACAACTTGCCATATGCATTCAAGTTTTGTCCTACATATTTCCATTGCCCCTTGCACCCACCTATGGTAACTGGTACTCTTACTTTCTGTCTCTATTCGTTGGATATTCTCTGATATTTTCTTTGTGGTTACCATGAGACTTAATTGTAGTATCCTAAATCTATAATGATCTTGTTTGGTTTGATACCAACTTAAATTCAATAGCATACATAAACTGTTCCTATACCTCTCCATCCGCCCTCCTTTATGTAGTTCTTGTCACAAATTACATGTTTATAAAGTATGAATCCAAAACCATTGATTAGTCATTATGTTTTATGTATTTTCCTTGTAGGAAGCAAAAAATGGAGTTGAAAATAAAAAATATAATAGTACTGGTATTTATATTTATCCATTTCATTGACTTTACCAGAGATCTTTATTTCTTCATGTGGCTTCCGTCAGTTGTCTAGTGTCCTTTACTTTCAATTTGCAGAATTCCCTTAAACATTTCTTGAAGGCTAGTCAAGTGGTAAGGAAGCCCTTCAGCTTTTGTTTACCTCAGAATGTCTTAATCCCTTCCTCATTTTTGAAAGACAGTTTTGCCAGGTATGGAATTCTTGGATGGCAATTTTTTGCTTTCAGCATTTTAAATATATCTTCCCAGTGCCTTCTTGCCCCAATGGTTGCTAATGAGAAATTAACACTTAATCTTATTGAGGCTTTCTTGTATGTGACACACTGTTTCTTTCTTGCAGCTTTCAGAATTCTTTCTTTATCTTTGGCATTTGAGAATTTGATTATAGCATGGCACAGTGTGACTTTACTTGGATTTAACCTGTTTGAATTCATTGGGCATCTTAGATGTGTATTCATGTCTTTTGTTAAATTTAGGAAGTTTTTAGCTATTATTTCTTTGAATATTCTCTCTGCCCCTTTCTCTCTTCTCCTCTGGGACTCCCACAATAAGTATTTTGGTAGACTTGATGGCATCCTATAAGTTCCTCAGGCTCTGTTCACTTTTTCTTCATTCTTTCCTCTTTCTGCTCTTCCCATTGGATAATGTCAATGGTCCTACCTTGTCCCTTCTTTATATGCTTCATCTTTGGTATGTACATTTGACCCTAGGAATCCCTCCTGCTTTCATAGACACAAATGTCCCTTCTTTCTTCACAGTTCTGGGCACTGTATTGTATGTCTTACCACCTGCTATCCCTTGTCCCAGACAGCCACATGACTGTTTTCCCATAGTCTTCTTTAGGAGCGCTCTGTAAGCCACTTTTTATACTCAAGGAAAGTTCTGGGACAGCAAGTCCTTCAGGCCATAATCAGATAGATTGAGCCAAACACATGTGCTCCTGGTATGTGCACAAAGATTACTCTGCTCCCTCTGGAACCAGCACAGGGAACCATCTGGGAGCATAGGCTGGCTCCATGCCCAGCCAGGGAGGGATGGGACAGGGGCCAGCCAGGGCACCAAGAGATCCTACCTCTTTCAAGTAGCCTTTTTCTTGATTCCGCTCTCAGTCTGTTACTGAAATCCTTTAACTGTATTCTGGTGTTTTGAGAAGGATGTTTCTGCCAGTTCTTCCTGGTTGCTCAAAACTTCTCTAGTGGGTAGAGTGTTGAAACTTTTACTTCACCATCTTAATTGGGACAGGCCATTTTAACCATTTTAAAGCATACAGTTATGTGGGATTAATTATATTTAGGGTGTTATGCTACCATCACTACCATCCAGTACCAAAACTTTTTCATTACCCCAAAAAGAAATTCTGTACTCATTAAGCAATAGCTCCCTATTAGTGCCCAACCCCAACCCCTGGTATCCTCTGATCTACTTTCTGCCTCTGTGAATTTGCTTATTCTACATATTTCATTTAAAAGAATTCATACAATGTTTGTCCTTTTGTTTCTGGCTTATTTCACCTAGCGTAATGTTTTCAAGGTTCATCCATGTTTGTGGCATGTATCAGAACTTTATTCTTTTTATGGCTGAATATCATTTCATTGTATGTTTATACCACATTTTATTTATCCATTCATCTGTTGGTGTACACTTGAGTGTTTCCACTTTTTGTCTATTATATATAATGCTGCTGTGAACATTAGTGTACAAATATGTATTTGATTCCTTGTTTTCAATTCTTGTGAGCATGTACCTAAGAGTGGAATTACCAGGTCATATGGTAATTCTGTCTGATTTCTTTGTAATTTTTTTTTTCTAAGGCGGTACTAGGGGTTGAACCCAGGACCTCATACATACGAAACATGTGCTCAACTACTGAGCTACACCCACTTCCCTGTTTAAGTTCTTGAGAAATGTCCCAACTCTTTTTCACCATATTACTATGTTTTGATTAATTTTTCCTTGCATTTTTGCTTTATGTATTTTAATACTATGCTATTTAGTATGAAAGATCATGACGGTTACATCCTTGGTGTATACTGTGTGTTCCTTCTTTTCATTTAATATTTTTTACTTTAAATGCATAATTTTAATGTCATTTCCTTTAGAATAGATATAAGGTTATCTCAGAGGATAACCTGTCAACATTAGGAATTGTTTTCAAATGCTTTTTGGTGTCATAAGACCTTTTCACTCTTAATTATTGAGGCATCCACGAGATTTTGTTTTTAAGAGCTTTTGTTTATGTGGGTTTTATCTACTGATATTTATCATTTACCTTAGAAATAAATGCAGAAATTTAAAAATATGTATTTATCATCTCATTTAAAAATAAAAAATCCAAGAAGTGGACTTGGCCCAGTGGTTAGGGCGTCCGTCTACCACATGGGAGGTCCATGGTTCAAACCCCGGGCCTCCTTGACTCCCTGTGGAGCTGGCCCACACGCAGTGCTGATGCACGCAAGGAGTGCCGTGCCACACAGGGGTGTCCCCGCATAGGGGAGCCCCACGCGCAAGGAGTGTGCCCCGTAAGGAGAGCTGCCCAGAGCGAAAGAAAGTGCAGCCTGCCCAAAAATGGCACTGCACACACAGAGAGCTGACACAAGATGACGCAACAAAAAAAAGAAACACAGATTCCCATGCCACTGACAATAACAGAAGCGGACAAAGAACACGCAGCAAATAGACACAGAGAACAGACAACTGGGGTGGGGGGGTGAGGGGAGAGAAATAAAGAAATCTTAAAAAAAAATAAGTAAAAAATCCATTATATAGAAACATAATAACGTATTTCCTAGTAACTATTTTACAAAACAAAAGTAAAGTGAGAAGAATGGCATTATTTTACATTTTTGCAAATCTCTTAAATGTTTGGCTTAGCAGAAAATAACTGATGTGTATAGTTGGGCCTGTATTCAATCTCTTGCAGTGTTGGAGTTTTTTTTGGTTAAAGTATATGGAAAAAATCTGGTCTAATACAAATAAGTACTTGGCAAAGGGAAGAGTATTTTAATAGCCATTATTTTTTGATGCTACACCAGAACTGACAAAACTCTGAAAGGTTGATTGGAATGTAGAATTTGAAACCAGATGAATGAAATTTCATACTCTGTTATGTTAAAATCCATTGGTCTATCTTTGATTGGATCATTTACCCATGGTCATTGTTGACCTTTTGAACCCCTGGAAGGGTCTCCCCAGATATCCACAGATCACACTTTGAGAAATGCTGTTGTAGGCTAAACAGAGAGCTATATCTGACCATACACACATGAGTCTCCAAACCCAAGATTTGACAGCAAACCATACCACTGATATTCTTTCTTTCCTGACAGTAAATATGCTTAGCGCCTAATGTGTTCCAGTATGGTGCTAGACCCAGGGTGAGGTATGAAAGAACCTCTGCTGAAACTAAAATTGAGTACGAGAACATTGTAATTGAACTGTCTTTGCCTATAAGAACCTTATAGGCTAACTGGAGGGCTAGAACTAACAAAACTTAATAACTGGATGGCAATTGAATGTTAATCTATGTGGTGCAGACTATACCTGCTAGACTTCAGAAAAGAAAAAGTTCATTATGCATAAGAGCAGTAAAAGAACACTGAAAGGAGGAAGGCTTTGAAAGTAGAATTTAAAGGAATAGACGGGGAAGCGGACTTGGCCCAGTGACTAGGGCTCCTGGGAGGTCTGCGGTTCAAACCCCGGGCCTCCTTGACCCGTGTGGAGCTGGCCCGCGTGCAGCGCTGATGGGCGCGAGGAGTGCCCTGCCACGCAGGGGTGTCCCCCACATAGGGGAGCCCCATGTGCAAGGAGTGTGCCCTTTAAGGAGAGCCGCCCAGCGCAAAAGAAAGTTCAGTCTGCCCAAGAATGGCGCCGCACACAGGGAGAGTTGACGCAGCAAGATGACGCAACAAAAAGAAACACAGATTCCTGTGCCGCTGACAACAACAGAAGCAGACAAAAAGAAGAACATGCAGCAAATGGACTCAGAACAGACAGCTGGGGTGGGGGGTGGGGGAGGGAAGAGAGAGAAATACATTTTAAAATTTTTTTTTAAATTTAAAAAAATTAAAAAGAAATAGACGTATAGAAGAGGATAATACAAAGGAACAGAAGAAAGAATAATTTTGGAGTGTTCTTGGACGGCTATAAGGACATCTCCTTGCTAGAAGCAAGAGGGACTGATGGGAGTTATTGGGAGATAGACAAATTGGCTAGAGCTGAGTCACAAAAGTCTTGAAAGCTGCCAGAAGAGTCCAAGCCCAATTTGATAGAAAATAAGGAACCACTGTCATTTCCTACTTTACTAACTTCTTATAAATTAAAGTCATCTGACCAATTGATTTTTCTTATTCCTTAAATGCTATGTCTTAGATACTCCTAAATTCCAGGATACCTCCAGGAGTCTTCACATTCACTGTATTCATGTGACTTTTTTCTCAGATCTGAGGATAATGAATGGTGATTCTTTTCTCTGTCAGCCATTCATCCAAGTTTTGTTTCTGTTTTTGTTTGTTTTTGTTTTGAGGTACCAGGGCTGGGGATTGAACCTGGGACCTCGTATGTGGGAAGCCAGTGCTCACCTCAACCACTAAACCACATCGGCAACCCTGAGTTGGTTTTTTGTTTGTTTGTTTTGCTTGTTATTTGTTTTTTCTTGTTTTTAGGAGGCCCTGGGAACTGAACCCAGGACCTCCCATGTGGGAAGCAGGCACTCAACTGTTTGGACCACATCCACTCCACCCAAGTATTTTCAACACAATTTTAGTGGAGAATAATCATTGATGGAAAGACTTGAGTACTATGGCATTCTCCATACCCAAGCTCCGTTATGAATATATGATCAAAGGGATGGTTCATTGACCAGTAATTACGAGTTTAAGAGTAAAAGATTAGCACTTTGTCCTCTAAATAGAAATTCCAGTCCCTATGTCTCTGAGAACACAAGACTTTATTTCTTCAGCCTCAGTAAATAATACATACAACCCCTGCCTATTGTTTGCCAATGTTACAGGCACATGATCCTCTTTCAAATGGTTGGAAGCTTTCCTTAAAAAAGCAAATTTGTACTTGATTTCATCCTTTCTTTTGTTTCTTTCTTTCTTCATGCAGACCTGAGGATGAGATGTTTTTGAAACAACTTTCTAGCGGTTACTTAGTCAGAAAGGACCCTCATGCTCCCCTTTTCTACAGAGAAGAAGGAAACAAAAAATTTCAGGGAAAGGATTATATGGGAGCAGCAATGCTGTACTCTAAGGTAAGACACTTCCAGCCCAGCAGGAGGAGCTGTCTCAACAATTGAACAATGTCTATTTCTTCAGAAGGCAAGCCATATTGCTGAATTTTGTAGCTAGTGTTAGTTAGCCTTGTCTATAAATTGTGGTTTGGATTTGAAAAAGAAAATTTGGGGGTGCAGATATAGCTCAGTGGCTTGATCACCTGTTCCCTGGGTTCAATCCCCAGTACCTCCAAGAAAAAAAAGAAAAGAAAAGAAAAAGGGAGGGAAGGAGGGAGGGAGGGAGAAGAAAGAAATCTTATGTATTATTTTTGTAATCTACAGCTTCTTTAAAAATTACATTTTAAAAAAAAAACCTGGCAGAATTCTGCTACTGGTTATATACTACTTTGGATTATATATCCTGAATTCCGTGAAGAAACTATTATTCCTATCTTCCTTCAAATACCTTCCAGCAGTAGGCTTGTGGAACCCCTTTGCCATGCCTTGTAAATGCCTGTCAGCTCTCATTGAGTTGTATGCCATTTTGTATGAATGACTGATGAAGGCTATTAGTTTAATAGTCTTGATCTAGTGAACAAATAGATCTTGGGTAGTTTTGGGTTACCTTGCAACCAATAAACCAATATGACTTAGATTGTCAAAAAGGAAAATGAGCTCATTGGCCACAGGCCAGTTGAACTCCATTTTGAACGTTGTCAATGTGCATACCAATATTAGTGGCAGTCAACAAATACATATTGTATAATTACAGCTTAACCATCACCTAGCTAGGTTTTGAAGAGGAAACATGGCTTTTAACAGTCTTTTATTCTTATTTCCCTGCTCCTATAATAGAAACTGGAGCAAAATCTCGAGAGGCTTCCTTCTGTAACTTTTAAGAGATTTATATAGGCATAAAGCAAGAAAGTGTGAACCCCTTCTACCAAGTCTGTGACCTTGTCTGTATATTAAAAGAAGGCAGAAATTTGAAGGGTGTACCCCTACTCTGAATCTTGCACAAGCCTATGCTTAAAGTTTGGAATTAGTTTTCCCAAAACTATCAGGCCAAAACAGCAACTTCTATAGCTGATAAAAACCTTGCTTTTTAGTGTTATAACAAAATATGTAGCTAAATAATGTAAGCTTTAGTGATTGCTAAAAGATTGAAATCTATCAGAGAAGCAGATGTAGCTTAGGTGGTTGAGCACCTGCTTCCTATGTACAAGGTCCTGGGTTCAATCTCTGGTACCTCCTAAAAAAAAAACATCTGTTAGATGTACTGATTCAGTGATAAATGGCTTAATAGTTCTTTTTCAGAGCTAATCTCTTCAGCTTTATACATTTGTATTATAAATATAATCATAGGGGAAATTCAAGCAAACAGGTAGAATGAAACTTGAAGACAGACAAAAGATTAAGGTTCGCTATAGTTGTGCAGGGAGATGAGCCTTCCTATTTCATGAAGCTAGTATTTTGGTGATTATGGTACTTGCAATTTTATATAAAGATGCTATTTTCATTCTTTTTAAAAACAGTATTTGTTGGTTTTGTCTGATTGTAAGTAATATGTGCTTGCTTTGGAAAATATAGAGAAACATAAAGAGTAAAAAAAATCCCATAACCAGTAATAGAGACACTGTTAACATTTTTGCTTGTATCCATCCAGCCAAACTTTTTCCTCTGAAAAATATGTTTTTCTTTTACAAAATGGGATAATGCTGTACTTACTGTTTGTAACCTGCTTTTTTCCCCTCAACAATTTATTGTGACCATTTTCTCGTGTTATTAAATTTTTTACAGCTGGCTTAGTGTTCCATTACAGAAAAGTACTGTACTTGATTTAACATCTCCTAATGTTAGCAAATTGTTTGGTGTCATAATGCTGTAATAAACATCTTTCTGTGTAAATATTTGTGCACATTTGATTATTTTCTTAGGATAAATTCCTTTAAGGGCAATTGCTGGGTCAAGGTGGATGTATTTTTTAGAGTCTTTGGGACTTGATGCTGAATTTTTCTCCAGGAAAAAACTAACATCCCTTATAGTAAAATACAGGAATGTTTATTTCTCCATATCCTAAGCAATACTTACTATGGTTATATTATTATTAAATATCTATGTTTTTAATTATTTTTAATTATGATAAAATGCATGTAACAAAAAATATTTTAATTATTTTAATTCTTTGACATTAAGTACATTGACAATACTGTGTAACTTTCATCACTATTTCCAGACTATTTTCATCATCCCAAACCAAAACTCATACTCATTTAGAAATAACTCCCCATTTTACCCTCCTCCTATCCCTGTTAACCACTATTCTGCTTTCTGTCTCTATTAATACGTTTATTCTAAGTATTTCATATGAGAGAAATCATTCAATATTTGTCCTCTTGTGTCTGGCCTATTTCACTCAACATGATATCTTAAGGTTCTTCCATGGTATAATATGTGCCAGCACTTCATTTCTTTTTATCACTAAATAATATTCCATTGTATGGGTATACCACAATTTGTTTATCCATTCATCTGTTGATGGACAATTAATTACATCTACCTTTTGACTATTATAAATAATGCTTCAGTGAACATTTATGTATAAGTATCTATCTGAGACCCTGCTTTCAATTATTCAAGGTATACCTAGGAGTAGAATTGGTATTTCTATGTTTAACTTCCTGGAGAACCACCAGATTGTTTCCACAATGGCTGCACCATTTTACATTCCCACCAGCAATGAGTGAGTGTTCCCATTTCTCCGCATCTTCTCCAACATTTGTTATTTTCAGATTTTTTAATAATTGCTATTCTAGTAGAAGTGGTATCTCATTGTGGTTTTAATTTGCAATACTCTAGTGACTAAGGATGTTGAACATTTTTAAAGATTTTTTAAAAAATTTATTTCTTTCACCTTCCCCACCCTCCCCCCTCCAGTTGTCTGCTTTCTGTTTCCATTTGCTGTAGGTTCTTCTGTGTCCACTTACATTCTTGTCAGCGGCACCGGGAATCTGTGCCTCTTTTTGTTGCATCATCTTGCTGCGTCAGCTCTCCATGTGTGTGGCACCACTCACGGGCAGGCTGCACTTTTTTTGCACTGGGCAGCTCTCCTTATGGGGCGCATTCCTTGCGCGTGGGGCTCTGCTACACAGGGGACACCCCTGCATGGCACGGCACTCCTTGTGCGCATCAGCACTGTGCATTCGCCAGCTCATCACACGAATCAGGAGGCTCTGGGTTTGAACCCTGTACTTCCCATGTGGAAGGCGGATGCTCTGTTGAGCCAAATCCACTTCCCCCAACATGTTTTAATATACTCATTAGCCATTTGAATATCTTCTTCTGAAAAATGTCTATTCAAATCCTTGACATATTTTTTAATTGGATTGTCTTTTGTTATTGAGTTGTAGGAGTTCTTTTTTTTTTTTTCCTCTATTTTTTAACTGTTACATTCAAAAAATATAAGAGGTCCCCATATACCCCCCACCCCCCTCACCACTCTCCTCCCACATCAACAACCTTTTTGATCATCATGGCATTGCATTTGGTGAATACGTTTTGGAGCACTGCTGCACCACATAGATAATGGTTTACATTGTAGTTTATGCTCTCCCCCAGTCCACCCAGCGGGCCATGGCAGGACATACAATGTCCAGCATCTGTCCCTGCAATATCACCCAGAACAACACCAAGTCCTTAAAATACCCCCACATCATATCTCTTCTTCCCTGTCCCTACCCTCAGCAGCTACCGTGGCCACTTTTTCCACATCAATGCTATAATTTCTTCCATTACTAATCACAATAGTTCCATAGTAGACTATCAGTAAGTCCACTCTAATGCATACTCTATTCCTTCATCCTGTGGACCCTAGGATGGTTATGTCAGTTCCCCCTCTGTATTGAGAAGGGGCTTAGATTCCACATGGGTGATGGATGTGATTTTCCTGCTTGCAGTTGTAGGTACTCTTGGCTCCCTGGTGTGGTGGTTGACCTTCTTCACCTCCCTGTTAGCTGGCCAGGGTAAGTCCAATAAACCAGAGGGTAAGAGTTGCAAGTCTGCTAAGGCTCAGGGCCTGGTTGTCACATGGACAGTCCAGAGATACAGGTCTCCTGAGTATACACCAACCCCAGTGCCAACCACAGGTCAGTAAAAGTGACAGAAGAGGCATGTGTAGAAAGGTCACATCTGAGTCCAACTCCATCACACTTAGGAACACAAACTCCAAAGTAGCGCCAACTGACATGGCACTGAACTCCAGAGCCATCTGCCATGACCATAGAACCTGTGGGTCTCTGTAGCTCTCAGGAGAACCAGTACCTGGGGTTGTATCTACTTCGGCTGTCTCTGGGACCCTGCTGAGGTGTGCATAAGTGCCACCCCTCTGATGACATCCCGACTCTTTTTTGGAGACTCATAGCCATATAAACTCATTTGTCCTTTCTATTTCCCCCTTTTATTCAAGGTCAAAAAGCAGTTTTTAACACCTGATATCACATGTAGGCTGAGATATTCTACTGGTCTGAGTTGACCACCAGCTGATGATATAGGAGTTCTTTATATATTCTGGATATTAAACTCTTATGAAATAGTTTCCAAATATTTTCTCCCATTCCATAGGTTGTCTTCTCACTTTCTTGATAGTGTCTTTTGATGAGCAAACATTTTTAATTTTGGTGAAGTTTATTTTGTCTGTTGTTTTTTTTTTTTTTTTCTTTTGTAGCTTGTGCTTTTGAAGTAAAATCTAGAGATCCATTCCCTACTAGCAGGTCCTGAACATATTTCCCTATGTTTTCTTGTAAGAGTTTTAAAATATAAGTTCTATAGGTTATTGATCCATTTTAAATTAATTTTTGTGTATGGTGAAAGGTAGGGGTCTACCTTCTTCTTTTCCATGTGGATTTCCAGTTGTCCCAACCCTTTGTTGAACAGATTATTCTTTCCCTGTTGAATGGACTTGACCCCCTTGTCAAATATCAGCTGACCATAGATGTATGGATTTATCTCTGGATTCTCGACTGTGTTCCATTGGTCTTTATGTCTATCATCATGCCAGTGCAATGCTTTAATTATTTGAGCTTTGTAATTAAGCTCCAGTAATTAAATTAATTTGTAGTAAATTTTGAAATCAAGTATGAGTTCTCCAATTTTGTTCTTTTTCAAGATTGTTTTGACTGGGGCCCTTTGCAATTCTAGTGAATTTGAGGATCATCTTTTCCATTTCTGCAGAAAGGAGAAAAAAAGGCTGCTGGAATTTTATAGGGATTGCATTGAATTTGTTGATCACTTTAGGAAGTATTGACATTTTAACAATATTAAGTCTTCCAATCCATGAACATGGGATGTCTTCCCATTTCTTTAGGTCTTCTTTAATTTCTTTCAGCATTTTTTGTAGTTTTCAATGTGCAAGTCTTTCACCTTCTCAGTTAAATTTATTGCAAAGTATTCTATTTTTTTAGATGCTGTTGTAAATGGAATTATTTTCGTAATTTCCTTTTCAGATTGTTTATTACTGGTGTGTAGAAACCCAGCTGACTTCTGCTTATTTGCCTTATAACCTGCAACTTTGCTGAATTCATTTATTAATTCTATTAAATTTCTTATGGATTCTTTGGAATTTTCTAAATATTGGATCATGTCACCTGCAAATAGGGATAATTTTACTTCTTCCTTTGCAATATGGATGTCCTTTATTTCTTTCTTTTACCTGATACTCTAGCCAGTACTTCCAGTACACTATTGAATAACAGCAGTGACAGCAGGTATCCTCATTTTGTTGTTGGTCTTAATCAGGAAAGCTTTCAGTTTTTCGAGTGTAATATTTGCTGTGGGTTTTTCATAAATGTCCTTTATCATGTTGAGAAAGTTCCCTTCTATTCCTAGTTTTATCCATGTTTTTATCATGAAAATGTTTGATTTTTATCAAATGCCTTTTCTGTGTCAATTGAGATGACCATGTGTTTTTTTCCTTCAATTTCTTTTTTTTTTTTTTTTTTAAGATTTATTTATTTATTTAATTTCCCCCCCTCCCCTGGTTGTCTGTTCTTGGTGTCTATTTGCTGCGTCTTGTTTCTTTGTCCGCTTCTGTTGTCGTCAGCGGCACGGGAAGTGTGGGCGGCGCCATTCCTCGGCACGGGAAGTGTGGGCGGCGCCATTCCTCGGCAGGCTGCTCTTTCATTTCACGCTGGGCGGCTTTTCCTCACGGGCGCACTCCTTGCGCGTGGGGCTCCCCCACGCGGGGGACACCCTTGCGTGGCACTGCACTCCTTGCGTGCATCAGCACTGCACATGGCCAGTTCCACACGGGTCAAGGAGGCCCGGGGTTTGAACCACGGACCTCCCATATGGTAGACGGACGCCCTAACCACTGGGCCAAAGTCCGTTTCCCTCCTTCAATTTCTTAATGTGTTGTATTACATTGATTGATTTTCTTATGTTGAACCAGCCTTGAATACCAGGATTAAATCCCACTTGGTTGTGATGTATAAGTCTTTTGATTTGCTGTTAGATTCAATTTACAAGGTTTTTTTTTGAGAATTTTTGTATCTATGTTCATTAGATTGGTCTATAATTTTCTTTCCTTGTAGTGTCTTTATCTGGCTTTGGTATTAGGGTGACGTTGACTTCATAAAATGTGTTGTGTAATTTTCCCTCCTCTTCAATTTTTTGAAAGAGCTTAAACAGGATTGGTGTTAATTCTTTTCAAAATGTTTGGTAGAATTCACCAATGAAGCCATCTGATCCTGGAATTTTTTTTGGTCAGAGATTTTTGATGATGGATTCAATCTCTTTCAGTATGACTTGTTAAGTTTTTATATTTCTTGTAGTATCAGTGTAGGTTGTTTGTGCATTTCTAGGAATTTGTCCATTTCATCTAGGTTGTCTAGTTTGTTATTATACAGTTTCTTATAATATCCTACTATGATCCTTTTTATGTTTGTGGGGTCAGTTGTACCTTACCCTCTTTCATTTCTAATTGTATTTATTTGCATCTTCTCCCTTTTTTCTTTGTTAGTCTAGATAGGGGTTTGCCAATTTTATTTATCTTCTCAAAGAACCTGCTTTTGGTTTTGTTAATTTTCTCTTTTTTTTCTCAATTTCCTTTATTTCTCCTCTAATCTTTATTATTTCTTTCTGCTTGCTTTGGGATTGGTTTGCTGTTCCTTTTCTGCTTTCTCTAGTTGTTCAGTTAAATCTTTGAGTTTAGCTCTCTCTTCTTTTTTAATGTAGGCTTTAGGACTAAAAATTCCCCTTTCAAGACTGCCTTCACTGTATCCTATAAGTTTTGTGTGTGTGTGTTTTTTTAAAGATTTATTTATTTATTTAACCCCACCCCCCCGTTGTCTGTTCTCAGTGTCCACTCACCTGCTGCATCTGGCTTCTTTTGTCCGCTTCTGTTGTCGTCAGCGGCAAGGGAAATGTGGGCGGCGCCATTCCTGGGCAGGCTGCACTCTCTTTCGCGCTGGGCTGCTCCTACGGGGCACACTCCCTGCGCGTGGGGCGCCCCCACGCGGGGGACACCACTTCGTGGCCCGGCACTCCCTGCGCGCACCAGCACCACGCATGGGCCAGCCCCACACCGGTCAAGGAGGCCCGAGGTCTGAACCGCGGACCTCCCATGTGGTAGACAGACGCCCAACCACTGGGCCAAGTTCACCTCCCCCTATATAAGTTTTGATAAGTTTTCTCAGTTTTATTTGTCTCAATATATTTTCTGATTTCACTTATAATTTCTTTTTTGACCCACTGATTATTTATGAGTGTATTTTTTAGCCTCCACACATTTACAAATTTACCTTTTTTCTTTCTATTATTAATTTCCAATTTCATTCCATTATGATCTGAGAAGGTGCTTTGTATAATTTCAATCTTTTTATATTTACTGAGGGCTGCATTGTGACCTCACACGAGGTCTATCCTGAAGAAAAATCCATGGGCACTTGAGAAGAATGGTAAACCTGTTGAGTTTGGATGCAATGTTCTATATATATCTGTTAAGTCTAACTCATTTATCATATTGTTCAAGTTCTCTGTGTCCTTGTTTATCTTCTGTCTAGTTGTTCTATCTAATGATGTGAATAATGTATCGAAGTCTCCAACAGTGATTGTAGAGATTTCTGTTTCTCCCTTCAGGTTTGCCAGAGTTTGTCCCATGTATTTTGGGGTACCCTGGTTAGGTGCATAGATGTTTATTACTGCTATATCTTCCTGGTGGATTGTCCCTTTTATTAACATATAATGGACTTCTGTATCTCATAACTTTTTTTAAAAAGATTTATTTTATTTATTTCTCTCTCCTTCCCCCCCACCGCAGTTGTCTGTTCTCTGTGTCCATTTGCTGCGTGTTCTCCTTTTTGTCCCCTTCTGTTGTTGTCAGCAGAACGGGAATCTGTGTTTCTTTTTGTTACGTCATCTTGCTGCGTCAGCTCTCCATGTGTGCAGCACCATTCCTGGGCAGGCTGCACTTTCTTTCGCACTGGGCAGCTCTCCTTACAGGGCGCGCTCCTTGCGCATGGGGCTCCCTTACGTGGGGGGCACCCCTGCGTGGCACAGCACTCCTTGTGCACATCAGCGCTGCATGTGGGCCAGCTCCACACGGGTCAAGGAGGCCCAGGGTTTAAACCACGGACCTCCCATGTGGTAGATGGACGCCCTATCCACTGGGCCAAGTCCGCTTCCCCTCATAACTTTTTTGCATTTAAAGTCTGTTTGTCCAATATTTGTATAGCTACTCCTGCTCTTTTTTGGTTACTATTTGCATGGAGTGTATTTTTCTAACCTTTCACTTTCAGCCATTTTGTATCCCTGGACCTAAGGTGAGTCTCTTGTAAGCAACATATGGATGGCTCATGGTTATATATCCATTTTGTCAGCCTATATCTTTTGATTGGGGAGTTTACTCCATTCACATTCAATGATATTACTGTAAATGCATTATTTACTTCTACCATTTTCTTCTTTGGTTTTCTTATGTCATATATTTTTGTCTGTCTTTTTAGTCTTTTGGTTATCCTTTCTGCTATTCTTTTTCTATACTCTCCTCCAAGCCTCTCTGTCCTGTCTTTTTCTTTCAGACTCTAAGGTTTCCTTTAATATTTCCTGCAAAGGTGGATTCTTTTTTACAAACTCATAGTTTCTGTTGTGAATATTTTATACTCCTTTTTATATATGAAAGACAATTTTGCTAGGTAAAGAATTCTTGGCTGGCAGTTTTTCTTTTTCAGTATCCTAATTGTATCATACTGCTGTCTTCTTGCCTCCATGGTTTCTGATGAGAAATCCACACTAAGCCTTACTGGGCATCCCTTGTATGTGATGGTCTGCTTCTCTCTTGCTGCTAGCAGAATTTTCTCTTTATCTTTGGCTTTTGACATTCTCAATAGTATGTGTCTTGGAGTAGGTCTATTCAGATTTATTCTGATTGGGGAGCAGTGCACTTCTTGGACATGTAAGTTCATTTCTTTTGTGAGAGTTGGGTAATTTTCAGCTATTATTTCCTCAAATTCTCTTTCTGCACGTTTACCATTCTCTTCCCCTTCTTGAACTTCAAGTTTGCCAGAGTTTGTCCCATGTATTTTGGGGTACCCTGGTTAGGTGCATTGTTGTGTTTCATGTTGTCATTCAACTCCCTGAGCCCCTGCTCAATTTTTTCCATTATTTTCTCTCCCTGTTCTTGTCTGTCTTCAATTTCTGCTGTTTTGTCTTCAACCTTCAATTTCAGCTGTTCTGTCTTCAACATCACTTATTTTTTCTTCTATCATTTCTATTTGCTGTTTTATGTCTCTAATGTGTTTTCAGTCTCACCTATTGTATCTTTAATTCCCATGAGCTCTGTTACTTTTCTCTTAAGGATTTCAAATATTTCTTTGTGCTCACTCAATGTCTTCTTGTTGTTTATCTCCTTAGCTGTATTGTGTTTGAACTCATTGATTTTATTTTTGAAATTTGTGTGCATCTCATGAATTAGTGCTCTCAAATCCTGCATCTCTTCTGGAGCTTTGGTATATTCCTTTTCTTGGGCCACGACTTCCATTTTCTTAGTATGGTTCGTAATTTTTTGCTGATGTCTAGGCATCTGATTAGGATGTAGTTTACTCAGATGCTCAATTTCTTTCTCTTTTATAGGAATTTAGTGACTGAAGGCTGTGAGTTACTGTTGCTCTTTGATTCTTGGTTTGACCTGAATTGTTAGGATTGTCCCTGTTAGATGCTCAAAACGGGGCTCCGGACCCAGTAATGGGTTGCAGACCTGCTTCCTAGGGCTTTGGGGAGGGAGGCTCTAAAGGTGGAAAAAAGCCTCTCAGTTATTTTTAATTTTCCCATGTGCATTTCCTGGGTCTGCCAGTAGATGGTACTCTTTGGCAGCCCTCTCAGTTCAATGCCTGGCTGGAGTGTGTTTGAGTTTTGCCATTTCTCAATTCCCCTCCTTTGTCCTGCTTTCTTCTGGGTGGTGCCCCAAACTCTAGAAGATCTTTTTCCAGGCTCTTTTAGCCTATCATTTGCTATTTTTCTGGCAGAGAAGAGAGTCCCATGTCTTTCTAGTCTGCTATCTTCCCAGAAGTAATAGGAGAATTAATACATTGACATTTAATGTAAAAACTGAGAAGGAAGGAATTACTTCTGCCATTTAGTTTTGTTTTGTTTTTTCAGGGATTGGGAATCGAACTTGGGACCTCCTAAGTCAGAAGCTGGTGCTCAACCACTGAACCACATCCACTTCCCTGAGCTTTGTTTTGTTTTTGTTTGTTTTCTTGTTGTTTGTTTTTGTTTTCTTTAGGTTGCACCAGGAACTGAACCTGGGACATCCCATGTGGGAGGCAGGCACCCAACTGCTTGAGCCACATCTGCTCCTGCTATTTATTTTTTGTATATCATATAAGTTTTTGGTTCCTCAGTTACTCCATTGCTGCCATTTTTTTTGTATTTAGTTGCTTTTTGTAGTGTACCATTTCGATTCCATTCTTGTTTCCTTTTCTCTGTACTTTTTAATTATTTTCTTAGTAGTTTTCTTTGTGATTACAATTAACACTTTAAATTAATAAAACCTAGTTTGACTAGTACCAACCTAGTTTCAGTACTATATAAACTCTCTACTCCTACATATCTTCATCTCTCCCCCTTTATATTATTATTGGCTCAGATTACATCTTTCTACATTGTTTTCCCATTAATAGTTTTAAAATATTATTTTACATATTTGCCTGTTAATTCATATGGGGGTGGGGGATGCGGTCACAAACCAAAGGTACAATAATACAGGATTTTATAGTTACCTATGTAGTTACTTTTACCATTGCTCTTTGTATCTCTTATGGCTTCAGGTTACTGTCTAGTGTCTTTTTATTTCAGCTTGAAGAACCCGCATTAGCATTTCTTAAAGCATAGGTCTTCTGGTAATGAGCTTTTTTGTTTATCTGTAAAGGTCTTAATTTCTCCTTCATTTTTGAAAGATAATTTGTCAGATAGGAATTCTTAGTTGACAGGTTTTTTTCCCCTTTAAGGACTTTAAATATTCTATCTCACTGTCTTCTGGCTTCCTTGGTTTCTGATGAGAAATCCACTGTTAATCTTATTGGGGAATCCCTTGAATGTGACAAGTTTCTACTCTCTTACCACTTTCAAAATCCATTTTGACAACTTCCCTATAATGTGTCTTGGTAAAGATATCTTAGAGTCTGCTCTGCTAGGAGTTCATTGAGCTTCCTGAATGTGTATATTCATGTCTTTTCATCATATTTGAGAATTTTTTTACCATTATTTCTTCAAATGCTTTTTCCACTCTTTCTTCCTATCTTTTTATTTTGGGACTCCAATGAGGCATATATTGGTGTCCACACATCCTTTGAGCTCTGTTTATTTTTTTCTTTCTCCTCCTCACATTAGATAATGTCAATTGTCTTCAAGTTCACTGAGTTTTTCTTCCTGTTCAAATCTATTATTGAATCTGTCTGGTGAGTTTTTCAATTACCATACTTTGCGGCTCCAAAATTTCTGTTCGGTTCCTTTTTATAATTTCTATCTATGTATTTTGTTCAGACAATGTGTTCCTAGTTTTTTGTTTTTTTTTCTTACTTATTTGTGTATGGATTTCTTTAGCTCTTCAAACATACTTAAGACAGTTGGTTTAAAATCTTTGATTAGGGAAGCAGATGTGGTTCAAGCAATTGGGTATGCACCTATCACATGAGAAGTCATAAATAAAATAAATCTTTAAAGTCTTTGACTAATAGTTCCAATGTATGAACTTCCTAAGGGGTAGTTTCTAGCTAATTATTTTTTCCTGTTGATGACCGTACTTTCCTGTTTATTGGTGTGTTTTGTAATTTTTTATTGAAAACTGGACATTTTGCGTATTATGTTGTTATAACTCTGGAAATCTAGTCTCCCAGTCCTCTGGAATTGCTAGGTGATGTTGTTGTTGTTGTTTGGGTGGGCTTGAGTCATCAGTATGTGGCTTTTCCAAACTATTTTTGCTCCCGAAAATGGAAAGAGAGAGAGAAAGAGAGAGAAGAGGTTCTGCCTCTTTAAGACTCCTCTGCTGCTATTGGGATAATGGCTGCCCTCCAAGCCAGCCCTCCAGCCATCTGAAGCAGGATCAATGATCAGTCTACACAACTCTGGATATTTGAGGACTGGTCTTTATATCCCACACTGGCACCAGCAAGCTGTCCCAGGAGCCTGCGCTGCAGTCCACGTTGCTGCCTGCCGTTAAGATGGGAAATGGGGGATTGTTGCTGCTGCACCAAGGGTGAAAATTCACAGATATTTACTGCTCTTCCCTGGCTGCTGTATCCATGTTGCTCTAGACTCCAGAGTTTCAAAATAGTTGTTAGACAGCTCCTGCTAGTTCAATAGTTGTTTTGGTGGAGGAACTCATTCTTGGAGCTTCCTACCCTGTCATCTTCCCACCCTGTCATCTTCCCACAATCCTCATCCCTATTTATTTTTGAATAGGAAACATGTTCACATAGATAGGATTAAAAAGATACAGGAGTATACAGTGGGGAGTGGATGTGGCTTGAGCAGTTGAGCTCCTGCCTTCCACATGGGAGGTCTCAGATTTGATTCCTGGTGCCTCCTGAAAATAAAATAAAGTAAAAAAACAAACAATAAGCAAAACAAATGAGAAAACCAACTCAGGGAAGCTGATGTGACTCTGGTTGAGCATCAGCTTCCCACATACAAGGTCCTGGGTTCAATCTCTGACCCCCAATACCTAAAAAAAAAAAAAAGAGTGTATAGTGAAGTCTATTTCCCCTGTCCCCTAAGAACTAGTTTCCTATCCCTAGAAGCTACCACTGTTAAATATATCCTTCCAGAGATATTTCATGCATATGCAAATACAAAATCTTATCCCACACAGACACACACTCTTCTTTTTACATAAATGATAGCATTGTATATACAACATTTTGCACCATGCTTTTTTCACTTAATATCTTGAAAACCATTCCATATCAGAACATAAAGAACTTCCTCATTCTTTTTATGGCTGTGTGGTAGTCCATTATATGGATGTATCCAAATTTATTTAACCAGTGTCCTATTGATAACATGTAAGTTGTTTCCTATCTTTTGCTATTTCAAGCAATTCTGTGTTGAGAAACTTTGCACTTATATCATTTTGCACATATCTGTAGTCTAAATGTTTGCATCTGTAGGATAAATTCCTAGAAGAGGAATTGCTAGGTCAATGGCATATATGTATTTATAATTCTTATGTATATTACTAATTTACTCTCCATAATCATGGGCTCAATTTGCCCTCCCACTAGCAACATATGAGACTGTCCATTATCCTAGCCCTTAGTCAACTCAGTCTGCTATCCATTTTATTTTTCTCTGTCAATCTAATAGGTAAAAAATGGTCTCAGTAGAGTTTTAATTTTGTATTTCACTGATTAAGGATGAGCATTTTTATATGTTTAAGAGGCATTTGTACTTTCCGTAAGAATTATCTATCATATCATTTGCTTATTTGCCTGTTGGTTGTCATTATTGATTTGTAGGAACTCTTGATATAAAGTAAAGAAATTAGCCCTTTGTCTGTGATGAGTTGCAACTATTTTTTCCAATTTTATGTTTGTTTCTTGATATTGCTTTTATTGTTTTTTGCTGTGAATTTTTATTTTTATGTGGCCAAATTTATTAACCTTTTCTTTTGTATCTTCTGGGTTTTGTGTCATAGTTAAAAAGGGATTCCTCACTCAAACATTACTTTAAACTCTTCCTATATTTTTTTCTTGTGCTCTTATGGTTTCATTTTTTTGCATTAAGACCAATCTATTTGGAGTTTATACCAATGAAAAATTTATCATATAGAAAGCCAAAGTAATTTTTCTCAGTGGCTACCTGCTTGTCCTACCATTTTTATTGAATAATCCTTCCTTTTTCTCCAGTGATTTGAGATGCCACCTGTATGACTAATATTAATCCTTGCCAATTTGAAGGGAGAAAGAAATGTATCCTTTGTTTTCATTTTCATGTGTTTGGCTCTCCATATTAATTGTTTTCTACATATTGATTAACTATTTGTACTTCTTTTACAAATTCCAATTTGTGCCATTTGCCCTTTGTTATATGTAGGATTATGCTTTCAAATATTTTCCTCAGTTTTCACAAACATTCATTGTTTTTTGTGTCATGCTGGTGATGTTTCTTCAAATTTTTTAATATGTTTTCCTTACTGGTATCCTACCTTTTCAGGTGTTTAGAAATGAAACTGAAGCAGCTGAAGCACAGAGATTTAGTAACTTTTCCCAATTTCAGGCAGTCTTTAGTAGTACATGAATACCTGAAAAAAAAAAACAACCTTAAAGACGCTAGATTAGGGAAGCAGATGTGGCTCAAGTGATTGGACTTCCATCTTCCATATGGGAGGACCCCGGTTTGATCCCCAGGACCTCCTGGTAAAAGCATGCCTGTGTGGCGAGCCAGGCTGTGCCACAAGCCACGCAGCAAGATGATAATGCACCAAAACAGAGACAAAAGGAGAGTCAAGGTGAGACGCAACAGAAGCCAGGAACTGAGGTGGCACAAGTGACAGGGAGCCTCTCTCCACATCAGAGGTCCCCGGCATTGAATCCCAGTGAATCCTGAGGAGAAAATGAGAAGATAAAAAGAAAAAAGAAACAGACGTAGAAGATCACACAGCAAATGGACAGACAGCAAGAACAGCATTGGGGCGGGGCAAGGGGGAAGACCCTAGATTCCATTTATACTTTTAACCCATTCATTGTTTTACAGGGAGTGTCACATTCAAGGCCTAACACTGAGGACATTTCACTGTGTTATGCCAATCGCTCTGCAGCCCTCTTCCACCTGGGTCAGTATGAAGTGAGTATCAGGATGCCTGGGGTTATTTGAGGGCTCTGCAGGGATTTCACGTGAGGACTGGCCCTTCATCTCTGCTTCTCCCTTAGAACACTAAATTAAACCATACGGCAACTGGTTGAAGTGGAAGCACATTGGTATTCACCCAAACTTGTTCTTCCTCCTGACTCATTTCACCTTTCACAGGTGATCATGCAGAGCAGTGTTGGTTGACCAGAAAGTTATGATACGTTCCACAGGACCATCAATTGTATCCAGTAGGTCAGCATTCTCAGTGTGGAGATCATTTCTGAGATATGTTGCTAATAATAATTCAGGTTCTGAGTATTTGCAAATTGTTTGCTTAGGTTTTTTTTTAAGACCATGTTCAGAATTATCCCTACAATAATATAGTTAAACCTCAATATGTTTTTTTTGGGTGACAAAATAAATGGCATACCGAAATGTCTGTGTATGCTTATCAGGGAATATTTGAGTGTATATTTGAGGGAATATTGAGTATATTTGAGTGGCTTTCTTCTCATACCCTAATTGTGCCAAGAGAAATAAATATTGAGAATTGTGTCAGTGAAGTTTTTAAACCAGGAAGTAGCCAAAATCAAATTTATATTTCAGGAAGATAACTCCAAGGTATTGTCAATTTGTAATAAAGAGGTCAAAAGGCAATCTCTAAATTACCATTCTGTTGTTTCCGTAGAAATTCAAATTATACCCTAGAGTTTAGAACTATTTGAATAGCCACAGATTTATACTCTTTACCTTTAGGACTGAAAAAGAGATCAAAGAATCTAACTGTGGGTCCTAAGCAAGAAAGTCCTGGATTAATGAGGGACTGTTATTAGAAAAATTTGTAAAACATTTAACCTTTTATAACTTTCCTATGTTGGTTGTTTCTATTTCTCTTATAATAATGATTCATGAACGCTTATAATATTCTAGGCACTCTTTTGAGTACTTTAGACATATCTTGTTTCATCCTCTGAACAACTTTATGAGATGTTATCCCTGTTTTTCCAATGAGAAGACCAAGTCACTGAGAAATTGTCACTTGCTCAAGGTTATATAGCTAGTAAGAGGCAGCACCAATATTTGAATGCAGGTCTATTTGACTTCAAAGTCTGTCCTCTTACCATACTACTTCTTATCTGTAAGACTTTTTTTTCCTTTAAAAACAGAAAATTTTCATATGACAATTAATATCCTCAACAAATATTACTAATCATCAATTAAAAGATCACTCAGAACATGACTTAAAGAAATAAGAATGTGGTTGTAATTGCTCCATTTTTAATAATCCTTAGATTTCCTATAGATTCTTTGAAAGATACTCAGTAGACATTGAAGAGCAGGAACTAAGGGTCATTTTGGGATTTCCTTTCTGGTTTCAGACATGTCTTAAAGACATTCTCAGAGCACAGATGCACGGGTGTCCAGAAAGACTGCAACCCAAGATGATGTTGCGTAAGGCAGAGTGTCTGGTGACCCTGGGGAGGCTACAGGAGGCAAGCCAGACCATCAGTGATCTTGAAAGTCACTTTGCTGCCAAACCAACCCTAGCAACTTCCAACTTTCAAATTCTTCAGAGAAACCTCAGTCATTTGAAAATCAAGGTCCAAGAAAAGCAGACTCTCACAGAAACCTTCCCAGCAGCTCTAACCAAAGCATTTAAGGATATGGACCTGAAGGAAGAGAATGAAAAAATTTCCAGTGCTTCATCATCTGTCAGCTTATGCACAGACCCTTTAAAAGGCCGTTATCTGATTGCCACAAAAGATATTCTCCCAGGAGAGCTCCTGGTGAAGGAGGACGCTTTTGTGAGTGTCCTTAACCCAGGAGAAATGTCACAACTACATCATGGCCTAGAGAGCAAGTGGGATACCAGAGTCACCAACGGGGACTTCCACTGTCACCGATGTTTAAAGCACACTGTGGCCACTGTTCCCTGTGATGGATGCAGCTATGCCAAGTATTGCAGCCAAGAGTGTATGCAGCAGGCCTGGGAGCTCTATCATAGTACAGAATGTGCTCTAGGGGGGCTGCTTCTCACACTGGGTGTCTTCTGCCATATTGCCCTGAGATCGACTCTTTTAGCTAGATTTGAGGATGTTGGCAGAGTCATAAGGAAGCTTTGTGGTGAGATTAGTAACAAAGACTCTTATTTACCTGAAAGCAAGAATCAGGACAAAACACTCAATTTTGACCTTGGAGAGAATGAAGAAAATGGTAAAATAGTTGAGACTACAATTCCTGGGTGTAATATTAATGGGAAGTATGAAAATAATTATAATGCCATCTTCAATCTTTTACCCCATACTGAAAACCATAGCCCAGAGCACAAATTCCTCTGTGCCTTAAGTGTTGCTGTACTGTGCAGCCAGCTAGAAGCAGCCGGCTTTCAGGCCCTCATGCCAGCTCTGAAATCCTCTAAGCTGAAAGCAGCAGTGGCTCCTGTGTGGTCTCCAGAGCTGAATATGTGGGGAGTGGCCATGCTGAGACACATGTTACAGCTGCAATGTAATGCTCAAGCAATAACCACCATACAGCAGACAGGTAAGAAGAAACTTTTTTTTTTTTTTGCCTTACAGTATTGTCCTTGATGTGGGCGATGTTTGGGGGAGAAAGAATAATAAAGGAGTAGCATTCAAACAAATGGGTGGGCTAATAGGAAAACACAGCTGTCTTGTATTAGTATTATGCCATTGAGAAGCTATGTAACCATCCATTCTACCTCAGTATTCTCATTCATAAAATAGGTAGCTTAACCCCACCTAACTTTACAGCAGGAGTTCTTAACCTGTTTTGTTCCATAGACCCTTTTGCCAGTCAGGTGAAAACCACAGACCCCTTACTAAGTCCACACTATACTGTGTATTATTTAATAAATGTATCACACCTGCACCAACACGTCTCTACAAGAATAATGTTTCTTTAAAATTTCAATTCAAGCTCACAGACCCCTTGTTAAGAATCCCTGCTTTACAGAGCTGTGAGGTGGACATATGTTTGTAAAAACAAATACCTTAAAACATGAAAAGCACTATTGTTGAGTTTTTTTATTGCAAAGGATTCAAACAGTAATACAAGATTTATTAGAAGGATGCATGCATAGGAATCCAGGGAAAGCTAAATAGTTTTTACCTTAGAAAAAGCAGGAACAATAGTCTGCAGTGCAGGCTGCAGAAAGAGCAGAGTCTGGAGTTGAGTAAGCTACCAGACTCCTAACTCACTCCTGTGACTCAGCTGCTCTCTGTCTCTTCTGTTGTTCCCAACTGTCAAATGTTTTCTATTCTTCTGTTTTAAATTTCCGAAAGAGGAATCCGACCCCCCATAATACACCATACGCTGTTGGCCAGCCTGTGCGTGGGCTGTGCTTCGGTCAGGTGGCCAACTCAGTCCATCCAGGGCCACCTCTAGACACAGACCAGGCTAGCCCTGCGTTCCTGGACCGGGTTCTATAGAAAAGGCTGTTGAAGCTAGATGAGGAGGTCAGATGTGCCCAGCAGCGTGACAAATGTCTCTAGTATAACAGTTTTGACAAACAGATACAACTATTATTAGGAAAGAAGTAATGCTCCTAGTTCTTCTATTATATGATCTCCATTTTAGAAGAAAATGTCCATCGATTCAGTTTCTTACACTTAATTTTCTCGTTAACTCTGTTAAAGAGGGAACTAAGTGTTACCTAAACCCAGGATTTGTAGACATATTAATATAAATTTGGCTCAACTAACTAAACATGCTTAGCTTTTTTGATCTTTTCTCATTAGGTAATCTAGAATTTTGCCAAGATTTTTTCGTGTTTTTCTCTTTAATTTGTATTCAGCTGGCCAAATTTTAGGGTGTGTAGGTATCGCAACAGAGGTGCTGCTAAGTGAGACTCTCTTCCCCATCCTTGAAACACATGGAACATCCAAAAATTGCACTGACCTCCTCCCATCATACTGCCAAATTACATTGCAAATTAGTCTTTGTTTTCTTCTGTCTTCTTTTGTTTCTTTGAGCCTTGCTATCTTCTAAAATACATCTATTGAGTGTTTTTACAGAATTATGTTTGCCCATGGGTATATTCACTTGTATTTTGTTCTGTATTTCTGAATATAAAACTATAATATGTGGGGCTTCTAGATAATAATGACAGAAAGTTACCCACTCTTGATTCTATTATCTGTCTTGCTTTTGAAAGACTACATAGAACATGCAAAAAAGATACAAATTTTGGTAGCCCTGGAAACTATTGTTCAGGCAGACAATAGCAGTGACCATTAACTAAAGCATGGCTGAATCCTTGAGGCAGAATAGTAGAGCCAGGTGGACAAAAGAAGAGTTTTGCATCTACTTTCCTCCATTGGCCTGCCCCTAACAGTAACAGGATCTTAACCTTAATTTTTTTTGCTCTATGTGCATGAAGTTTCATTACAGTTCATTTTTTATTTGCATAGTGAATTTGGATGAATTTTCTCACAATTTGTTAAGAGTGAATTTTTGGATAGTAAGAGTATAGATAACCAGGAAACCTGTATTTTCTATGGCTAATAAGGACTAGAAGACTAGACACATGGCATAATAGGTGTACAGCTAACTGTGTGATCAAAAGGGGATTGGAGACTTTGACTTAATCTACAAGATTCTAATTTTTATGCATGATCTATCATATTCATGCGATATTTTAAAAAATATCTACATTAAAAAACGCTACAAGGGAAGCGAATGTGGCTTAAACAGTTGAGCGCCCACCTCCCACATGGGAGGTCCCAGGTTAGGTTCCCTGTGCCTCCTGAAAAAGAAAAAGCAAAACAACAAGCAAAACAAATAATAAGACCAACTCAGGGGAGCCAGTGTGGCTCAGTAGTTGAGTGCCATCTTCCCACATACAAGGTCCCGGGTTCATTCACCAGTACCTAAAATACAAAACAAACAAATAAAAAAAAACACTTAAAGCAAAATGCCAAAATTTTCACAGTGATTAATTCTGAAAGTGGAAATAGGGTGATTGCTATTTTTTTCTTTGAAATTTTCCATGTGAGTTCTTGAAAACTTTCCAGGAACAGATTGTTTCTAAACTGCATAAACTGTTCCAGAGCATAGGGAAAAACTAGAACTCTTACCCACTCATTTTACAAAGCCAAGAAAAAAGTTATTCTCACTTTTGAATATAGATGTAGAAATCCTGAATCAATCATTGTCGTCATATCCAGCAGTTCATTAAAAGAATAACAATATATGACCACCTCGGGTTTGTTCCAGGAATGCAAGAGTATTTTAATGTGGAAGGATGTAAAAGAAAGCTTGAATAAGTACAGAGACATGCCTTGTTCTTAGATGGAAAGACTGAAAAAGTAGAAAAACTTTGTACAGGCAATTTCAAACAAAATCACAATTGGATTTTTTTGGAACTTGACAATGATTCTAAAGTTTATCTTGAATAAGTGGGTGCAATAACCTGTTTTATTTGAGAGAGAGAAAGAGAACTAAAGGGGCCTAGTACTATCAGATTTCGTACCAGCATTAAAACTACAATAATTAAAAACAATGTGGTACTGCTCTGACAGCTCTCAAAAAAGTGTTAGATTCTTTCTTCAAATCATTAAAAAGTTAAATATTAAAAAACTAAAACTGTATATGGAGAAGGGGGTATATGGGAACTCTGTACTTCATACACGATTTTTCTGTAAACCTATAGCTACTCTAAACTTTTTTAATTTTTAATTTTTAAAAAATTAAAAAAATAGAAACAAAATAATTAAAACATACAAATATTAATATTTACAAAAAGATTAGTGAACATTTAACCTCAGAATAGGAAAGGCCTTTTTAGGCATGTAATACTAGATTTAGGTAATTAAAAGATAGCTATATCTAACTATCTAAATATCAAACATCAGGGAAGCGGACTTGGCCCAGTGGTTAGGGCAACCGTCTACCACATGGGAGGTCCGCGGTTCAAACCCCAGGCCTCCTTGACCGTGTGGAGCTGGCCCATGCCCAGTGCTGATGCACACAAGGAGTGCCGTGCCACACGGGGGTGCCCCCCACGTAGCAGAGCCCCACTCGCAAGGAGTGCACCCCATAAGGAGAGCCACCCAGCGTGAAAGAAAGTTCAGCCTGCCCAAGAATGGCGCCGCACACACGGAGAGCTGACACAGCAAGATGACGCAACAAAAAGAAACGCAGATTCCCGTGCCGCTGACAACAGCAGAAGCAGACAAAGAAGAACACGCAGCAAATGGACACAAAGAACAGACAACTGTGGGGGCGGGGGGGAAGGGGAGAGAAATAAATAAAATAAATAAATATCAAACATCAAAAACACCGTACTGGGTAAAGAATATAGAGGTTGCAGGTGAAAGAGATCCTTGAAGGAGTAAAAACATTGGACTGGGAGGCAGAAGACCTGGGTTCCCATTCTGGATGTGCCACTTACTCTTTGTATGAACTTGGTCAAGATACAAAACCCATGTATGTCTAAGTGTTCTCATATTGTAATGAGGGGACTAGATGAGCGTCTGGGGTAGCTTGTTTGCAAAGTTGCTGCAACATTTTCTCCCATCCCTATGTGTGCCCCTTTGCTTTTTCTCCCATCAAGAAGTGGGGTCTGTTTCCTAGTCCTGTGACTTGCTTTAACTGAAATGCCATAGAAGTGACACTCTGTGACTTTTGACTTGAAGCTTTAAGAGGCCTTATAGCTTCTTTGCTATCCTCCATAAGTGATGTTGTGGCAATGTGAACAAGCCTGGGGCCGGCAGCCTTGAGGATGTGCCAGGTGCATGCAGTCACATGAGCCATCTCAGGTAAGTCCAGCAGAACTCCTTGACTGAGCCCAGCGAAAATCGCTGACCCACAGAAATGTGAGCAGATAAAGTAGTTACTGTCTTAACACCCCCCAAAAAAAACATAAACAAAAATTAAAATGTGAATGGCAAAATGAGTGAACATTTCTAGAAGCACACAACTCTTAAAGTCAACTTTTAAAATTATGTATAGTAATGAAAATGTTGTAAAATTGGATTGTAGGGAAGCAGATTTGGCTCAACTGATAGAGCATCCATCTACCACATGGGAGGTCCAGAGTTCAAACCTAGGGCCTTCTGACCCATGTGATGAGCTAGCCCATGCACAGTGCTGATGTGCACAAGGAGTGCCCTGCCACACAAGGGTGTCCCCCACGTTGGGGAGACCTACGTGCAAGGAGTGTGCCCCATAAGGAGAGCTGCCCTGCGCGAAAAAGAGCATCCTGCCCAGGAGTAGCACCACACACACAGAGAGCTGATGCAGCAAGATGATGCAACAAAGAGACAGATTCCCAGTGCTGCTCACAAGAATGCAAGCAGACACAGAACACACAGCTAATGGACACAGACAGCAGACAAGGGGGGGTGGGGGGGAAGGGAGAGAAAAAAAATTGGACTGTTGTGGTGATTGTACAACTATATAAATTTCCTAAAAACCATTGAATTACGGGCTTAAAATGGATGAATAAAAAGTAAAGTTTTTAAAAAGTAAAAAGTAAATTATATCTCAGTAAAGGTGATAAAAATACATGCAAACAGACACTTTATTAAAGTAGTAATAAAATTGACAAATTCATGTCTGAACCTTCTCTGGTTGGGGAGTGGATATGGCTCAAGCTGTTAAGCACCTGCTTTCCACATAGGAGGTCCTGGGTTAGGTTCCTGGTGCCTCCTGAAAAATATAAAATAAACCCAGGAAGCAGCTGTGGCTCAATCAGTTGGGCTCCCGTCTACCATATGAGAGGCCCTGGGTTTGCGTCCCGGGGCCTCCTTGTGAAGGCAGGCTCACCCGCATGCTCTGGAGCACCGCCCAGCCTGCAGATGCCGTGGAGCGCCACCTGCCCTGCAAGTGCCACAGAGTGCTGCCAGCCCGCAAGCACCGCAGAGAGCCAACTCAGCAAGGTGATGCAACAAAAAGGGAGACGAGCAAAAAAAAAAAAAAAAGCACACTAAGAGCACACAGTGAGCAAACACAGAGAGCAGACAGCAAGCAAGCCTCAAGATGGGGAGGAGAAATAAATAAAAATAAATACAGACACAGAAGAATGCACAGCAAATGGACATAGAGAGCAGAAAGCATGCAAAAAGCCCACAAAGGAAAGAAAAAAAAAGCCACAAAGGGGGGATAATTTTTTTAAAAATTAGAAAAAAATAAACCCTCTCTAGTAATTAAAACAAGATACCCTTTCTTTTTTTACCTATCAGCATTTTAAAAATTATTAATATTATATGTATCACAAGTTAGGGTATAAAGAAATGGCCACTTTTCATGCACACCTTTTCATACATTTTAGCCCTGTAATTCCACTTCCAGCAATTTATCCTAAAACATAATCAGGGGAAAGCAGATGTGGCTCGAGCAGTTAAACTCCCGCCTACGATGTGGGAGGTCCCAGTTCCATTCCCAGTGCCTCCTGAAGAAGACAAGCAAGACAGTGAGCTGGTGCTACAGGCTGGCACAACAAGCAGGCACGGCGAGCTGGCACAAGATGATGCAACTAAAGAGACACAAAGAGGAGAGACAATGAGAGACACAACAGGAGCAGAGAGCTGAGGTGGCTCAAGCAATTGAGTGCCTCTTTCCCACATAGGAGGTCCCAGGTTTGGTTCCTGGTGCCTCCTAAAGAGAAGACAAGTAGACATAAAGAGCACAGAAAACAGACACAGAGAGCAGACAGCAAGTGCAAACAATGAGGGGCGGGGGAGGGAATAAATAAAATAAATCTTAAAAAAAAAAGACTGAAGAATTTTCATAGTGATATATAAAGATTCCCATCAAGAACTGGGTAGCCATATCTGAAAAAAAGAAGACCCCTATCTCACAACGTATACAAAAATTAACTCAAAATCAATCAAGGACTTAAATATAAAAACAACCACCATAAACTCCTAGAAGAAAATGTAAGAAAACATCTTCAAGATCTTGTGATAGGTGATAGTTTCTTAAACCTTACACCTAAAGCACAAGCAACAAAAGAAAAAATAGATAAATGGGACATCCTCAAAATTCAACACTTTTGTACCTCAAAGGACTTTGTCAAAAGGGTGAAAAGGCAGCCAACTCAATAAGAGAAAATATTTGGCAATCGTTTCTGATAAGGGATTTTTTTAATTTTTTAAAATTTTTATTTATTTCTCTCCCCTTCCCCCCCAGTTGTCTGCTCTCTGTGTCCATTCACCGTGTGTTCTTCTGTGTCCGCTTGTATTCCTGTCAGCGGCACCTTGAATCTGTGTCTCATTTTGTTGCGTCATCTTGCTGCATCAGCTCTCCGTGTGTGCGGTGCTATTCCTGGGCAGGCTGCACTTTCTTAGCTCTGAGCGGCTCTCCTCACGGGGTGCACTCCTTGTGCATGGGGCTCCCCTAGGCGTGGGACACTCCTGTGTGGCACAGCACTCCCTGAGCGTATCAGCACTGCCTGTAGGCCAGCTCATCACATGGGTTAGGAGGCCCTGGCTGATAAGAGTTTAATAGTCGGGAAACGGACTTTGGCCCAGTGGTTAGGGCGTCCGTCTACCACATGGGAGGTCCGCGGTTCAAACCCCGGGCCTCCTTGACCCGTGTGGAGCTGGCCATGCGCAGTGCTGATGCGCGCAAGGAGTGCCGTGCCACGCAAGGATGTCCCCAGCGTGGGGGAGCCCCACGCGCAAGGAGTGCGCCCGTGAGGAAAGCCGCCCAGCGTGAAAAGAAAGAGCAGCCTGCCCAGGAATGGCGCCGCCCACACTTCCCGTGCCGCTGACGACAACAGAAGCGGACAAAGAAACAAGAAGCAGCAAATAGACACCAAGAACAGACAACCAGGGAGGGGGGGAAATTAAATAAATAAAATAAATCTTTAAAAAAAAAAAAAAAAAAAAAAAGAGTTTAATAGTCATGCTATATAAGGCGATCATACAACTCAACAATAAAAAGACAAAGTGTCTGATAACAAATGAGCAAAAGACTTGAAAAGACAACTGTCCAAAGAAGAAATACAAATGGTGAAGAAACACATGAAAAAATGTTCAACATCACTAGCGATTAGGGAAATGCAAATCAAAAACTACAATGAGATATCATTTCACACCTATTAGACTGGCCGCTATTAAAAAGTTGGAAAACTGCAAATGTTGGAGAGCATGTGGAGAGATAGGAATGCTTATTCACCGTTGGTGGGGATGTAGAATGGTACAGCCACTGTGGAAGACTGTTTGGCAGGCCTTAAGGAAGTTGAAAATAGAACTTGCCATAGGACCCGGCAATACCATTGCTAGGTATATACCCAGAAGAACTAAGAGCAGTGACACGAATAAATATCTGCACCCTGATGTTCATAGCAGCATTATTCACGACAGCCAAAAGTTGGGAACAACCCAGGTGTCCATCAACCAATAAATGGATAAACAAATTGTGGAGTATACACATGATGAAATATTAAGCAGCTATAATAAGAAATGAAATCGTGAAATGTGGATGAACCTGGAGAACATTACATTAAGTGAAGCAAGCCAGACACAAAAGAACAAATACCATATGACGCCCTATTATGAACTAAATTATATTTTGTGAAATATGAATATGGGTAGAATTGCATATATATAAGACTTTTTTTGAAGCTGAACAAAGGTAAGGTTTTTTTGTGGTTTTTTAAAAAGATTTATTTATTTCTCTCCCCTTCCCCCCTGTTGTCTGCTCTATGTGTGTTCCCCCCTGTTGTCTGCTCACTGTGTGTTCTTCTGCATCTGCTTGCAGTATCCAGTGGCTCTAGGAAACTGTGTCTCTTTTTTGTTGCGTCATCTTGCTGCGTCAGCTTTCTGTGTGTGCGGCACCTCTCCTGGGCAGGGTGTGCTTTTTTCACATAGGGTGGCTCTCCTTGAGGGGCGCACTCCTTGCACATGGGGTTCCCCTACGCGGGGGACACTCTTGTGTGGCACGGCACTCAATGCAGTAGCACTGCATGTGGGCCAGCTCCACACAGATCAGGAGGCCCTGGGGATCGAACCCCGGACCCTCCAAATGGTAGACGGACGCTCTATCAGTTGATCCATGTCCACTTCCCCAAATGTAAGTTAATAGTACAAAATGTTAATACCAGACCAAAAAAAATTATACTAAAGTGGAGGAGACCAGACACAGTACTACATATTGTATGATTCCGTTTATATAAAATGTGAATATAAATCAATTTGTAGAGATGAAAGGAGATTAGTGGTTATGTAGGTCTAAGGAAGGAACACTATAGGGGTGTGGAGTCTTTCTTTTTGGAGTAATGAAATTGTTCTAAAAACTTTTTTTTTTTTTTTAAAGATCTATTTATTTCTCTTCCCTTCTTCCCCCACCCCGCCCCGCCCCAGTTGGTTGTTCTCTGTGTCTATTTGCTGTGTCTTCTTTGTTCGCTTCTGTTGTTGTCAGCAGCACTGGAATATGTTTCTCTTTGTTGTGTCATCTTGCTGTGTCAGCTCTCCGCGTGTGTTGTGCCATTCCTGGGCAGGCTGCACTTTCTTTCACGCTGGACAGCTCTTCTTTGAGGGCGCACTCCTTGTATGTGGAGCTCCCCTACACGGGGACCCCCTGCGTGGCAGGGCACTCCTTGCGCGCATCAGCACTGCGCATGGGCCAGCTCCACATGGGTCAAGGAGGCCCGGGGTTTAACCCTTGGACCTCCCATGTGGTAGACGGACGCCCTAACCACTGGGCCAAGTCCGCCTCCCTAAAAATTTTTGAGATGATATATGTACAACATTGTGATTATACTAAAAGCCATAGATTATACACTTTGGATAGAATAGTCAGAAACAGCAGCTATGTACAGCAGGGGAAGAATAGAGAGTTTGAGAGATGAGGAATTTTCTTGTTTATTATTATTATTATATAACTATTGAAATAATGAAAATGCTCTAATAATGATAGAAGTGATGAACACAAAACTATGTGATTATAGCAGATACCGTTGATTGTACACTTTGGATGAATTGTGTGCTTTACTAATATGTATCAATAAAACTGATTTGTGGGAAGCAGATGTGGCTCAAGCGATTGGGCTCCATTCTACCATATGGAGGGTCCCAGGCTCGATTTCCAGGGCCTCCTGGTGAAAAGCAAGTTGTCCCATGTGGCGCAGAGAGCTGGCTGGCCCGTGCAGTGCAGAGAGCTGGCGAAAGGAGATGACACAACAAAAAGAGACACAGAGGGGAGTGGTGGGGGTGAATGGGGACCTCATATTTTTTTAATGTAATATTTTTTTTAAAAATGAATAAATTGAGTAGAATTTGGGAAAAAAACTATGAAAAAAAAAAGAGAGAGACACAGAGGAGAGACAATGAGAGATACAGCAAACCAGGATGCTGAGGTGGCTCGGGCAATTGAGTGCTTTTTCCACGTCAGAAGGTCCCGGGATTGGTTCCCAGTGCCTCCTAAAGAGAAGACAAGAAGAGAAGACATGCAAACACAGAAGAACACATAGTGAATGGACACAGAGAGCAGTCAATGAGTGCAAGCAGTGGGGCAGGGAATAAATAAATCTTTAAAAAAAAAAACAAAACTGATTTATTAATAAGAAAAGATTCCCATCACATTGTCGTGATGAAAAGTTGAAAACAATCTAAATGTCCAACAATAAGAAATTAAATATAAAATATCCTGGTAGTGGAATGCAATCATTAAAAATACATATGTAGAAATGTTCATGATTACCTGAAAAGGAGGAACTTATAAAGCACAACGTGTACCATGTTGCCAACTATGTTAAAAACTCTAGATACTCAGATGGGATCTCCCTTCATAAGACTTTCATGCTAATGTGCTGGAGGTGCAGTTAATGTTGGGGTTTAAGATATATTTAGGGGATTTGAATCTCTGGACTGACAATGTGATAGCCAGATCCTGAGCCTCAACAGACTCCAGCACCTACAATCTGATTTATTGGACTTACCACACTCAGCTAAGATGGAGTTGAAGAAGGACAACCACCACACCATGGAGCCTAGAGTGATTACAACTGAAAATGGGAGGATTGCATCCAGCATCCAGGTGGAATCTGAGCCTCCTCTTGACATAGAGGTGCAATGGACACAACCAATCCAATGTCCACATAGAAGAGGTGGCATTGGATTGGGAAAAGTGGACATAGTGGACAAAGGGTATGGGGAAAGGCAGGAAGAGATGAGAGGTGGAGGCATCTTCGGGACATGGAGCTGCCCTGGATGGTGCTTCAGAGGTAATCACCGGACATGGTAAATCCTCACAGGGCCCACTTGATGGAATAGAGGAGAGTATGGGCCATGATGTGAACCAATGTATATGAGGTGCAGAGGTGCCCAAAGATGTACTTACCAAATCCAATGGATGTGTCATGATGATGGGAACGAGTGTTGTTGGGGGGGGAGAGGGGGGGTGGGGGGGTGGGGTTGAATGGGACCTCACATATATATTTTTAATGTAATATTATTACAAAGTCAATTAAAAAAAAAAACTCTAGATATAGAGAGCGAATATGGCTTAAGCAGTTGAGTGCCTGCCTACCACATGGGAGGTCCCAGGTTTGGTTCCCAGTGCCTTCTGAAAAAAACAAAAACAAACAACAAGCAAAGTGAATGATAAAATCAACTCAGGAAAGCTGATGTGGCTCAGTGGTTGAGTACCAGCTACCCATATACAAGGTCCCAGGTTCAATCCCCAGCCCCAGGTACCTCAAAAAAAAAAAAATCCAGCTATAAACAGAAAAAGACTGCAAGAAAATACACCCATATGTCATACCTAGTGATAGGATTACAGATGAATATTACTTTCTCTGTAATTTTCAGTTTAAAAATTTTTTTCTCACTACCATGTATTCCTTTTGTAATTTTAACTAGTTTTTTTAAATGATAAAAATAATTCAAGGGGGCGGGGGCAGTGGGGTTGAATGGGACCTCATATTTTTCATAATGTAATTTTTAAAAATAAATAAATAAATAATTAAAAAAAAAAAAAAAAAAAAAGTCACTCCCAAACCAACAGCAGCAAATAAGGATCTGCCCTGGAAATCAAGAGGCTCATTTCCCCTTCAAGCATCAATTTTCTTTGATTTTGTTGTTGTTGTTGTATTTTCAAATATAGGCTTATCTCGGAGATATTGAGGGCTCAGTTCTAAACCACTGCAATACAGCAAGTCACATGATTTTTTTGGTTTCACGATGCATATGTTATAGTCTACTGTAGTCTAAGTGTGCAACAGCATTATGTCTAAAAAAACAACATACCTACCTTAATAAAAAAATACTTTGCTAAAAAAAATAAATAAATAATTCAAATGCTGTGAACAAAGAGAAAATTAATAAAGATTAAAGAAAGAGAGAGAGGAATAACAAATGCTGTGAACATTTTTGAGGCACTTGATACATATTGCAAAATTGTCCTCCAGGAAATTTGTACCAGTTACACCCACCAGCAATGTTCACTTTCATTTTTTAATTCAACCTAATTTTGTTTTAGTCTGCTTATATTTCTAATCTTGTTATATCCCTTTTTATTATTTCTTTGGGTTTCCAACCCCTCCCAATTTAGTGTTCTCATTGAATTTCATTAGCAGCTATTTCATTAGTAGCATAGAAGAAGGATTAAAGTGTTAAATAGGATAGACTTTGACACAAACCAGTTAAGATGTATGTTGTGATCTTTGCATAAATCCTATTTAATCAAAGTTCCTCAGAGACATTTCTCTGAAGCTTATCTCTAGGAACAGAACTGGCCTGATGTTATTTTAGTCCTTAGTATGTGTCATTATATCTCAGTGAGAGTGGCAAATTCATGACATATCTGGATTCATGTCAGAACAAGATGTCATGAGGTTCTAATGTATCTTCAGCTCAACTCACTGCCCTTTGCTTTCACTCTTCAACCTACCTTTCATTTGGGTCCTTAATTTTTTGCAGAAACTTCTGATTTTGCAGAACATATACCAGAATAGGTGTAGTCTGTAAGCATTGTGAATGAATCTTTTTTTTTTTTCTTTTCTTGAATCCTATTTTTGATGTACCACGGATGTTAGCAAAGTGCACATTTGGTAAAATAAAGAATTATTCCCTATTTTTTTTAGTACAAAATGTCACGTATTATATTTGATAAGGTGCATATATGATTTCATTCCCTACGAATAGATGACTAATGCAAAATATTCAATAATTTTTAAAAATCGATACTCCTTTTTTTTAGAAATAATTAGAGAGCTACTCAACTCTGTCATAAATACTCACCCCACTCAGTTCCTGGGCCTACTGCGTTAGGAATGATCTATAAATAATTCACAAAGCTATTACTCACTGTTTTGTGATCATTTTTTCTGAGAAAATTTTAGCAACTGTTCTAACATAGATTGCCAGTTATCAGTAGTTGGGAAAGCAAGTCAACTTTTAATTATGCAGAGGCTGATTATTCAGACTACAGATTGTTCATGACCTGTACTGCTCCTTCCTGCTGCCTACCTTTTAGCATTTTCACTGCTCATTAGCACATTCAGCAGAAGGCAGGCATGGGACAAGGAGGGGGAAAGGAGGTGAAACTAAAATCAGTTAAGCATTTAGGAGAAGCTCTGATGTAAGGTTTTAATACAATTTGTAGAATTGTTGACTAAAATTGTGACATTTGGATTCTTTGTGAATTTTAGTTCCTTGCTCTATTCTCGTCCTCCATAGCAAAAAAATATAGACTTTTCTGCAGAGACAGCATTATTCCTGTCTTCAATATTCTCCTTTACAGAGCATCTTCACTTGATGGTTCATATTTTCTCTATTCGTTGCATTTGGTGAATGGTGTATTCAGATTCCCAGTTCATATACAGTGATGCAACATTTTCTGATAGAGGAGATTAGTTCTATATATGAGTTTCGCAGACATCTGAAGGTTTCTTTTAAAGTACCAATATCTTTTGCATTTTGACCAGTTTTGTTGGATACACTATTTCCTCAGACTCCAACCAAGGCTTCTGAACATAATTTAAGGCTTTTTGGAAACTAAAAGTTATCTTATACTGCACATACCTCTAGGATAAGTATGGCTATTACCAAAACCTGTGCAGGTATCCTGTTTGTCTCGGAACCTCTGGTTAAATGAACTGTTACAACTGTATTAAAACTTGAGTGCTGCTAGTGTTTTCAATTGCTGTCAGCCTGTTTTTCTTGAATAACTTCTCTGCCTCCCCCTCCAATCTGTTAACTATCTCTTCTACCATTGTCAGAAAATCTGCCTCTTATCTTTTCTCCTGCTTATGAATTCTCTGCTTCTACACTGCTGTGGCCTGAGAAACTGTGTAACCAAGCTGGGTAGACTGTGTCTAAAACAAGACCAAATAGGCCTGCATGAGAGTGAAAGAACCCACGTAGGAATATATAAGCACTTGAGCTTTGGTGCAGCAACAACCTCACTGCTGGAAGCCATTTCTTTTTTCCTCCCTCTTAATTTTCAATCATGTAGTTAAGTCTCTGGTTAAGTGTTTTTGAAAGAAAGAGATTTTGGGGACATGAGAATGTCTTAAATAGAACTAATGCAGTGAGTTTTTCCAACGAGAACTACTGCTGATTTCTCAGAAAGATAGGACAAAGCAGAATGAATCGAAGAGCATGAGGAATATTAACTTTTTAAAAATATATTTAAGCCTGCTTAGTTTCGGATAGTAATAAGGTCACTTGTTCTAGTAACTAACCAAAGACCAGTCAAACAAAAGTACTTGCATTGTGATAGTCTTAGGGAAAAAAAAAATCTCCACAGGTACTCTGGTTTTTGTCTCCTCATGAACATTATGAAACCAGCTGGCTGGAAAGTTCCCTACTGATAATTCCTTTTTTATTATTTTTTATAAATTCTCCTCTTTGGATTTTTTTTGTGGTCCCAAGAGACAATGGTTAGGTTCCAGGATGCCGGTGGGCTCTCTGTGTGTTCGTTCCCTTTGCATCCTAGGGACCAGAGTTTGCTGTGAGTCATGTTCCATCTGATTTATAGAGCATCCGGCTATAGAGCTATGACTCAGATGGGTTTCAGGCCCAATTTCCCAGCTCTTCTGAGGAATGGGTGGTGAGGCCAGGACTATTTCCTGACGCATTTTTCCTTTTTCCTCTTGTACTTTCAGGATCTGAAGAGAGCATCATTACCGACAGCAGGCAGGTGCGCCTTGCCACAGGCCTCTTCCCTGTTGTCAGCCTCCTGAACCATTCCTGCAGTCCCAACACCAGCGTGTCCTTCAGTAGCACCATCGCCACCGTTCGGGCATCACGGCAGATTGGTAAAGGGCAAGAGATCCTCCACTGCTATGGTGAGCTATCCCTCCTCACTACTGCCCTGCCCTTTTCCAGCAGAAAAGGACAGGATGGATAAAAATTGACATGCCACTTGGCAGGTGCCTACACCTGTCAGTGTTTGTTTCCTGGAAGAGGCAGTGCATACTTGGGGGAAAAATGGGGTGGGGTGGGGGTGGGGAGCCAATGTGGCTCAAACAGTTGAGTGCCTGCTTCCCACATGGAAGGTCCTGGGTTCAGTTCCCAGTGCCTCCTGCAAACAAACGAACAAAGAAAAAACAACAACAAGCAAACAAATGAAAAAACCAACTCAGGGGAGCCAGAGTGGCTCAGTGGTTGAGTATCAGCTTTCCACATATGAAGGATTCACATATGAGGGTTCAATTGTCAGCCCCAGTACCTAAAAAAACCAAAAGGCCTCTTTGCTAGTACCTTTTTGTGCCTAGCCATCATGAATTTCACAGCTAAGTCCCTAAATGTCCTCTTCTGAAAACAGGCTAGACTCAACTTCTTGGCGGCTTTTTCTTCTGTCCCAGCAACTTGGAAGCTCATATCTAAATCTAGTCTCACAAATGTCTGAATAAAGAGTACCTGTCATTTGATGAATAATCTGCCAAACCCTCTGCTAAACTGAAGTGTTTAAAATAGAGCTGGATTCTTTCTTGTTTTAAGTATGGGCTGAGGGTGGTCTCTCTGCAGGGCCTCACGAGAGCCGGATGGGTGTTGCTGAAAGGCAACAGAAGCTGAGGACTCAGTATTTCTTTGACTGCACCTGCCCAGCTTGTCAAAATGAGACTCACAGATCCTCTGCAAGGCCCAGGTGGGAAGCATTCTGTTGTAGCAGTTGCAGAGCCATCATGCAGGTAAATCTCTCCCTCCCCACTCTTCTCTACATTTTCTGGGGGTCCGTTATACAACACAAAGCTTCCTAAATCTTAGGAGGAAGCCATCTGGGGACTTATCAGTGCTGAGAGCATTAACATCTCTCCCCTTTCAGTCAGTCTTCCTCATACATTGATTATCTTTCCAAAGAAAGAGTAGAGAGATTGGATTTAGTCATCTTTCACTTGCTAATAACAGAAAATCCCATCTGAACTGGTTTAAGGGGATGGTGGGGTGGGGGGCACTGGGAATTTATTTGTTCAAATAAGTCACTAAAAAGTCCCAGAATATGACTACTTCAGATTCATCTTAATCCAGGGGCTCCCGTAATGCAACCAGGAGCCAACTTTTCTCTCTCCCTCTCTCAGCCCCATTATGTCTCATAGCTCCATCCTCATACAGCCTCCCTCTGTGGTGACAAAATAGCTGCCAGCAGTTCTAGCCTCCTATGCCACTCTTCTACCTGTCCGGGCAAAATTTTTTTGTGTGTTTCACTGACTCAATAACTGTGGCTGGAAGAAAATCCTAGTCTAATAGCCTTCTGCTAGCTGTTTGGGCCAGGGGAATGAACCAGATCTGAGCCACATGCCCACCCCCTTAACCTCAGAGCACTGTCTATAGGAAGGTGGGAGGAGCTAGCTCCTTGGGAGAAATTGGGTTGCTGTTGCTGAGTAAGGTCATCTAAAAGAAAACAGTCCGCCTCAGAGATCTTCTCCTCTGCTGGAGGATACCGTTTTCTTCTTAGGGGAATCAGAAGTGGAATACAAAGCTGGTTGTATTGGAAAGCCAAAGTTGCAAACCCAAGGTCAAGCTTAGGGGTACCTCACCTAGCACCTATTTCTGTTTCCTTTTGGCCTTTTCATAACCACTAGAAATACTTCGGTCATGCAAAGTCCTGGCCCAAAAGAGAGATGAGAGAGGGGCCGCAGAAATGGAAAGAAATGTGGACTCTACCAGTTTGGTTCCAAAATTAAATCTCAGGGTGGGATCCAGCTACTGTTTTCATTAGAATTGCTATCAAACTAAATGCAGTCCAGCTTTGATCATGGTGTATTATTACAGGGGTCTCTCTCCACTTAGGGCAGGGGTTTTAACAAGGGGTCTGTGAGCTTGAATTGAAATTCAAAAAAACATTATTCTTGTGCGTACCTGTTCGTGTGGGTGTGATATATTTATTAAATAATACACAGTACAATGTGGACTTAGTAAGGGGTCTGTGGTTTTCACCTGGCAAAGGAGTTCATGGAACAAAAAAGGTTAAAAACCCCTGCCCTAGGGTCAGAAACTATGGGGCAAGATTACAATGCAAGCACTTGCAATGTTGCTAACTGACGCAGGAATAGGAATAAAGTCAAAACTGACTTCCACAGGGAGATGATGTGCTGAGCTGTGGCAACAGATCTTGTACAGAATCGGTCAGCAGGGATCACCTGGTCTCTCGGTTACAGGGCCTTCAGCAGCAGGTTGGAATGGCCCAGAAGCTTCTCAGAAATGGTAAACTAGGTGAGACTGGCTTTCTGCTTTGGTCTTCCAGTTCCCTCCCTTTCCTTCATTCTGAGATCACCTTGGACTCAAGGATACCCAGTAATGATTGAAAATTGAGTTTAATTATCCCCATGCCAGCCACAAGATGGCTATGTAGTCCACTGAGCTGGTAGTCCAAACCAGCTCCTTAGTGCGGTGTCCTTGAAAAGGGGCCCAGTGATTTAAGCTGTTGTTCTCTTATGGATCAGATAGCTAAGTTAAAGTACCCATGACCACTAAAAAGGTTATCTCTGACATCCATGAGCTTTGTACCTTTCCAGAAGTTCAGTGTCATTTGTTCTATTTCCAGGGCCTGATGATCTAACTTCCTAGAAAGGTTGTTCTGTCCTCATCAGAACCAATCTCTTCTAGAGCCCAATGGGGCATGTGCCCAGTGGATATGAGTATCCTACGCTTTCCAGAGAGGGAGTTCTGGAATTCCCTGTTACCATAAAAACTGCCCTAGAGCTTGATGTCATGGGAATTTACTTACCCTGTTTTGTGGAAGTTGACTTTTAACTGAGATTTTAGAGTCAAGAGATATAATGAGTGGAATATAGAGCTGGTCATGTTGGAAAGCTGAAGTTGCAAACCCAAGGAGTCCTCTACCCACTACCTTTTCCTATTGATGAAAAAGAAAACAGAAAACATAAGAGAACAACAGCTTTGCTGGAACCAAGAAATACAACATTGTGAATTGGTGACAATACAGGGAGACAAAGTGGGGTGTCCACATTCAGCCCAGCTCTTTTAGAACTCATGACCTGGGTTCTCACTTACAGAACTGGGTTTGTGCCTGTAGTGATGCTATTTTCCTTTGAATTGTAGAGCAAGCCATTCGGCAGTTGTTGGGGTGCCAACGTGATGCTGAGAGCTTCCTGTCAGCAGAACACATCGTGGTGGGCAAAATTGAGGATGACCTGGCCCAGGCCTACGCTGCCTTAGGTATGGCATGTGCCTTCATTTTCTGCTCTGAGGAACAAGTCTGCCTGGCATGGTTTGCCATGACCCTGGCCTTGGCTGCTTGGTTATCTCTTAGTCCCTAAACTGAGGCTGCTCTCCCTTCCATGCAGCTTTGCTCACCCTGTAAACGTTTAGCCACAATAGAATGTAGTTCTTTTCTGGAACAAGACTTTTCTTTCCTTGCAGGGGACTGGCCAATGTCAGCTACCCACCTACAGAAGAGTCTCCAAGTGGTTGAGGTTCGCCACGGTCCATCCAGTGTTGAAATGGGCCATGAGCTCTTCAAACTAGCCCAAGTCTTTTTCAATGGGTAAGTCTTTCTCTTTTTACCTAGCACTTGTCCAAGGCACATGCTTTCCTGTCTTTCATTAGGCTCTTCTGTGGATTACTTTTTTTCCATTGTGCGTTTAAACATGTTTAGACTTCTTTATTTCTCCTTAAGAAGAGACCCTTGCCTTCTGTTTTACTGACAAACTTGAAGTTTTAGAATTTCCTCCTGAGAGATAAGGGGAAAGCTGTTAGATCTGGAGCATGTTTCCCAGAGAGAACTTGCCAAGCAGCCCTACCCACCGCCATGACAGCATTCCTTCTCATTACCCTCTGGTTAATCACACCTTACTTGGCCCTCTCATTTCCAGCACCTTCAATACCAGTCCCTTCCTTCTCCCTATTCTGCAGCCTATTTTTTTTTTAAGATTTATTTTATTTATTTACCCCCCCTCGTTGTTTGCAGTCACTGTCTGCTCTCAGTGTCCATTTGCTGTGTGCTATCTGTGTCTGCTTGTCTTCTCTCTTTTTTTTTTAAGATACATACATCACACAAAATATTACATTAAAATGCTCGTCTTCTCTTTAGGAGGCACTGGGAACCAAACCCGGGACCTCCCATGGTTTGTTGTGTCCCTCATTATCTTAATTTTTTTTTCTTTCTTTCTTTTTTTTTTTTTTGTTGCATCATCTTCTTGCGTCAGCTCTCCGTGCGTGCAGCACCATTCCTGGGCAGGCTGCACTTTCTTTCACGCTGGGCGGCTCTCCTTATGGAACACACTCCTTGCGCATGGGGCTCTCCTAGGCGGGGGACACCCCTGTGTGGCACGGCACTCCTTGCACGCATCAGCACTGCGCATCGGCCAGCTCCACATGGGTCAAGGAGGCCCAGGGTTTGAACCGCGGACCTCCCATGTGGTAGACGGATGCCCTAACCACTGGGCCAAGTCATCTTCCCAATTTTTCTTATTTTTTAAAGAATTTTTTTCCTCTCCCCTTCCCCCCACTCCCCCAGTTGCCTGCTCTCTGTGTCCATTCACTGCATGTTCTTCTGTGTCTGCCTGTATTCTTGTCAGCAGCACCCGGAATCCGTGTCTCTTGTTGCATCATCTTGCTGCGTCAGCTCTCTGTGTGTATGCCACCATTCCTGGGCAGGCTGCACATTTTTTGTGCTGGGCGGCTCTCCTTACAGGGCACAATCCTTGCGCATGGGGCTCCCTTACACCGGGAACACCCCTGCGTGGCACAGCATTCCTTGTGTGCATTAGCACTGTGCATGGGCCAGCTCATCACACGGGTCAGGAGGCCATAGGTTTGAACCTTGGACGTCCCATGTGGTAGGCGGACGCCCTAACCACTGGGCCAAATCCACTTCCCTATCTTTCCTCTTTGTGTCCCTTTTTGTTGAGTCAGCTCGCTGCTCTTGCCTGCCATGCTAGGTCACCTTTTCCAGGAGACAACGAGAACCATACCCAGGACCTCTCATGTTGGTAGGCACAAGTCCAATCACTTGAGCCACATCAGCTTCCCCTGAGCCACATTATTTCCCCTATTATTTTTTTTTAATTTATTGAAGTATATCACTCATACATAAACATATATAATCAATAAGTGTACAGTAATAGTTCTGAACTTATATAGTGAACTTATGAAACAAACATATATAACATCATACAGGACTCTCGTACCTCAACCCCACCCCTAATACCTTGCCTTCTTGTTAAATTTTTTTAACTAATGATTAAAAGAGCATTGTCAAAATATTACTACTAACCACAGTATCTTCCCCCAAACCCCCATTATTATTATTATTATATTATTTATATATGAACATACATAAACAATAACTGTATAGTAAAAGCTGTAAACCTACAAAGCAAACAAGCATAACATCATACAGGGGTCCCATACACCAACCCTCCACGAATACCCTGAATTGTTATGAGATGTTTGTTACAAATTATGAAGGAATATTGTCAAAATCTTACTACTAATTCTAGTCCTTATCTTATATTTGGTGTATTTTTCCCCAAACCCACCCTATTATTATTTTTTAAATATATTTTTTATGACAGAAGTTGTAAACTTATAAAACAATCATGCACATGTGCAGAATTCCCAAACAACACCCCTCTTTCAACACACCACACTGTGATGGAACATTTGTTACAAGTAACATAATAGCCAATTGTTACCACATCCATAGTGTACATTTGGCACATATTTTCCATACTGCCCCATTATCAACACAGTACATCTTTGGCGTAGATGCAAGAATATTATATTATTACAGCTAACCACAGCCCATAGGTCACTCTAGTTGTATCTTTCCCATGCTTCTCCACATTCCCACCATCCTACAATAGAGATGTACATTTGCTCTAGCTAACAAAGGACATTCTTGCACTTGTACCATCAACCAAATTCTCATCCACCTCTTGGTTTACTGTGCTATTCTGTTCCTAGAATATTCTCTAGCATTCTGTTAATTGGCATTTACATACCTAGACTCCTGTTTTCCACCATATCCCCATTTGTAAAATAGCTGTTACTATGTCTTAACCATCCACTCTATTCATTTCCATACTTTTACAGTAAAGCTAATTAAAACTGCTACATACATTAAAAATCAGTAGTCCATCTCAGTCCTCCTCTTATCTCCTTTAAGAATCCACTACTGAGAAGCGGACGTAGTTCAACTGATAGAGCATCTGCCTACATATGGAGGGTCCAGGGTTCAATCCCAAGGCCTCCTGACCTGTGTGGTGAGCTGGCCCACACGCAGTGCTGCCGCATGCAAAGAGTGCCATGCCATACAGGGGCGCCCCCGCGTAGGGGTGCCCCACGCACAAGGAGAGATGCCCTGCGTGAAAAAAGCGTAGCCCTCCCAGGAGTGGTGCCATACACGTAGAGAACTGACTCAGAAGAACACACAGCGAATGAACACAGAGAGCAGACAATAGGGGGAAGGGGAGAGAAATAAATAAAATCTTAAAAAAAAAAAAAAAAAGAATCCACTACTTACCACCAGGTCTTAAAGATATTTTCCTACAATTTCTTCTAGAAGTTTTATGGTTATTGCTTTTATTTTTAGGTTTTTGATCCATTTTGAGTTAATTTTTGCATAAGGTATGAGATAGGGGTCCTCTTTCCTTCTTTTGGCAATGGATATCCACTTCTTTCAGCACCATTTGTTGAGTGGACTGTTCTGCCCAAGCTGTGTGGGTTTGACAGGCTAGTCAAGAATCACTTGAGGGAAACGGACTTTGGCCCAGTGGTGAGGGCGTCCGTCTACCATATGGGAGGTCCGCGGTTCAAACCCCGGGCCTCCTTGACCCGTGTGGAGCTGGCCATGCGCAGTGCTGATGCGCGCAAGGAGTGCCGTGCCACGCAAGGGTGTCCCCCGCGTGGGGGAGCCCCACGCGCAAGGAGTGCGCCCGTGAGGAAAGCCGCCCAGCGTGAAAAGAAAGTGCAGCCTGCCCAGGAATGGCGCCGCCCACACTTCCTGTGCCGCTGACGACAACAGAAGCGGACAAAGAAACAAAAGCAGACAAAGAAACAAGACGCAACAAATAGACACCAAGAACAGACAACCAGGGGAGGGGGGGAAATTAAATAAATTAAAAAAAAAAAAAAGAATCACTTGACCATACATGTGAGGGTCTGTTTCTGAACCATCACTCATTGGTCTATGTGTCTGTCTTTATGCCAGTACCATGCTGTTTTTACCACTATAGCTAGGTAATATAATTTAAAGTCTAGAGAGGAGAGTTTGCTTTTCCTTTTGAAGATGTTTCTGGCTGTTCAGGACCACTTACCCTTTCAAATAAATTTGATAATCATGTTTTCAATTTTTTAAAAATGCTGGTGGACTTGTTATTGGAATTGCATTGAATCTGTATATCAATTTGAGTAGAAATGACATCTTAATGATATTTAGTCTTCCAATCTGTGAGTATTGAATGTTCTTCCAGTTATTTAGGCCTTTTTTGATTTCTTTTAACATTGAGTTGCAGTTTTCTGAATACAAGTGCTTTACATCATTGGTTAAGTTTATTCCTGACTATTGGAGTTTTATATGTCATTTTATTTTCATCACTCTTTTGACATTTTTAGTTACTTTTATTGATATAATCTTCATTTCTAGACTCTCTTCTAGGCCTCTCTCTCCTTTTCTTTTTAGGCTCTAGCACATCCTTTAGAATTTCCTGAAAATCTGTTCTCTTGCTTAGAAATTTTCTCCATTCTGTTTATCTGTGAATATTCTAAATTTGTCCTCATTTTTTGAAAGACAATCTTGCTGGATATAAGATTCTTGGCTGCAAGTTTTTCTCCTGTAGTATCTTAAATATATCACTCCACTGTCTTCTTGCATTCATGGTTTCTGGTGAGATATCAGCATTTAATCTTACTGGTCTCCCTTATATGTTATGCATTACTTTTCTCTTGCTGTTCTCAGAATTCCCTCTTTGTCTTTGCCATTTGCCATTCTGATTAGTATGTGTCTCAGAGTTGGTCTATTCATATTTTTTCACATGGGACTATTTTGTGCTCCTTGGACATGGATATCTATGTCCTTCAATAGGGTTGGAAAATTTTCTTCCGTTATTTCTTCAGATATTCCTTCAGCCCCTTTTCCCTTCTCTTTTCCTTCTGGAACACCCGTGATGCATATGTTTGCTTTTTTTTTTGCTGTCATTTAGTTCCTGAAACCTTGTTCAATTTTTTCCATTCTTCATCTATTCTTTTGTATGTTCACTTTCAGAGGCCATTTCTTCAAGTTCACCATTCCTTTCTTCTGCCTCTTCAAATCTGCTATTATGATTCCAATGTTTTTTTTATTTCATTTATTGCAACTTTCATACCCATAAGATCTGCTATTTTTCTAGGTATGCTTTCAAATTCTTTGTGCTCATCCAATGTCTTTTTCTTTTTAAGATTTATTTTTTTAATTTAATTCTTCCCCCTTCCCCCCGTTCCCCCTGTTGTCTGCTGTCTATGTCCATTCGCTGTGTATTCTTCTGTGTCTGCTTGTATTCTCATGGAACCTTCCAGAATGGGAAGAGGTGATTACTCTCTTGCACCACCTCAGCTCCCCTGTTCTGCTACGTCTTCTTATTTTCTCTTCTCTGTGTCTCTTGTTGCATCATCTTGCTGTGCCAGCTCTCAGCATCAGCCGGCACTCCTGTGCAGGGCAGCACTCCTGCATGGGGCTGCACTCCTCTGGGCTGGCACTCCACGTGGGCCAGCTTGCCCTCACCAAGAGGCCCTGGGCATTGAACCTTGGACCCTCTATATGGTAGATGGGAGCCCAATTGGTTGAGCGACATCCATTTCCTCCAATGTCTTCTTTTTTTTTTTTAAAGATTTATTTTTTATTTATTTCTCTCCCCTCCCCTCCCATCCCCCCAGTTGTCTGCTCTCTGTGTCCATTTGCTGTGTGTTCTTCTGTGACCGCTTCTATCCTTATCAGCGGCACCGGGAATCTGTGTTTCCCCTTATTGCATTATCTTGTTGTGTCACACCTCTCTGTGTGTGCAGCACCATTCTTGGGCAGACTGTACTTTCTTTCGTGCTGGGCGGCTCTCCTTATGGGGCGCACTCCATGCACGTAGGGCTCCCCAACGCGGGGGACACCCCTGTGTGGCATGGCACTCCTTGTGTGCATCAGCACTGTGCATGGGCCAGTTCACCACACGGGTCAAGGAGGCCCGGGGTTTGAACCCTGGACCTCCCGTGAGGTAGGCGGATGCTCTATCCATTGAGCCAAGGCCGCTTCCCTCCCCTATTACTTTTATTTATTTTTTTTAAAGATTTATTTATTTATTTATTTCTCTCCTCTGCCCCCACCCCGGTTGTGTGTTCTCTGTGTCTATTTGCCGCGTCTTCTTTTTTGTCTGCTTCTGTTGTCAGTGGCACAGGAATCTGTGTCTCTTTTTTTGTTGCGTCATCTTGTTGTATCAGCTCTACATGTGTGCGGCACCATTCCTGGGCAGGTTGCACTTTCTTTCGCGCTGGGCGGCTCTCCTTACAAGGTGCACTCCTTGCTCGTGGGACTCCCCTACGCAGGGGACACCCTTGCATGGCAGGGCACTCCTTGCGCACATCAGCACTGCGCATGGGCCAGCTCCACACGGGTCAAGGAGGCCCGGGGTTTGAACCGCGGACCTCCCATGTGGTAGACGGACATCTTAACCACTAGGCCAAGTCCGCTTCCCCCTATTACTTTTAAAGCAGTGTTTTTCAACCTGGGGCAGTTTTATCCCTCGGGGGACACTGGACAGTCAGGAGATATTTTCAGTTATCACAACTGGCATCTCTAATAGGTAGAGCCCAGGGATGCCACTAAACACCTTACAATGCGTTGGACAACCCACCACTGCCACCACCACCACCACAAGTTTCAGCCGAGAGTGTCCAGGGTGTCAAAGTTGAGAAACCCTGCTTTAAAGGTTAAAAGGACAGAAAAGTACTGCTGATGAATTTCCGCTACATCCACTTTTGCCGCTGAGATCACATGGAGCCCCTAATTTCAGTCTATCTGGGTGAAATACCTCCAGCCTTGAGAAAGCTTCCACTGGTATACATTGCTGTGACACAGTGTTTGAAGCTTGATCCTAAGATCACATATGGAGGGTGGATCCGTGGACCTAATGCCGAGACACAGAGGCAGCCCCTTTGGCCAGAGAGAGAAAAGCTTGCAGATGTAGGTCAGGTATCCTAAGATGGAGACTCCTGAGCAACCCTTAGGGTAAATATCACCTTAAAGCTTTGAGTTTCCTCTTTCTCTGGATCCTGACATTTTTATCCTTTTTTTTTTTTCATAATTTTTTTTCTCAAATTCTGCCTTGCACTGTGCTTGTAAATGAATCTTACCTACCTTCTAGTTTGTGAGGTCCTTGAAAACCGAAATGGTCTTACAAACTTTGTACTCATCACAATGTATGAGTAGGTGCACAATGTTTGCTTGATTGAATAAGTGCATTAACTTCTCTTACTTCCTTTGATTCAGATTTGCAATACCTGAAGCTCTGAACACAATACAAAAGGCAGAAAAGGTTCTGTCAGTACACTATGGCTCTTGGAATGATGAGATGCAGGAGCTACAAAAGATGAAATCCTGTTTATTGGACTTGCCATCCATCCCTGCGGGGCCTTCAGTGTAGGGTGCCAAAGAGACTTTGACCCACAGATAAAGAGTCCATGGAAGATGAGTTGAAGAGCTTCTGTTGTTGCCAAGCTGTCCCCAGGAAGGACAGGGTTTGTCTGAAAGTCACAAGCCTAGTGCATGCGGGGAAAGAAGCGCTTCAGTTGGAAAGAGATGTTCACCAATTCTGATGACTGTTTTTTAAAATAGTTAACTGTCCTCCACTAAAAACTCTCAGTTCCCAGAAAAGACTTAAACTAATATCTAGAGAGTCCAAGCTCTTTAAAAGAATTTTAGCTGATCTGCAGGCATCTGGGTGTTAGCCTTGGGTTTTGGCTGAATTCCATCTCCCTAAATCATGATAGTTGGTTTCCCTGAAACATTCCCGTGGTTCCTAGTAGTAATGATATGTTGTGCACCACTCCTGTGGGAACCTAACCTCTTAATAGTTGTATAGTAATTTAGAAATAATTATAAAGCAAGGGAGGCTCCTTGACTCTAGAGACATACATATCTAGCTTCCTCTAATCCTTTGTTAAAACTGGTGGAACATAAATTGTAAACAGAGAAATAAATTTGGGACCATCTTATTGGTGGGCAATTTCTTCCTGGGAGGGTATCTCTAAATATGTTTTCTACCAGTTTTCAAGTCCTCATTGTCTGGCTTTCATTCTATCCTCTTGGCAAACTCACTGATCAAACACTAATAAAATTAAACTTCTAGTAGTGATTTCATAGCACATGTGACTGCTTTCTCAGTTCTTCTATTTACTAGCAAGCCTGAGAAGAGATTTTTTCCTACCAGGCCTCCCCAAGCTGGCAATTGAAACACGGACTGCATGAGTACTGAGAAGGGGAAAAGCCTGCAGAAGCTGCTGAGGGAACAGGCATTGCTGCTTGTGGTTTCAAACTTGAGATAGACAGTGAGGATGACCGCTCCCTTCCAAGTGGATGTGTAGTGACAGTCCAGACCCATCTCAAGCAGAAGGCCAGGAGACTCTCTGAGCCTGAACCCTAGTGGCTGTGTCAACCCTGGTGACCAGGTGATCCACATGAACTAGAGGGAAAGAATGCCAGGCCCACACTGCTTTGAAGCATGCCCACCCTGGCCATGCCCAAGAAGGGCCAGTTATTATAAAATTCCATGACTTTATAATTAGGAAATGAGTAGCCCTGAGGATGCCTACTAGTCGCTTTTCATGAAGCTGTTTAGAACACAGCACTCAGGCATTTGTTGAATGAAGGTCAGAACTTCATTTATCCTTCTTTCTACTAACTCATTGTGGCAAAGCAATGGCCAATGAGATTTTTTTGGTAGAGATAAATAGGACTTCATCAAAATTAAACACCTTTGTGTTTTTGTGATTTTTGGGTTTGGTTCTGTTTTGTTTTCAAAATTAAAATCCTTTGTGCTGCAAAGGATGTTATCATGAAAGTAAAATGACACCCATACAAGGGGAGAAAATATTTGGAAACCACATATCTGATCAGGATTCAATAGCCAGACTATATAAAGAAATCTTTCAACAACAAAAAAGACAACCCAATTAAAAAATGGCCATGGGAAGTAGAGTTGGCCCAATGGATAGGGCATCCGTCTACCATATGGGAGGTCCACGGTTCAAACCCTGCGCCTCCTTGACCCGTGTGGAGCTGGCCCATGCGCAGTGCTGATGCACGCAAGGAGTGCCGTGCCACGCAGGGATGTCCCCGCATAGGGGAGCCCCATGTGCAAGGAGTGTGCCCTGTAAGGAGAGCCACCCAGTCTGGAAGAAAGTGGAGCCTGCCCAAGAATGGTGCCGCACACACATAGAGCTGATACAACAAGATGACACAACAAAAAGAAACGCAGATTCCCGGTACCGCTGATAAGAATAGAGGCGGTCACAGAAGAATGCAGAGTGAATGGACACAGACAATTGGGGGAAGGGAAAGGGAGAGAAATAAATAAAAACTGAATCTTTAAAAAAATAAATGGCCAAAAGACCTGAACAGACATTGCTCCAAAGAAGATCTACAAATAACCAAAATGCACAAGAAAAGATGCTCAACTTCATTGGCCATTAGGGAAATGCAAATCAAAACCCCATGGGAAGCGGATGTGGCTCAACTGATAGAGCATCCGCCTACCACATGGAAAGTCCAGGGTTCAAACCCAGGGCCTCCTGACCCATGGGGTGAGCTGGCCATGCAAGTAGTGCCCTGCCATGCAGGGGTGTCCCCCGCGTAGGGGAGCCCCACACGCAAGGAAAGCCACCCCATGCGCAAAAAGTGCAGCCTACCCAGGAGTGGTGCTGCACAAACGGAGAGCTGACTCAGCAAGATGACACAACAAAAAGATACAGATTCCCAGTGCTGCTGACAAGAATACAAGTGGACACAGAAGAACACACACAAAGCAAATGGACACAGAGAGCAGACAGCTGGGGGAGGGGGAAGGGGGGGAAATAAATAAAATAATAAATCTTTAAAAAAACAACAACAGTAAAACCCACAATACCATTTCACACCCTCTAGAATGGCTAATTTGTAAACAGAAAATTATGTTGGAGGGGATGTGGGAAAATAGGAACACTCACACATTGCTAGTGGGAATGTGAAATAATGCAGCTGCTGTGGAAGTGACAGTTCTTCAGAAAGTTAAGTAGAGAATTACCATATGACCCAGCAATCCTATACTTCGGGTATATACCCCAGAGAATTGAAAGCAAGAACTGGAAAAGATATTTGCACATCAACGTTCATAGTGACATTATTCACAATTGCCAAAAGATGGAAGCAACCCAAGTGTCCATCAACCAATGAATGGATAAATAAAATGTGGTATATACACACGAAGGAGTATTATTCAGCAGTAAAAAGGATTGAAGTTCTGATACATGTGACAACATGGATAATGAACCTTGAGGGCATCATATTGATTGAAATAGGCCAGATACGAAAGGACAAATATTGTATGATCTCAATGATATGAACTAATTATAATAAGCAAACTCATAGAGTCAGAATCTAGAATATAGGTCACCAGGGATGAGAGCAGGGAATTGGGAGTTAGGGCTTAAGTTGTACAGAGTTTCTGTTTGGGAAAGCGGATACATTTTGGTGATGGATGGTGGCAGTGGTAGCACAACAGTGTGGACGTAATTAGCACTGAGTTATATATTTGAATGTGGCTAAAAGGAGATTTTAGGTTAATATGGTACTAGAATAAAAAATTTTTAAAAATATCATCTGGGAAACCTCATAAAAAATATAGAGGACAGATTCTGATTTACTATGGCAGAAATGAAGTCCAGAAATTCTTAAAATCTTCCCAGGTGATTCTGATTAGTAGCCAGTTTCAGGAATCAAAAGTTTAAGAGAGAACACTTGCCTGATCATCAGTATTTGGATAATGTTATTTCTAACAGCTGTGTATGCATTCAAGTACATTTATTGACCATCTAATATTAGAGATTCAGTGCTGGGCTTTGGTATACAAAGAATAAAACATGGCCTGTGTCCTCAGAGGGTTAACATTTCAAGCAGGGATGCTGTTATATATAAAAGACATGTTCAAGTCCTAACTCCCAGTCCTACAAATGTGAACTTATGTGTAAATAGGATCTTTGACTATGTTATTAGTTAAGAGGAGACCAAAGTGGATTTGGGTAGGTCCTATTCCAGTATGACTGGAGTCCTTATATGCAGATTAAATGTGGACACAGTTAGGAAATAGGAGCTAGCCACAGAGACAGCCGTGCATGGAGGCAGACACTGAACTGTGCCCCAAGCCAAGGCGCCCCATGGATTGCCTGCAAGCCACCACCAGAACCCTACACCCTTCAGGGGAAGCTCGGCCCTGCCGACACCTTGATTTTGGACTTGTAGCCTCCAGAACTGTGAGACAACAAATTTCTGTTTAAAAAAAAAAAAAGTTAAAGATAAAGCTCTTTTATTGCAAGGTATACATTGAAACATTGTAGGGTAGCTTTCATGTAATGTATAACCTGCCATCCCAATGGGGTTAACTTCTTCTTGGGTGTTTGAACCATTAAACTGAGGCATTAAGTGCTCCTGGGATCCAGAATTTTGCCCATGAAGAGAAGGGCACCTGTGTCCGTGTCCCTCAGTACAAAGATGAAAGGTTGGTTAAGGTGATAGTCCAGGGAAAAGCTCAGGCGGGCTGGCTGGAGAACCTGGCTGGGGGCAGTTCCCGCCCCATCCTCATTCCACTCGATGCCAGCCCGGTGTACCATTTGAGTAAGTTTGATGGGTTTGCCTGTGATCTTGCTAAAGTCTGGCGAATCAAACAAGGACTGGAGCTCTGCAGAGATTGAAAGAAATTTCCATTAAAACCCCTGCCTTAACCAACACCCCAAGGAAAAAAAAAATCTTGACTCTGAAGTCCTAATCCTCAAGAAGGCAAGAGGGGGCAAGCAGACTTGGCCCAATGGATAGGGTGTCCGTCTACCACATGGGAGGTCTGCGGTTCAAACCCCGGGGCCTCCTTGACCCGTGTGGAGCTAGCCCACACACAGTGCTGATGCATGCAAGGAATGCTGTGCCACGCAGGGGCGTCTCCCATGTAGGGGAGCCCCCCGTGCAGGAGTGCGCCCGGTAAGGAGAGCCGCCCAGTGCGAAAGAAAGTTCAGCCTGCCCAGGAATGGCACCGCACACATGGAGAACTGACACAGCAAGATGATGCAACAAAAAAGAGACACATTCCCGTGCCACTGACAGCAGAAGCAGACAAAGAACATGCAGCAAATGGACACAGAGAACAGACAACTGGGGAGGGTAGAAGGGGAGAGAAATAAATCTTAAAAAAAAAAAAAAGAAGGCAAGAGGGAAGCGAACGTGGCTCAACTGACAGAGCGTCCGTCTACCATAGGGTGCGTCAAGAGTTCAATCCCCAGGGCCTCCTGACCCGTGTAGTAATCTGCCCCACACGCAGTGCTGCCGTGTGCAAGGCATGCCGTGCCATGCAAGAGCGCCCCCGTGTAGGGATGCCCCACGCGCAAGGAGCGCACCCCACAAAGAGAGCCACCCTGTGTGAAAAGAGCGCAGCCCACCCAGGAGTGGCACCACACACACGGAGGGCTGATACAGCAAAGTGACGCAACAAAAAAGAAATGCAGTTTCCCAGTGCTGCTGGATAATGCAAGCGGACGCAGAAGAACACACAGTGAATGGACGCAGAGAACAGACAATGGAGGGAAAGGGGAGAGAAATAAATAAAATAAATTAAAAAAAAAAAAAAAGGCAAGAAAGCTAGGAGTGGAGCACAGCTTTTGGCCAGCCAGCCATGTGGTATATAGAACTCTGAAGTGGCTAGGAGCTGAGTGACGTCCAAGAGCACATAGCAAATGAGGTTAGGATTAGAAATCAGGTCAAACATACCTATCTCAAGAAGCAGTGTTTTAGTTCCCATGTAGGATGTATGCTCATGGGATTGGGGGATGAGTCTGATAAGGAAGGCAATTAGGTCTTCACCTACCAGCAGTATTAGAATTAAGGAACCTTTCGTAGCCTTCCTACAAAGCCATCTTGCCCTTGAGTTCCGCTTAGCAAAGGCTTTGAAAGGCTCAAACACTCAGTCCCCCCGGAACAAAAGGGCGCTGTGGACATACTCATCTCTTGCAGGGACTTGGTGACTTCGCCTTCATAACTCAGCTTCAGTTTGGGAATGGTCAGGACTGCTTGAACAGTCTTCAGTTCTCGGTCTATGTCATGGATGAACTCTGAGGTGAGGCTCTCTTCTATCATTGTCAAGTTCTGGGTTGCTTTCAGGGGCAGGAAAAAGATGATACTCATTCTTCCAGTTAAGGGCAGCTGGGCAATCTGAAACAACAGGGGTGAAGCATATGCCTTAGTTGTGTAGGGCCCAAGAGCCCAGGGGTAGACACCCGCTGAGGGCGGCTTTCTTCTCTCCTGTGGTAGGGCCCTGGCCTCTTGCTCTCCCCCAGCCCTTCATCTATTTAACCATTGTCCCTCTAGGCTGTTGCTTTCTATCAAGTGATCTCTTGCTCTTTCCTCAAAATGTCTGCTGTTGTCTTTTCTTACATCAACCTAGTGCTGGTTGAAGTTATCTCCTGAAAGAATTTTCTCCTGTGGTTATAAGGAGCTAGAATTGAATTCCAGGTTTGTCTTTTCTATCACATTTTACTGATCATCCATTTTGTACAAAGCACTGGACTAGAAATGGGAGCGTTGTGTTTAGCAAATACAGAAGCAGCAATAAAACGGATCCTTGGGCAGAGCTTCTTAACGTAAGGTCCATGGAATGAATGGCTTCAGGGGTCCCAAGAGCCCTGAAATCATCCACAGAAATGTTGTATATGTGTATATGTAGCATTGCTCTAAAGAGTTTCAGCTTTTGTCAGATTCCCAAAGAGATCCATGGCCTGCAAAAGGTTAAGAACCACTGACTTAGAATTTAAAAAGTCAGATACACATGAAGACTCAGAAGACTAGCAGATTGGAGTTTGTGACAGTTTTCCAAAGTTTAACTTTGAATTCTAGAAATAAAAGATCTAAAAAAAAAAAAAAAAAAGTGAGAGGAGAGAAAGGCCGGCTTTTGAATGCTTGCTTTTGAGGGCCCATTTCATATTACCTAATCAATCCTTACAACAAACTCTGAGAGGTTCAGTTTTATAAACTATCCCCCTCCAATTTTAAGAAGTAGAAAAGCTCAAAGAGGTTATTAGCTTGCTCTAAGTCACACAGCAGGTAAAATTTAGACAGTTGTCTCAAAGCTCATCCTATTCCCACTCTATCATTCTCCTGTCCTCGCCCCACACCCCCAAGCCCCTCACCCACCCACCCCACCCCCCCGCCCTGCACACCTTGCAGTTGAGGTCAGAATCCAAGCCATAGCGGACAATGGCCTTAGGGTCTGACATCATGGGGACTCTGACAGTCCTCTCTTCATCCAAGTGGAAATCCTCAAGGGATGTCTTTCTGGAATCAAACTTTGTTACCCATTGCCCTGGAATGAAACAAACAGTGTATCCTGAGCCCCCAGAGACCAGAAAGGCTGTGGGACTATGCTGTGTCCCCAAAGCGTGTGGTTAAAAATTGCCCAGCTAAAGGAATCTTCATCAGAGATCCTGACACATCAGGGAATCATTTTATGTCAGAACATACGGCTTGGAACACTGTATATCGAGGACCCTGGATATATCCACAAGCATTTCACTGATTTTATTGATTTGACTCTGGATTAGACAAGTTTTGTAATAGCCTGGGAGAAGGGTATACACCCTTCACAGTGGTATCTCTGGGAGACAGAATTGAAGGATGTAAGAGATGGAGGGGACCTCAGAGATCATCTTATCACCCTTTTCATTTTGTAACTGAGAAAGCTGAAGCCCAAAGAAGTAAGGTGACTTGTCAATGTTCACACAGCGAGCTGAGGGCCGAGCACACTTAGTTTAATATGGTCCTTAAAATAATGGTCAGTCACTGGAAATCAGTGCTTGGAGTAGGAAACCATCTGGCTTTCTCTAGGAGTTTGGGGGTTCACTCTTACCACTACTATATCTGATAGCATTTCAACCATTTCAAGGTGGGGGGGGTGGCCCCAAAGCCCACCCAAGGCCGTATCAAATGGGGCTGGTATCAAACCAGGCCTGTGGCACGATCTCCGGACACATCCCCAGCCTGGAAGAATAACGCTGTTAGATGACGCACACAGGTTTCTGGAGCACCTGCTGTGGCCCAGGTACAGTATGGGATTGTTGTGAAGAAGAGAGACAACATATACCAATTGCCTATGGCAGATGGGTATTAGTCTCCTTTTAAAGAGAGAAAATGGGCCCAGAATGGCTAAGAAACTTGTGCAGGTCTGTACAGCTAGTAAAGGCAGAGCAGGGATTTGAGCTTCATCTGACTCCAAAGCCAGAAATCTCTCAGTGCCCAGCCCTAAACAGACATTCCAGCCTCTAGTTCCTTTTCTCTCCCTGCTGTTCTTCTCCACAAGCCTCTTAGACTTGGCTGACAGTTATCAAGTGTTTGCTGGTAACTTACAAGCAGATATCCCCCGGTGGGTCCTTCTCAGACCCCCTCTGGCGTTGCCCCTGGATTCACACTGGGCAGGGACTTTGACGTCTCCCGTTTCCCAGTTTTCTCTGATCCTTCCCTATGCCCTCGGCCAAAGGAGAAGTGGAGAAGCCCTCACCCTTGAAGTGAGCCACACCGAGAAGGAGAATGCTGATCTCACTGGGCATTTCCTTCGTAGACCTGGCAATTTTCCCTTTCGTCTGGGCCTGCACCCAGTTGTTAACCTCCTGAAGGTCCATGCGAGCGTTGCCAGACATGATTCTGGGCCTCGTCCCATACGACTTCTCCAGCGGCGCGACAAAGCTGGATTTTATCCGCAGCTCTGGGAAGAGGTGCAGCAGAGGTTAGTGTTTGGGAGCTAAACCAGCGTTCTGTCTCTGAGAGCGCTCCAGGCCTAGGCTCTGGCTTACTGCTCAGCAGGCCCCGACATCCTGCTCAGCCCCGTCCTGTCCTATGACTTGCCAGGACTCCACACCGGCTCCCCCAGGCACTGGGCAGGGAACGGCTGGTTTTGCTCATCGCTGTTTCTCTTCGTGTTACTGTCCTCCCCTGCCCTCCCGCTGTCTCCCTCAGCCCACTTCCTCTTTCTCATCCTCTTTGGGCTCACGGGGCCCTTCCAGGTCTGGCCTGAGCATACACGGCCTAGTGTTTAAAAAGAAGCCCCCAGTGCGGGGTTCCTTGGGCAGCCCAAGCTGGAAGGTGACTCACTCCTCTCGAAGATGATCCGGGAAGCGCTCTTGAAGTTCTTCTCAGGGGCGGTGACTGCGGCAAGGAGCTCCTTGTAGGTGCTGTGGATGTCTGGGTTGCTGATCAAGTCATAGTAGAGAGCCCGGTGAATCACGGACTCCGTCCGCTGTTCCGCTCCTGCCGGAGACGAGGACGTGAGCCTCCTTAACTGCCCACCATGGCCCAAGGCAGGCCATCTCCCGGGACAGGGGCGACGATACTCGAGAATGAGTATAAATGAGTATATAAAAAAGAACTTTTATCTGCTGAAAGCCTGAGTGGGCTGATAGTGGAGACATTCTATGTGGCCAAGGAATTTGAAGGCAATGGAAGAAATGGGGCTCATTCTTAGAGATTTCTCTAAAGTAGGGTAGAGGCGTGAGGCCTAGAGAGAGATGAGAACGAGGGTCACAAGTTCCTGTACTTCTCTCCTCACAGTACTCACCAGACTGTTTTATAGTTTCCTGTTGACTTGTTTCTCCTGTAAACTCGACTGTGACCCCCGCGAGGGCAGAGACCACATCTGCTTGTATGTGGTGGAATGCCCAGGGCCTAGCAGGCTCCTAGTAGTAGCGTGTTCGAGGAATGAATGAAAAAACTTTGAAGTCCCCACGTCAATAAGTGGTCCCCAAGGCCACATGCTCAGCACCACTCCAGGGAGTGAGTGAACTGTGTGTGCCCAGCCTTTGAGCTCCCACTCGTACCAGTGGGACACCACTGAGGCCAGAGCTCTCAGTGCCTCTTGGCAGAGTGAATCAGGCTTAGAGAGCACTTATGTGCACGAACCTGATGGGGCCCTCCAGGTTTCTGGGGCTTTCTGCATCTGAGAACTCACCCAGCGACAGGGCAGAGAGTGCCGTGGCCATGCTGAGTGGGGACAGGAGCACGTTGGCTGTAGGGCTCGCGCTGGACCTCACGCGGTACAGGTCGTAGCCAAAGTTGGAGACCGCCGCTGCGAGCTTGTTCACGGGGACCTTGAAGAAGGGATCCTCCTCCTCCACTGGCACCCCTGTGGTGTCGGGGGCCAGGGAGCCCTGGCAGAGACAGGAGGACGTGCATGTGAGTGCAAAGACCAGTTAACCTCCCTCATCACTGATTGGGATTGTCATTCTGGCGGAAAGCTGGAATGAGTTTGTGCTCCCTGATTGCTTTTTATTTTTTTTTAAATTTCTTTTCCCCTTACCCCCCCCCCCCAGTTGTCTGCTCTTTGTGCTTATTCACTGCGTGTTCTTCCATGTCTGCTTCCATTGTTGTATTGTTGTCAGAGGCACCAGGAATCTACGTCTATTCTTGTTGCATCATCTTGCGTCAGCTCTCTGTGTGTGCAGCTCCACTCCTGGGCGGGCTGAAATTTCTTTCACACTGGGCGGTTTTCCTTACAGGGCGCACTCCTTGCACGTGGGGCTCCCCTACACAGGGGACACCCTGCGTGGCAGGGCACTCCTTGCACGGATCAGCACTGCATGTGGGCCAGCTCCACACGGGTCAAGGAGGCCCGGGGTTTGAACCACAGACCTCCCATGTGGTAGACGGACGCCCTAACCACTGGGCCAAGTCCGCTTCCCTGTGCTCCCTGATTGTGCATGCACATGCTGGGGAGAGGCAGCCAGAAGGTAGGTTATTAGGTGGCCAGGTTTAAATACTTGTGACCCATGAGCCTCAGGCCTGGGACACACTGAAAAATAAAAAGGAGGCCCCACTCAGGAACCCCGAACTCTCCCAAGCAGGCTACCCTTGTGCTCAGCCTTACTTGCTGCTTCCAGTACTCTGCCTGGAACGCCCTCCCTCCTATCAGACCCCACCCTGTCTTTCATGGCCCTGATCAAATATCACCCCCTCCATCACAAATTTCCCTGATCTGAACAAACCTTTGGGTTTTCTGACCTTTTCTTTAGAGTCAGAGAACATTCTGACTCTGCCAGCCTCTGTGCTACTTCTTTTCATTTGAGTTACTTCATTTCATACTTGTTCATGGATTTGCCTGATACCCCAGAAGACTAACATGCCCAAAGACTGAGTTCCTTGAAGTCAAGGGCTGGGTCTTTTATCGTTCCCCAGCACCTGCAGTGTAGACTTTCAGTAGGTAAGAAGTAAACAAGGGAAGCAGATGTGGCTCACCTGATAGAGCATCCGCCTATATGGGAGGCCAAGGTTCAAACCCAGGGCATCCTGGCCTGTGTGGTGAGCTGGCCCACATGCAGTGCTGCCACGTGCACGGTATGCTGTGCCACACAAGGGTGTCCCCTGCGTAGGGGAGCCGCACGCACAAGGAGTGTACCCTGCGCTGAGTCGACCGGCACGAGAAAGCTCAGTCCACCCAGGAGTGGCGCCACACACATGGAGAGATGACACAGCAAGATGACATAACAAAGAGACACAGATTCCTGGTGCTGCTGACAAGAACTCAAGCAGACAAAGAAGAACACACAGCGAATAAACACAGATAGCAGACAACAGGGGTGGGGGAAGGGGAAATAAATAAATAATAAAATCTTAAAAAAAAACATGAACGAATGGCCCCAATGGCCCTGAAAGAATGGATGTTACTGTCCCATTTTGGAGGTAAGGATTCAGACTCAGGTAAAAGTGACTTGCCCACTGTTGCAAAGCTGAAGAGATTTTGTGATTTATGTATCTTTTTAAAAAATAATAAAAATTAAAATAAAGCTCCCGGGCTGCCTGCCGAGGAAGGGCTGGGATTGCTGCAGCCCCCGCCCCGCTCACCAACCTCCTCCGGGCTGCCAGCAGTGTTCTGGGAGGTGCCGTGCCCAAGGAGGGCTCCAATCCAGACGAGTAGCACGAGGGCCTGCATCCTGGGCCTGCAAGAGAAGCAGGAGGCAGCAGGCTGCTTCTGTCACCCCACCACCCTGCACCGCTGCACCGCCCTGGGCAGGGAGCAGGCGTGTGCCGGCCTAAGTACCTGCTCTCCAGCCTCCCACCTGGAAGTAGACCCTCAGTTTAATTCTCCCTCCCTTCACCCACCTGGTGGCCCACAGCCTTACCATGGCCTTGTGCTTCTGTGTCAGGGGACCCACCTTCAAACCGAAAGCCCCAGAGCAGCAAGGCTCCATCAGTGATCTTCCCTGCAGAGTACGGGCTAGCACCAGTACTAGTAAGGTTCCCTGGAGGGACCTGACCAGCTCGTTTAACACAGTTGGGGGCAGTGTCTAGTAACAGAATAGGGACAGAACCCAGGTCCCGTAAGTGGCCTCGGAACAACAGAAATGGAGACATCCAGTCCTGCTCACCGCAAGGGGTTCTGAAACGCGTTTTGTGAGTCCCTCTATGCAGGAACTTGTGGCCTCCTAAGGGAGCTCATTTTCTGCTCAGTTCTATTCCAAGAGTTCTTGCTCTCATGGTTCAGAGCTCGGGGTCTGGGGTCAGACAGCCTGGCTCCAAATCTCAATTCTGCCTCTTAGGAACTCTCTTAGACTCTCTCTCTCTTTTTTTTTCTCCTTTAAAATGGAGATAAAATAGTACTTGCCTTTTGTTATAGGGATTAAGTTAGCTAATGCCTTAAGAGCATTTAACAAAGCCAAAGACAGAGTAAGCTCTCCCTATAACTCCCATCCTTTGGCCCCATTTCTCCCTTGCAGAGTCTCATCCTCTTCCTCTCTCAGCCCCTTCAGGTACTTAAAAATAGCCCTAATTCTTCAGAACCTTCTTTCCTCCAGGCTGAGCAAACCCGTTCCTGACTACTCCACTTCGCCAGCAGCCGGCCTCCTCTCACCAGGCTCTGGTCTGGCGCCTGGACCACAAGGTGAAAGTTCTGAAATCCAGGTCCAGGGCTGCGTGTGCTCTAGCAGCCCTTCCCCTCTTGGCCCTCCTGCATTCCCCTGGACCAGGAGCTTATCCCTGCAGTCAGCATCTGGGGTGGGAGGATGAGGGTCACAGGCAAAGGCTTCCCAGAGGCTTCTGGGCGGAAAGCAGGACAAGGCCTCAGCAGCCACCACCTGTGGCTGCTGCATGTGCTCCTCCATCCATCATGCCAGGCTGATCACTGCCAGTCCTAACTGCTGTCTCCCCACCCCCACACCCCCCCACACACAGGCCAAGGGTTGTAGGCTCTTTCCTTATTCTTTTACACACATTTTTCTGACTTCCCAGAACAAATTGGATCAGGAAAGCTAGGAGTACCACTTGTGATTTTGGCAAAAGTCCTTAAAATTAAGTCTAATAAACCCACTGGACAACACTGTGCATCATGAAAGGCAACAAAAGAAAAGATTGCCTCCTGAGCCTGCTCAGTTTAAGCCTGGACTACCTATGGGAACCAGCCTGGCTTTCTTTTTTTTTTTAAGATTTATTTTTATTTATTTCTCTCCCCTCCTCTTCCCCCCACCACCCTTCCCCCCCCCCCCCCCCGGTTGTCTGCTCTCTATGTCCATTCACTGTGTGTTCTTCTGTGTCTGCTTGTATTCTTGTCAGCAGCACCCGGAATCTGTCTCTTTTTGTTGTGTCATCTTGCTGCATCAGCTCTCCATGTGTGCAGTGCTACTCCTGGGCAGGCTGCGCTTTTCTTGCACTGGGCAGCTCAATGCGGGGCTCACTCCTTGCACATGGGGCTCCCCTACGTGGGGGACACCCCTGCGTGGCACGGCACTCCTTGCACGCATCAGCACTGCGCGTGGGCAAGATCATCACATGGGTCAGGAGGCCCTGGGTTTGAACCCTGGACCTCCCATGTGGTAGGCGGATGCCCTATCTGTTGAGCCAACACCGCTCCTCCAGCCTGGCTTTCTAAACGCCGACTCTGAGCACCACCCACCCCTGTATGCTCAGCCAGCTGCCCTTCCACACATTTGTCCCGCCACAAGAAATCTGCTGAGACAATAGGAAAAGCTTTCTGCAGGGCAAGATACAGACCTTAACACCAACCAGGCTTAAAGCTGCCCTCTCCATTCTGCCAGCCCCACCCAGAGCCGGCAGGGGCCTCCCCCGCCTGAGCCTCCGCAGACCGGTTTACTGGGAGACTGGAAATTCAGTGCGACTCGTTAGAGGGGAGGCTAGAGGAAACTTTGAGCTCTGGTCCCCCTGGCTGGATTAGGAATATGGGAGAGAGGAGGAGATTCTGGCAAAGTTTTTAAGGAAACTAAGTTTGCAATTCAAAGGCACTTGGGGGTAGTGCCTTCTGGAGACCCTGCAGCGTCTGAAATAGTGTGATTGACCACAGTCGTCGGGTGGGCTGCCGACTGAAGAGGAGGCGATGGAGTCAGGCCGGAAAAGGCACAGAAGCTGGCTCAGGGCCAGATGTGGGACGTGTAGTGGTAATGGCAACTCTTTGAATCCCCTGCCTCAAGCCCTAGTGATAAGGAACGTGGAGAGATTACTGGACCCCCTAGGAAGGCAGTGAGTCAGAGTAAGGGCCCACAGGAGGGGCCCCTCAGAGCACACTCGACTCCCTGTCAACGGTGACTGTTCCGTGGGCTAGGGCGGGCAGGCTTTGGCTGGCCAGGGGCACAGGGACAACGGTGCCATCCTGTCCAAAGGGCAGTGTCCAAGCCAGGCGCCCGCCCTGTCGGGTGGGGGAAGAGTATGTGGAGGTAGATGTCCTCCCTGCTAGGCCAAGGCCTGGCTTGCTTTCGCCTAAAGCGAGAGACACCAAGAGCAGGGACCTTGTGATCTTGCCTCCAAGCTGGAAGGACAAGTCGTAGCCAGTACATGTGTTTCAAATTAAACCCAGCTGCGCGACACACAGCAGCCCTGCTCCTCCCAGAACCGCACGGCCTGCAAACCGCACAGCTCTGGACCGCCCCCTCCCTGGTCTGGGAGGAAGATTGCGACGGGTCCCCTCCGGGTCTACCCATCTCACCCCACCACCACCAGGCAGGGTTCCTCCTGAAGGCTAGAAACCTCAGACTCAGGCCAGGGTCCCCCAGCGTTGCATCCCCCCAGACCCCAGAAGGACCAGCCCTGGAAAATAATTCCCTGGCACCCTTTCCCTCCCTCCCCCTCAGCCTGGGGCTGACCTCTCCTGGTGGGCCAGTGTGGGTCGTGAGCCAGGCAGTGAGAGCCAGGCAGTGACAAGCCAGGCAGTGACGGGGTTTCTGGGAACTCTGCAGCTTTCCTTTGGCTCCTAGCTGTGCTTTGCCCCAGGGAGTGGAAAGGGTGCGGACAGCCATTCTCCCCAGCACTGGCAGCGGAGCCCCCAGACGCCATCTATAGGGTGGGCTAAACAGTGGTCACTGTTTGCAAAAGGCCGAAACCTCAAGGGTTTCCTGGCTTTTCCTGCAGCTAATTTGGCCCAAGAGAAAGGGTGGGGTGGAAGAGAAGGACCCAGCCACACTCCCTCCAGCTGCAGCGCGGGGCCCTGCCAGCCACTGCTTGGCTGTGTGGGGAAGTTACCTTTGAAATCAGCACCAACTGATTTCGAAAACGAAGCAGAGAACTGGGCTGAAGCCAAGGCCCGGGTGCGGGAGGGGCTACCCCCTGACCGCCCCTGGCGGGAACTAAGTCACCCCAGAACCCGTGAAATGGTCCTGGGACCCTGACCCATCAGCCTAACTCTTTTAGCTTCTCTTAGCTTTTTCCCCACCACTGCCGCCTCCATTGTTTTGCCCACACTTCATTCAAAATTCTTTTCAGCCTTTTTTCCCTTGGGTGCAGTGGGGTTCGGGGGGGTTGGGGTCCTGGCCTTCTGACAACTCCCTACTCCACCTGCCCTCTTTCATCTACTCATCTGCGTGCTCAAGCTGCAGGGGCTCCCCTCTCCCCACCTCTTCTCCTTGCACCCCTCTCTTCTGCTCCCAGGAGTACCCCTGCCTCTCCCCAGTGCCCCTGCCCAGGGGAGCCTGTCCCATCTTCCCCTGACATGCAGACCAGACAGAATTGCTTTACCTGTGGGTGCGCTGCAGCTCCACTCCCAGCCTAGGGCCCTCCCAGCCTGCACACTGAGTGGGCTCCAGCTAGCACAACAGTTTTTTCCCCCGGCCTCCCAGTCCCAAGCCAGCAGGCTTCAGGTTACAGCTGCTCCCTTCTTAAAGCGACCTGCACGCTATTGGATTCTGTGATTGCATCATGGTCTGGTGTGAACTTTAACCCGCAGCTGCCCTTCCACCACAGGCCCCGAGCTCTTCCACACACCCTCCTTCAGGGCCCCGGCCTGCCTCACTGCCTGCGGGGCTCCCTGCAAGCTGGTGGGCCCCCACGGGGCACCCAGGCCCGGCCAGGGTGGGAGACAGGACTGAGGAATCAGGTCCTAAGGGGGAGAGTGAGGCGAGGGGAGGGCCCGGCTGGTGGGAAGGAGAAAATGCTGGTCCAGTATTGGGACCCTGGTTTCTGCCGGGTCCTGGACTCCGGCACCAACTGTGGGATTTGGGGTGATGTCGTTCTCAGGGCTCCTTCCTTTCTGCTGCTCAAAAAGGAAGGATGGAACTGGGATGGCTGCGTGGTTTCTGAAGATCCAAAAGGGCAGTGGGAAAATCATTGGAGGAAGAAGTGAGACCCACTTTATACCTGAATAGTGAGAGGAGGCCTGCTGCGCACCCAGCACCAGGCTAGGTGCAGGAGAGGTTTCCTGCCCGCCTCGGGGTGCTTAGTTTCATGTCATGAAACTAAAATATTTGCATAGGAAATAATTAGAGATTATAACAACGTTTTCTAAATTGGTACCAGTCCTGGCCAAAAGTTCAATAGGAGAGATGAGCAAAGAAAAAGAGAGTGCTCTGAGGAAGAGAAATTGTAGGGAAACCTGCGAGTGTCCTCTTGCAAGGCTGAGGAAGCAGACTAGGGCCCTAGGGTAGAATTTTGCAGTGGGCAAGGTTCAGCTTTGTAGCTAAGGAAGAGCATATCAACAGGCAGAGTTCAGTCCCTTTCCATAAAAAATTGTCAAATATCTCCATGCAAGGCACTGGTGCTAGCGGAAGGAGGTGGAATACATAGATGGAGAAGATTCAGTGTCTACCCTCCAGAAACTTATTGGCTAAGGGAGGCTGACATGAGAACAGAGCATTCGGGTATCACGGCACATTCTGTGGTAGTGGTGATGAATGGTCTCTGTAGCCATGCTGTCCACCCTGGTAGCCACGTGTCACTTGTGGCTGTGGAGACCTTGAAATGTGACTAGTCTGAATTAAGATCTGCTGTAAGCGTAAAATACACACCAGATGTTGAATGCATCTGTTGGACATGAGAAAAAAATGTAAAGTGTTGCCCCGTTAACAATCTTTATTTTGGTTACTTACATATTAAATGATAATTTTTTTAATATATTGGGTTAAATAATATATATTATTAAAATTAATTCAACTTATTTCCTTTATTTTTAATGTGACTGGTAGAAAATGTAAAATTACAGATGTGGTTGGCCTTTATGGCTTACACCCTGCTCTGAAGGCCATTGTGGCGGTTGGAATGAGATCCTATGCACGTTCCCTGGAATCTATGAATGTAAGCTGAGCCTCGAAGGATGAGTAAGAGTGGCTAGGAACAGAAAAGTGAGCGGGGCAGTCCAGGCAGAGGCAATGCTCCATGAATGATGTTGGAACAAATGATTATCCACATGGACAGATTAGAATTGGATCCCTGCCTCACACCAAACACAAAAACTAATTCTAGGAGCATTGAAGATTTAAAGGAGAAAAACAATTTCTGTTTCTTCAGAATCTTTTCTAATGGGTTTTATTTAAATCATTTACTTTTTAATCATTTACTTTTTTTTTTTTTTTTTTTTGAGGTACCAGGACTGGAGGTTGAACCCAGGACCTCTTATGTGAAAACTGGTGCACAACCAGAGCCACATGGGCTCCCCTGAGTTTTGTTTTTTTTTTTTCTTTTCATTTGTTTGCTAGTTGCCTTGTTTTTGTTTTTAAGGAGGCACTGGGGACTGAACCCGGGACCTCCCATGTGGGAAATAGGTGCTCAACCACTTGAGCCACATCCACTCCCCAATCATTTACTTATTTTTGAATATTCTATTTTTTCACATTGTTAAAAATTCAAAAGCAATCAAAGATATACAGTGAGAAAAATTCCCTCTCACTCTGGTCTCAAGTCAACCAGTTCCACTCACTGGATGCAGTCAATGGTAATCTCTTTTTTGTGTATCTTTTCAGAGGTATGTTATGCCTATGCAAGCAATCACACACTCATACACACACATATAAAACAGACAAAATGTTTTAGAAGAAAATATAGATGATAACTTTCTGACCTCTGGGTAGAAGGAATTTCTTAAATGACATAACAACAACAAAAAAAAGCACAAATTACAAAAGAAAAGGTTGATAAGTTGGTCAATGAAATTTAAAAAAAAAAACCTTGTTTCATGAACAAACACCATAAAATAAAGCGAAAAGACAAGCCACACACAGGGAGAAAATATTTGTAATACATATAACTGACCAAAAAAAAGACTACTAACTATATATTATAAAGAACTATAAATCAAAAACAGAAAGGAAAACAATGTAACAGAAAAATAGGCCCAGGTAATTCACAGAAGAATCCTAAGTGGCCAATTAACATAAGAAAAGATGTTTTGGGAAGCGGACATGGCTCAACTGATAGAGCGTCCACCTACCATATGGAGAGTCCAGGGTTCGATCCCCAGGGCCTCCTGACCCATGTGGTGAGCTGGGCCATGTGCAGTGCTGCCATGTGCAAGGAGTGCCGTGCCACGCAGGGGCGTCCCCATGTGGGAGTGCCCCACATGAAGGAGTGCACCCCGCAAGGAGAGCCACCCCACATGAAAAAAGCACAGCCCACCCAGTAGTGGTGCCACACACACGGAGAGCTGACACAGCAAGATGATGCAACAAAAAGAGACGCAGTCTCCTGGTGCTGCTGGTGTGGCCTGATAATGGATGCAGAAGAACACACAGCAAATGGACACAGAGCAGACAATGAGGGGAAACGGGAGAGAAATAAATTTAAAAATAAAAAAAAAAAGAAAAAAGAAAAGATGTTGTATCCTCACTAGTAATGAAGAAAATGTAAGTTAAAACCACAATAAAATTATATTTCACACTCATCAGGTTGGCACAATTTAAACATCTGAGAATATCAAGTATTGACAAGGATGTGGATAGCCAAGATCTCGTATGCTCTGCTGGTGAGAATGTGTATTGGTACAACTACTTTGAAGAACAATCTGGCAATAAATGACAAAGTTGTGCATAACTGTATATGGCAGCCCTGGCAAGTGAAGATGGGCAAGCCCAAACCCACAACTCAGCAGTCCCACTCCTGGGCATGAGTTGAAAAGATTCCCACAGAGGTGCACAAGGAAGTTTGTATAAGAATGTTCTAGGAGCGGATGTGGCTCAAGCAGTTGAGCACTTTCCTCCCACATGGGAGGTCCCAGGTTTGGTTCCTGGTGCCTCCTAAAGGAAAAAAAATGAAACAACTAGCAGACAATGAGCAAAACAACCAGCAAACAGGCAAGGGAACAAACTCAGAGGGGGAATATATATAAATTTATATATATATTTATAAAGAATATTCTGGTGGCAAAAGAATGGCCGCTACCTAAATATCCATCAACAGGTAGCAGAAAAGTCTGCAGCCATGAAAAGTAATTCATTGAACCCTATGTATCAACACTGCTTTATCTCACAACATGGCTTGACTAAAATTGCAGGAGAATAAAAACGGTATGATACATTTATGTGAAGTTTAAAAACATACAAAACAATATTATATGTCACTTAGGAGTAAAAGTATATGGTAAAAACGAATGCATAAAAACAGTAAAAAGCCAAACTCAGCATGGTGTTTATGGGGACAGGGAAGGGAGGAATGAAGGGTAAATAGGGCCCTAACTGTATTGAGAAAATTTCTTAAGTGGGACAGTGGCATTATATTATTCCTTATACTTTTGTGTATGTTCTAATTATTTCATAACAAAATATAAAGAAAGAAGATTTCTCTTTCTTCCTATTACTGTGAAAGGAGTGTGTCTGGCCCCTCTCAAAGGAGGTTTCCCCTCACACTCAGGGAAGGACTTTGCTCCTGCAGACAGTCCCTAAAGGATCTAAGGGGTCATTCCACAGCCTTCAAGCCTTCCCTCTGTGTGTAACCCTCCTTTACCCCCCGTCCCCTAAACCTACTGCCCTATTTCCCTGTTCCACCTCACAGCCACACTGGAGTTTCCACGGCCTCAGCTCCCCATTCTCTTCTCAACCCACTCTAACCTTGCTTCTGTGCCCACCCCTCCTTTGCACGTGCTTCTGCCTAGTTCACAAATGCCCTCCGTGTTGACAAGCAAGAGGCTCTCTGTCCTTGGCAGCAGGCAGCAGAGTGGACTGATCATCCTTGAAACCCACCTGCCTGTGTTTTCCTCCTCCCTCACAGCATCTTTTCTGTCTCTTTTGCTGGCTTGCTCCTGGGGTCCTTTTTCCTCTCTATAGATCTCCTTAGGTGATGTCAACTAGTCCCAAATATATCATTCTAGCCCTACCAAAATATTCAAATGCCTATTTGACGTCTCCATCTGGATGCCCAATGGGTAGGATAAACAAGTGATTTATCATTCAAACAAGGATGCTTTCAGAGCTGGAGCCACAGGCATAATCTAGACCATCCTGGGCAAACCGGGACCTACGGTCACGCTACCAAGAGGCACTTCCATCCAAACATGTTGAAGATGAAAATCTCTGATACATCCTAAAATCTGTCCCTCACTCTGCTCCCCATCTCAGTAAAAAGGCACTGCCACCTACCCATTTCTCAAGACAAAAAAAAAACAAAACAACCCAGGAATTTGAACAATGACAACCACCATCCTGAGACTTTACTTTCCCTCGTCTCTCATACAATCTACCCACCAATTCTATAAAGTCTACCTTGAAAATACATCTTAATTCCGACCACTTTCCTCCATTTGTACAGCCGGTACCCTCCACCAAAGCTCCTCTGTCTCTTGTCTTCTCCTAACAAGTGTCCCCACTCCCACTTTGGTCCCTCTATGGTCTGTTCTCCACTCAGGAGCCGAGTGAGCTTTCTAGAGCTTAAATCACACCACAGCACTCTGCAGTTAGAAGCCTTCTGCAGTGAATGAATTATTGCCCTACACAGCAACACAGTGAATCTCACAAACATGAGGCTGAATGAAGGACGGCAGACACGAAACAGCACGAACTGTAGGATTCCTTTATACAAGGTTCAAAAACAGGAAGAAAGAATCTATGTAATGAAAAGTCAGGAGAGTGAGTATTCTTTCTTAATCTGGGTGCTGGTCGCATGGGGGTATTTGGTTTGTGAAAAATTCATTAAGCTAATGTACATTATGATTTCTGTGCTTTATATATGGATGTTATATTTCAATTTAAAAATTTAAAACAACACCCTTCAGTAACTTCCCTTTGTTTCTGGAATGAAATCCAAACCCCTAACTCTGGCTTACAAGGGCTGCTGTGATCTAGCCCTAACCAGCTTCATCTTAACATTTTTTGCTGTGACTTGTCACAGTCCAGCCACAGACGTCGTCTTTTTCATTGTCCACAAAGCCAAGCTCTTTTCTGCCTTGGGGCCTTTGCTCTGGCTGTCCCCTCTTCCAGAGCACTCTTTCCCTGACTCTCTGAATGGTCAGATCCTTGTCCTCCATCTCTCTGCTCAAATGTCACCTTTCCTATCACTCCAACCACAGAAGATCTTCCTCAGTTACTCTGAATCACAAAACCTCATGAATTTCCTTTGGAGCACTTTTTGTTCTGTATACTGTAATTTTTACTTTTATTTGTTTATTGTCTAAGCCACCCCACCACCAAATTTAGGCTCTGGGCAAGTACGGATCTTTTTTTTTTTTATTTCCAAAGATTTATTTATTTTTCTTTCCCCTTCCCCCTGCCCCCCTCCCCCATTGTGTCCATTCGCTGTGTCCATTTGCATTCTTTTTTTAAAAAAGATTTCTTTCTCTTCCTTCCCCCCCCAAGTTGTCTGCTCTCTGTCTCCATTCGCTGTGTGTTCTGTGACTGCTTCTATCCTTATCAGCGGCACCAAAAATCTGTGTTTCTTTTTTTGTTGCATCATCTTGTTATGTCAGCTCTCCTTGTGTGCAGCGCCATTCTTGGGCAAGCTTTCTCTCGCGCTGGGTGGCTCTCCTTACAGGGCATACCCCTTGCATGTGGGGCTCCCCTACGTGGGGGACACCCCTGCATGGCACGGCACTCCTTGTGTGCATCAGCGCTGCGCGTGGGCCAGCTCATCACACAGGTCAGGAGGCCCTGGGTTTGAACCCTGGACCTCCCATGTTAAAATCTGCTTCCCCAAGTACAGATCATGATGGCTTGTTTGTTGCTGCACCGCCAGAGTTTGGTGCACTTGGAATGCACTTGATAAGGATGTGCAGAGCGGAGGATGGAGAGAAGGACATGGGAGGGAGAGCCAAGAGGCAATGGCAGTGACCCTAGGGAGTGACGATGAGGCCCAGGCCTGGGCACTGGGAACAGAAAAGGAGAGGAGTGTTGTAGTTTGCCACAGGCTGCCAATACAAAACACCAGAAATGGGTTGGCTTTTATAATAGGAACTTATTAGGGTAAAGTCTTTACAGTTCTGGCCTGTGAAAATGTCCACATCAAGGCATCATCAGAGATGCTGTCTCCCCGAAGGTCAGTAGCTTGCAGATCCTGGGCTCCTGCCACATGGCAAGGCAAAACGGCGGCCAGTCTCTGCCTTCTCCTCCATGCTCAGTTTCTCCACCAGCTCAGTTGTGGGCCATCAGGCCCCTGGCTCCTCTCTCCCCTCTCTCTTCTGGGCATCTCTGACTCAGCCTCCAGCCTCTCTTGCAGCCTCTTAGGATTTCTTTCTTTCTGCAGCTGCAGACAATCCTGGAGTCCTCTCTTACACATCAGGGTAAATGGCAGCTCTCCTTCTCGGTGTGTCTCTGCATGTTTCTCCTGTTTATAAAGGACTCCAGCAAGAGGGTGGAGACCCACCCTGGGCCACGCCTCACTGAAGTAATGCAATCAAAGGCCCCCAACTGAATTCAGTCCAATCAAAGGGTCCCACACTTACAGGAATGGACTAATTTAAGAACGTAATTTTCTGGGGCTTACATAAAAGACTCCAACCAACACAAGGAGAGAGCCTAGAAATACCTGGGAAGTCAAATTAACTTGGTGGGGGGGAGCGGATACAGCTCAAGCAGTTGCGCACCTGCCTCCCACATGGGAGGTCCTGGGTTCAGTTCCTGATGCCTCCTAAAGAAGACAAACAACAAGCAGACATCAAGCAAAAACAATGAGCAGACAATGAGCACAAACAACAAGCAAAAACAATCAACAAACAGACGAGGGAGCCATCTCAGGGCGGGGGGGGGTAGGTAAGAAATGAGCCAGAGAGGAAATAAACATGAAAACAAAAATGAGTTTGGCAGGCTTGGGGATCGCACCTTCCAGTGACTTCTTATCACTCAGGATCAAAACCATCTTTACAACCTCCCTGAAGTCCTGCATGATCTGCCCCTGGCTCCTCCCCCTCACTCGCTGCGCTGCAGCCCACGGATCTCCACCCATCTTGAATCCCGCATGCTCCCACCCCAGAAACTCTGCACTTGCTGTTCTCTCTGCCCAGGACGCTCTTCCCTGAGACTTCCAGGATGCCTCGCTCACCTCCTTCAGGTCTCAACTCAACCTTCTCGGTGAGGCCTTCCCTCCCAGCACTCCCTATGCCCCGCTTTCCCTGCCTTATTTCCACTGTAACTCTTCTCCCCCTCTGACCTACTACACATGTCACTTCGGTTTATTATCCATCTTCCCACACCACTAGTAAGAAGCAAGATTCCATCCCAGGTCTCTCTGACCCCAAGGCGCTTGCTATCAACCCCTGCACTTCAGGGCCACAGGTGGCTGCTGCCACATGGCACCCCACACTCACAGACAAGGCCCACCAAGAAGTGTGCCCACCCACATCGACACCCACGCTGCCCCCAGGCCCTGGGCTGTGGCACCAAAGGAGGTGTCGGCCCTGTGCCAAGCTGCCCCCAACTCCTCAGGCGCTGACAGCCTCCAGTTGGTGCCAGTGCTCCGGGCAGCCTGTCCCCGGCTGGCGGACACCAGCTCCTGGCAGAGAGGCCAGTGTATAATTAGAAACTCTGCAATTCCCTAATTGCCAGTTCTTCTCCCAATCGGGGAGGCTGCTGCTATTCTGAGCCAGCCTTGTTGCCGGCTGCCTAAGGCATCTAGAGGGGACAGGCTAAGGGTAGAGCCAGCCTGGCATGGAGGTGGCCCTGGAGGTGGCTGGCGAGGTCAGAGGGGGGTGCCTGGTGGAGCGGGGCCTGGCGAGTGGCAAGACTGAACGTGGCACAGAGAGGGCTGGCCCTCCTGGAGACTTTCCGTCTGCCGCCGGCCTCCTCCGGTAGCCCTGGAGCCTGCTCCCAGCCTTCCTCCAGCCCCTCTTGCTCCCACCGTGCCCAGAACAGTGACATCAGACCAGACCAGCCCATTCATTCTTTATTGAGGTGGCATAAAAATCACTACAAAAACTTTACAAAAGAGGCTTAGGGAGCTAAGGAGGCCCTTCCCTGCCTCAGCCCCGAAGCTTCCATGCAAAAGAGGAAGGCAGGAGAAGGGAAGGAAGGGGAATCCTGGCAGTGCTGGGCATCTCCGAGGACCAGTGGGGAGGCCGGGGAGAGGGGGCAGCAGGCGCTGGGCCGGGGCCCGGTAGGAGTGGCATGCCCAGCCTTCAGCAGGTCACGTCACAGCCAGGCCGCGTCACATCCCAACCAAGTACAGAGCAGGGCGCCAGCTGCCAAGAGGCCACCCCAGGGCTATCTTCCCTCTGCCCAGCCAGGCTGTCCTGAGACACACCCAAAGGCAGCCTGTCCCTCTTGTAAACAAAGTTCCCCCAGCTGACTTCAGGAATAACCCAACTTGCCTCCCTGACAGAGCAGGGGCGCAGCTGCCCTCCCGCCCCCGCCCGGAAGCACACCCCCTCCAAGCCCCTTTGGCAGAAATGATGCAGGATCAAGGCCCAGGATTCCAGATGCCCGCCCTCCTCCCAGCCCCACCCAGGCCCGCCCAGGCCCCCCCCAGCCCCCTCCCCACCAAAGCTGGTTGGAAAGTCACTTGAATAGGGTGGCCGGTCCAGGCAGGGACTCAGGATGCTGGCAGCCGCAGCCCCTCACTTGGGGCTGCTAGGGTGGGGGTAATCCTCCTCAAAGGGGGGCACAAGTTTCAAGTCAGGAGCAAAATGCTTGTCTCCGCGCGGGAAGGTTTTCTGGTCTTTCTGGTTCTGGAAGAGGACCCTGTCGTCGGGGGAATCCTGCTGCTCCTTGCGCTCCCACTGCGCGCCGGGGTTGGGGTTCCTCACGCTGCCCACAAAGAGCGGCAGGCCCGTGTTGTCCTCGAGGATGTAGAAGAGGAAGGGGCGGTTCAGGCGGAAGGAGGAGAGGGACATGCGGGACATGGCCGTGCTGGTGGCCGCGGCCGCCTCCACGCCGGCCTCGCTGAGCTCCAGGGTGGACTGATGCTGCACGCTGGACACCACCAGGCTCTGGTCGGAGATCCCACGCAGGTCCGGGGCCTGGAACAGCTCCTCCAGGCCTGCGCGGGGCAGCAGACGGCCGGTCAGAGCTGCCATCAGCCCCGCGGCTGCCTGCCAGAGGGTGTGGCACCCTGGCCAGGGGGCGCCCAGAACCCACAGATCCCTGACTAATGTGTTTAACCACCAAGTCTCAGCTTTAATGTCACTTCCTCCTGGAAGCCTTCCTTGACTCCCTGCCACAACATCCAGTCTAGGGGCCTTTTCAGGGCCCTCCCACAGCTCCCCACTCCATCTTAACGCTTCTGCTGAATTCTAAGGGCCTGGTTCCTTGCCTGCCCACCCTGTCAGGCTGAGCTGTTTGCATGGTGTCCTCCCAGTACAGGGCTTGGCATGGAGGAGTTGCTCAGTAAATGGCTGATGGGTGAAAGCATCTCCTTAAGAGTGTGACGCCCCAGCTTCTCCTCTTCTTCCTCCTTCCAAAAGAACCAGCAAAGCTCTCCACCTGGGTCTTTGTAGTGCTCGGTCTTGGACAGAGCAGGTCTCCAGGCTGCCCCAGCCCACCCCAGCACAGAGGGTCCAGGGGCTCCTATCAAACGTTTACCGTCCCTGAGCCCCAGAAAAGGCCAGAACACACGGCTAGCTCTGACCCGGAGCCCCCTCCAGCTGGGGGCTTCCCCCTCACCCACGCTGACCCAGCCTGACCTGGGGGGCCGTGCCGCGCCCAGCCTCCTTACCCAGCTGGCTGAGGGTGGCCACCAGGTCCAGCTGGTGCTTCAGATGCAGCTTGGGCAGCCGGACCTCGGTGGGCCTCTCCCGCTCCAAGGGCTGGTGCAGGATGTCCCAGCTCAGGTTGGCCAGCACCTGGGACACGTTCCACTCAAACTGGCTGGGCACGAGGACCACAAAGCTCATGTTGTTCTTAAAGGGGAACTGGGCCACCTGCACGCAAGGGGGGGACCGCGTGAGGACAAGAAAGCGCCCAACCCAGGTGGGGGTCTGGTCCAGATGGGGTCCAGGCCATCCTTCCGGGGTGTGGGCTCCACCTCGCTGAGCCTTCGTTCCCTCACCTGCACAGTGGAGCGGCATTTCCTGCAACCCTGCAGGCTCACGTGTGATCAGATGAGATACCACTGTCACCGCTTCTGGCAGCGTGCCTACACACAGGTGGTGCTCAATAGTGGTGCTTTCTCTCTCTCTGGGCTATCAGCTAGCTACCAGGGTGAGGAATCCCCGCCTCTGCCTGGCAGTCACTCCACGTACACAGTGGACGGCATCGTGGGTTTGCACACTGCACTCGGGCTCTGCGGAGGAGCCCCTGCTTGGGGTCGGGGGGTGCCACTTCCACCTTCAGCCCGAATGACTCTGCTTAGCTGTGTGTGTGTGGATGTGGATGTGTGTATATACACACCTACTGTGCTTTGCAATAAGATATCATTTGAAAGGGGTTTCTCCCACTCAAGTGTTTCCGCAGCTGGGGCACCTCAGGTTTTAGGCAGAGCACCTGTGCGGCAGGGCCCTGAGGAAGAGGATGGCTGAGGGGCACAAGGAAGTGGAGGGGGAAAGGAGGAAGGAAGGATGGGCAAGAGCAGCCTGGAGGGGAGGAGCAGCAGGAAGAAAAGAACTGGTGGGGGGAAGTGGAGAGAAGCCAGGCTGCTGCTCCAGGGCCCTGCCCCAGCCTGCAGACCCCCTCCGGAGGGCTCCCGGGCCACTCCTTCCCGCACAAGAGGTGTGTCATCTGCCTCGTGAAGTCAGCACTGCCAGCAGCTCGGGGACCAGGAGCGAGGGAGACGGCACCCGAGCTAGCTTGGCCTAGGACGCTACCCAACTGGCAGGTTCATGCCGAGGCTGAAAAATCCGACCCGATCAGAGCCTCCCGGCTAAGGGGCACTGGTACTCGGCGGCCCACACTGTGCCTCCCAGAATTAGGGGACTGAGCCCCTGAGTGGCTTCATGGCGGCCAGGGTAGTTCCTGTGCTGCAGTGAACCCCCATCCTAAGGTCACCTTGGGACTCAGTGTCCTTCCTCAGAGAACTCCCCCTGACCAATCCATCTCAATCTCAACCTTCCCACTCACTAACAGGTCACCTCCTTTTTCATCTTTCCCTTCATAGCATTTACCACTTTAGAAATCTTCACGTTGATTTACGGTGGCCCGCCTACTGGGTGTCTCCTCTCCTAAGGCTGGGGACCCCGTCTCCCTTGTGCACCCCCACATCCCCAGGGCAGCACTTGCATATTTTTATTGAATGAATGAACCTCAAAGAGCCTGCAGTCTGGGTGCTCCCGGGTGGGCACAGCAGGACCTGTCAGAGCCGCCCAGCCCCAGGGATGACTGCCCTATGGCCAGGACGGTGGCGCCGCCCCTGCCCCCACCTCACCCCTGCACCTGCGCCATCCCACAGCCTGCCCACTCCCCTCCCCGCCTCCCTGCACCCAGGCCCAGCCTGGGCACCCGTGGGTGACCTGAATCTCGGGCTGCTCCAGCAAGAACCAGCGCAGAGGGTACTTGGGGGCACGCATCATGTCCACCGGCACCGTGAACCACTCGTTCAGGTGGAAGGTGTCTTTCTGGGTGAGGCTCGGGTCAAACTTGCTCCTCCAGAGACCTGCATCCAGACAGAGAGCAGGGCCCACAGAGGCTGGGACCAGGGTGGGCTCCACATCACCAGCCTCTTCCCCGTTCTACCCAGGACCAATGTGAGGGACAAGAGGTGGGGGCCAAGTCCCCAGGGGGTGCTGTGCCCACTGACACCCAGATACCTGAAGCCTCTCCCGGCAGCAATTTTCAGTCTGGGCTAGCACTCTCCTCACCCCTGCAATGCTCCTAGGGACCTCCCCCTGCGTCTTTGTATGCCGAGTTTCCTCCAATGCGACCCTCTCCACAACAACCCCCACGGCCACCCAGTTCCTGGGCCCCCTCCTCCCCACCTCCCCCAAGCAACCATCCAGAGAGACCCCTGTCTCTGGCCCAGCCCTAAGGAAGAGGGATCCTCAGCACAAAGCCTGCACGCACGGCCCGCTCAGCCCACAGGGCAAGGGGGAGGAAGCCGAGGGCAGGGGCTGCCGGGGCGGGGATCTGAGAAGAGGAAGACCGCACCCTGAAAGTGGATGGCGTTGAGGAGCAGCAGCACGGTGCTCTCCGGCAGCTCCGAGAGGAAATGCTCGATCTTCCCCTCCGTGGCCTCCTTCACCCACTGGTTGATGTTCGTCAGGTCATCTGCTTGCCTTCCCGTCAGAATCCTGGGCTTCGTGCCAAAGAGCTGTTCCGACTGTTCCAGGAAGTCCTCCTTGATGGGAAATTCTACGCAGATGGGGCCGCAAGCTAGCTCTCCCAGGCTCAGGGCTCCGCAGCCACCAATGCTCCACCGAGGTCCCCTGAGGGTCCTGGCTCCCAGACCTCCCTCCACCCCCAGGGTAGCGCCTAGGGAGCACCCTGCCCTCGGCACCTACCTTTCTGCAGGTACATGGTGGCAGCCAATCGGAATGCCCCAGGGCCCAAGTCCCGGCAGAGACGGCTCAGCAGGTGGGGGAGGCAGGGCCCCACATCTGCGTGCAGCGCCTGCTGCAACCTCTGCAGCGTCTGGTTCCGAGCACCTGGAGGGACCACAACGGCTGTGGCCCGGCCTGGGGGTTCTTGCCCCCACCCCCCACTGCCCACTCCAGGCTGAGTCTGCAGTTACTCTTGGAACCCCACCAGGAGCACACGCACAGGACCACCAGCTCCCCACCCATGTCCACTGAACCCGACTAAGTGACGTGTCCCTGAGCCCTACTGTCCCTCTGCCACTGGTAAGCTGGGCCACCTCACCCCCGGCAAGCCGCTTTTCCTCTCTGGGCCTAAGCTTCCCACAGCAAGGGACACTAGCTATGAAACTCTTGCATAATAAAAATCACCAGAGAATTTTGAATAAGCAGATCCCTGGGCTGCATCCCCAGGGCTCTGATTCAGAAAGACTGGTGGTGGGTGCCCAGGAATCTGCATTTTTGCCAAACACCCACGTGATCCTGACAGAGTAGATACCCACGGATAACCTCCGGGGCAGTGGGTTCCTACTGGCCTCCCAGCTCTACCAGTCTGGTCAGGTGCCGCCACAGTACCTAGTGCCAGGTGAGACAGTGCCAGGGCCACGCTCAGGGGCGACAGGACGAGGTTGGGGCTGGTGGACCTTTGGGCCACCAGGGAGAATAGGTCTGTGGTGAAGGCCATCACGGCCTGAGCCAGCTTGCGGGTCTCTTCCGGGGTTGGGGCCCCTTTGCAGGCTCCTGGGTCCTTCTTCAGGGCAGGGGTCAGTGGGGTCAAGGGGACAGCTTCAGGTTGCATGTCAAAGGTCTCCATAGCCCCGGTGTCTGGGGGCGACAGGATCTCTTCCGAGTCCTGAAGGAAGAGGAAGAATCATGTGGTGGGCACTGGCCCTCTGGGGATCTGGTCCCTTTGATCCTTCCAACCCTGGCCCATGAGCCCCCAAAGGCCAAAGCCTCAGCTTGGGTCTCACAGCCACGCCCCCGGTCCCCTCGCCCCTGCTGAGTGGCCTTCTTCCCTCTGGCCCCGCCCACTCTCCCCCAGCCCCACCTGGTTGTACCTGGTTGCCCAACTGGAGGAAGAAAAGCGGGGGCAGCCTCTCCTGGGTCTGCTCGCCCATTAGCTGCAGAAAGGAGGTGCCGTGGGAAGCGGCCCCCCCCTACTACCCCCCAAGCCCCGGGGAGACGTCAGGCCTTCCCCCCCTCACGCACTCCTCACTCCCCAGTACCTGCTGGCCCAAGGGCTCCGTGGCACTCACAGGTGAGAACTGTCGAGAGAAGGATGGGGATGCTGAGGAACCCCTCCCCGGTGCCAGCCCTTTCCCCCTCCCCCTCAGCCCCTCTGGCCTTCCCCACCCCCACCCCTGCCTCCCCAGCCTCTACTTCAACTTGACCAATCCCCCGCCACCCCACCCCGACTGCCGGGGTCCCAGCCTCACCACCGCGTGCAGGTGCAGGCAGGCCACGCTGAGCACCAGGAGCCCCCGGAGCAGCGCCATGTTCCTGTGCAGGGACGGGAAGCCTCAGCGCCCACCGCACAGCCCGCCCGCCGTGGCCCCCAGGCGGCCAGCCCCGAGCTCCGGAGCACGCCCCCCAAACGCTCCTCTCCCCTCGGCTTCCTGGCCTCTGTACTGTCTGCTTTTTTCATAATTCCTGCACTGAAAATGTTTGGTTCATGGGGAAGAAACTCTTAAAAAGTCTTCATTCTTCAAGGCCTCACGTTCCTGAGTCAAACCTGGGTATGAGTCTGGGCCCTGCCTCCTGCCAGGGGAACTTGGGCCCTCCCTTAGCGTCTCTGGGCTTCGCCTTACTTGTAAAATGGTGGCAAAAGTCCCTGCCCCCGCCTATGTGTAAGGACCAAATGGAGACTGTCTTTGTCAACCCAGAGCACAAGCCCTGGCTCTCGGTTAATGCCTGTTGCCGGCCTACCCTGAAGCCCCTCACACTAGGCTCCCTCCCAGAGCCCCCAGCCAACCTGCTGCTATTTGGCCAGTCTTTCTCAGGCTGGTCTGGTCCTGGCCACAGGGTGGACAGCCCTGTGGCCCCGAGGCACCCGGACACATCGGGGTGGTGGGGTGACAGGAGAGCTGCTTCGCTGACCCAGTAGCAGGGCCACCCTCAGACCTAAGGAAATCACACACTCCCCATTCCCTCCCGTCCCCAATCAGCTCTGCAAAGCCAGGCTGGCAGGTGGAGACGGGCAGGGCTTGGCTTGCAGGGAGGATCAGTCAGTCCCAGCCATGGCCTCGGAGTCAGGGCTGCCCACCCATCTCGGGGGCCAGTCCATCTGGAGGGTCCTTCCTTCATCCCTGGCCCCACCCCCACCACACACAAAGGCTGTTGGTCAGGGCCGAGTACCAGCCCGGGCTCTGGAATCTTCCAGGTAAGGCCTCCAGTTGTTTCCAAGTCCCAGACAGCAATGTGAACCCTTCCCTTCCCCCTCAGCACCCCAGAAGGCTGGGAGCCAGAGGCCTCCTGAAGAACGCCTGCCCCGACCCCCTCAGCCAGGTGGCCAGCTCCCACCTTCTCTACCGCCCAAGGAGCAGGCCAAGCTGCCCTCCCTCGTACCTCTGCAGGCTGCTTGCTGCTGCACACGATGTTCCTCTGGCCCTCCTTTGGTGCTCCCCACGCTCCGTCCAGGCTCCAGCCAGTCCAGCCCAGCACTGCCCTCCCACCAGACCTTTGCTCTTAGCCAACCCCTTTTCAGATTGCCTTCTCTTCTGGTAAATATTGACCTGCACATCCGGTTAAACATTGATATTGGGGGCCAAGAGCCCCTTTTGCTGCTTTTCCCACCAGGGCATCCAATCCCCTGCCAGCCAACCCAAGCCCCCCAAGGGTTCGGGTATTGCCTGAGTCTGGGGAAAGGAAGGTCAGGAGGAGACGTTGAAGAGGCTGGTCTGGCCAACCAAGAGGGCAGAACGAGAAAGAGCAGCCCCACGAGGTGGGGATTATCCCCGGCTTAGGCTCAGAGAAGTGACGTGACCTGCCCAAGGGCTCGGAGGTGGGCCAGGAGCCACCTCCAGGTTCCCGCTTCCAATGTCATCTCTCCCCCACAGCCGCCTCCCCCCTCCCAAAGAGAGGAAGGAGTGGCAGGACCTGTGCTGGGAACCCAGGATGAGATGCCTGCCCCCAAGCCTGACCAGCCCTGGATCCTGGCTGGCGGCCTTCACCGCGGGCCCAGCCGGGAAGAGGAGCGATGACGAGGACACAGCCTCTCCCAGCATCTGACCTTGTTGGAGGGCTGAAAATGGCAAGCAGCAAGCAGAAGCCCCCACCCTGTGCCACTCAGAGAGGCTGGGCTGCCCCCTCCTCTCCACCCTGGAAACTGCTGGGTCTCAACTCTTCCCCACTCCAACGCCACCATTAAGGAAGAAACACCTCACTCCATCCCACGGCTCTTACTGAGAATTTATTGATATTTACATCTATTGCAAACAGCGAGGAGGCAGCAGGGGCCGAGCCTCAGACCTTGTCTCTCTCCCAAGTGTGAGGACCAGGGGACACCTGGATCTTCCTGCCCCTGGGAGACCTGAGATGCAGGATGACTCTTCTTGCCCCTTCTCTCAGGAAGCAAGCTCCCCCCCCCCCCCAAAGGGGTTCTGGGCCCAAGGGCTGCCTCCTCAACTCAAGGCACAAACACTGTGGTTGGGGGTGGGCAGGCAAGGCATGGGCACTCCTGGCAGGCACTGGCTGGCCCAGCCCATCTTCCAGCCCTGGTCCTGTCCTCTTTCTCCCCCCACTGGTCCCACACTGGGCATGGCCAGGCTGGTTGGACACTTACTGCCCAGACCAAGGCCCTTAACTCCTGGACCCCAGCCAACAATCTGAGAGGCTCGAGTCCAAGCACTGTCAGTGCCCTGGACAGGGGCAGATTCTTTGTCCCTGTGGCACAGGAGCAGAGACAGTCCAGCAATGGGGCTTTGGCTGGAGATGGGCTGGGCAGGGCCAGTCTCCCTTCTCCTTCCTAAAGCATCCCGTGGGCCCAGAGGGCAAGTCGGGGAGAAGCAAGGGTAGAGGTGCCCAGGCCGCCCTCACTTCTAGCTGGCTCAGTGCCGCATCTCCCCAAATCATGGACACTTACAAGACTCCTTCCGGCAGCTCTGGTGCCTCTGAGAGATCAGGGGCCTGGGCACGCCCCAGCTGGAGGCCCTCAATGTCAGGCCGCGTGGGGACACAAGGCACGGGACCCGAGACTTGCCGGAAGGAAGCTGCTGGGGGAGCAGAGGTAGGGAGTGGATTCCCGGAGCCATCTGCTCACCCTGGCTGGGCTGACCCCTGACTCAGCTACGCCAGCAGGCGGATGACCCCATTGTCTGAGCCCAGGAGGAGGTGGCGCTTGGTGGGCAGCAAGGCCAGGCTAGTGAGCGTGCCCCGGAAGTTCTCAGAGCTGAGCTTGGTGGTAACCTGGGCGGGCGGCTCGAGCAGGGAGCAGACGCCGATCTTGTTGGCCGCGGTGCCAGTGACCACCTCGCTGCCATACAGGTCAAAGGTGTGGATGGGGTCGGAAGCAGACTTGTAGTGGTGTGTGGGCTTCTGCTCTAGCTCCTTCCAGACGGTCAGGGAGTGGTCGGAGGAGGAGCTGACCAGGATGCTGCTGTCCACCGCCTGCCCGGGAGAGGAGGGCCTCAGCAGGCGCCTGGGCCCGCCAGTATTCCCACCGAGCCCCGGGGTCTTCCTGTCTCCTCCCACAAAATCTCACAGGGAAGACGAAGCATCCTGAGTCTCATGTTAAGCTGATGTCAGTTAATAAGTTAAAGGGCTGTCAACCTAATCACCACTGTCATTTGAGAACTTACTATCTTCAGGTATTTGTCAGGCATGCTCAGTACATTTAATCGTTATAAGGAACCTGAGGTAAGTTCCATCATTGTTCCCATTTAAAACAAAAAACAACAAGGCTCAGAGAGGTTAAGTAGTCAGCCTAAAGTCACAGAGCCAGTAAATGACAGAGCCAGGACTACTACCTAGGCTGACCCCAGAGCCTTCCTGGTCCTTTTCTGGAATGTCAGAGGAACCTGGAGCTCAGGGTTCCCAGGGCACTCAGCCCTCAGCAGTGGGAGTGTCTGTCCTTGTCCTCTGGCCTCCATCCAGGACAGGGAGGAGAATCCTGTGTGCCTGGAGAAATCCTCCCACAGGGAGCCCTGTTCCTCCCGTCCTGTACCTTCCTGAGTGGCTCCCTGAGGCCCGTGCCTGGGGAAGTGGACAGCAGCAGGGGTGGGGGGCAGGAGTCCCATGCCCAGCCTGTCCCTGACCCCACCAGGGCAGCCCAGTAGGGGGCATGGACTCTGCTCGGTGGTCTGGGAGCAGTAAACAGCCTCCCTGCTGAGCTTTATTTAACCTGCACTGGGTCACGGGCAGAGCCTGACCCCTGATCCTCCAAGCAAGACAAATATGGACAAGGGTTATTCATTAGAACATCTCCAGAGAACAGCAGGGTCAGCTCTGCCCCCACGTTCCCGCCTCCATGGCCTGCTCCTGCCAAGGCCCCCGCAGACGGCTGGCCCCTGAGCTGGCCCAGAAGGACCGCCCTCCTCCCTGCCCATCGGGCCGTGGGCAGGTGTAAGGAGGACCAGCTGAGTTCCACCCTTGGATGGGCCCGAAGCAGAGATGAGGGCTGGGGTTGGACAGTGAGCAGGGGAGCTGGCTCTTCACCTTGATCTGCAGGATGTCCCCCTCATGGGCCGGCCAGCCGCGGAGAACCAGGCCCGTGCGGGTGTCCAGGAGCACCATGAAGCCCGAGGAGAAGCCGGCCACGACGCTGCGGCCGTTGGGGCTGACGGCCAGGGAGCGGACGAGCCCGGGGTTGAGTCCACCACCTAGGCGGAACTCATGCTGCAGGGGCAGGAGAGTGAGCTGAGGGGACCACCACCCCCCCATCTCGCTTCTCCCACATGTCCTCACCCACCACCCGAGTCCCGCCCCCATCAAAGGCAGAGAAAAGCACAGAAGCGCTCCCTTCCCCTCCTCCCTCCCCTCCATCGCAGGCCAGAGCCCCACCCCCAGATTCAGTGGCTGTGGGTGACTGATCTCCAAGGAAGAATGTGAAGGGCCCCAGGGAGGACGCCCTGGCTTTCTCTCTTTACAAGTCTCCCCTCCCTGCCAGGTCCCTAGGCCAAGTTCAGGGAACTGGATGCCCGCTGACCTGCAGGCCTGGTTTCCTGCAGTCCACAAAGCGCAGGGTCGAGTCAGAGCTGGCCATGGTGATGCTGGTGTGGGGAGCAGGCATGACAGCCACAGCCGTCAGGGGCACCCGGCCATCCGAGGGCTCCACTGTGCGAAGGGTCTTCCCTGAGAAGGAAGGGCACAGTGGCTCTAGGGCCCCAGCAGCTGACGGAAGGGCCCTGACCGCCCCCGCCCCCGCCCCCGCCCCCTGACCTACCCCATTCTCCAGAGGTCTTCAGAACATACTACAGATATTTCTTGACCCGCCCACCCTCCTGAGTCCATGGCCAGGTGCTCATCCCCAGAGCAATCGCCTCTCTTCACACAGCCCCCGTGAGCAAAAGCCACCTCCCGCCACTACTTATCCCCTCTACCTGCCTTTCCTCCTCTAACAATGCCAAAAAAAATCAAGCAACCACTGGCTGAAGAGGTACTACGTGATGCATGTTAAGCCAAACTCCTACATGCTTTAGCTTTCTGAATGGGTTTTTCTGACTCCCGTTTTGCAGGTGAGGAAACTGACGCTTCCTGCAGCAAAGTGACTTCCTTAAGTAAGGTCATTCAGCAAGCAAGAGCACAATTTAAACTCAGGTCTAACGGATTCCAAGCCCTTAACTGCTCTGAGTGGCCTCATTTGGTCTCCCTCAAATCCATCCATTGCACCCCAAACCTTCCACCCTCAGGCCCCACTGCCGGAAGCCTGGCAGGGCACAGGGGGGCAGCAATGGAACAGGCCTCACCTGGGCGTGCTCACCTGTGAAGGGGTCCCAGAGGTGCACAGCCCCGTCACAGCTCACCAGGTACTGCGGGGCCTCCAGCTGGCCCACGTAGAAGACACTCTTGCGGTGCTGGGTGTAGATGAGGCGGGGAGCCGTCTCGCTGGTGCCATCCCCGTAGTTATAGAGCGGCCAGAGGCGCACAGTACGGTCCTTGCTGCCACTCAGGAAGAAGTCCTCACTGCTCAGGGGCGCCACACACTTGACAGCCCCCGAGTGGCCAGGGAAGCCCTGCAGGCGGATCTGGTGGAAGTGAAAGTGGGCATCGTGCTGGCTAACGCCAATCTCGTACTGCCAGTAGGCCAGCCAGTTCCCGCTCAGCCCGTGGGCGCTCCGTGGCAGCTCCTGCTTCAAGACGTTGTCCTCGCTGCTGCTGCTGCTGCCGCCGAGGCCCCTACCACCCACCCCGGAGATGGGGCCCAGCAGCCCGGGGCCCTCGGGCTGGAAAGAGTCCGTGGGGATCTGGATGCGATTCCCAACCAGGACGCTCCCGAAGGTCCCCGAGTGGCCGTCATCCTGGGAGCAGCCCCCGCTCTGGGGGTCCCACTCGTGCCCGGTGCTGGGCACGGCAGGCTCCATGCTGGCAGGGCTGCGGTTGCTCGGGCTGAGGCTCTCCAAATACAGCCCCGCCAGCTCCCCGACCAGCTCGTGGTTGGGGATGATTTTCTGGATGATGTCACCTGCATGGGAGCGGGAGAGGTCCTACGATCAGGGAAGCTGCTGGAGGGCTGCCACCACCCACCCAAGGCTTGGGAACCACAGGAGACTGTGTAGGAGCTGCATGAGTAACTGGGCAGGTTAATTCTTCATCTCTGAGGTTCAGTTTCTTCCCCAGTGATATGCCGATCCGTTCACTGAGTACACACAAAGCGAGTGTCTTCTCGTGCATTGCTGGGTGAAGAGTGAGCGAGATAGCTGGCTCTCTGCCCTCACAAAGCTTAGATTTTAGTGGAGGAAAGATAATAGCACCTAACCACAGAGCTGTTTGTCATATTTAATCTCTTTGTATGTTGCTTTGGGACTTGAGACCTGAAGCCAAATCCTTTTGCTCTAACCCAAAAAATTGTGCTCAACACCCACTGCTGACGCACGTCAGAAGTGGGGCATGCCCCCCCCCACCCAGGAAAAGAGGCACAGCCAGGGAACACAACAGGGCAGTACCCAACAGACAGGAGAAGGGCACGTAGATTGTGTACGCCATCTCCAAGGTGAACACCTTCTGCAGCTCGTCCAGCAGCACGGGGTCCACTGGCCGCTGCTGCCCATCGGAGAAGGTCACCTCTGGCAGCTGCCCTTCACTGCGGCCACCAGGATCCAGCTTCAGATCCTACGGGCAGGAAGCCAGGAGGTCAGCCAAGTCCACACACCCCCTGCCCCAACCCGCCCCAGCCAGCAGCCCACCCACCTGGCGCCGAAGTTCATGCAGGTGGGAAAACACTTGGAAGAAGGTGGCCACGGGCTCACTGAGGTGCTGCTGGACCATCTCCTGTCCGATACGCAGGCAGATGAGGGCGATGAGGCTGATGGTTTTCACACACAGGACGGTCCGGGCCTGGGCCCCGCTTGGGAACCTGGAAAAGGAGGTCACGAGCTGCAGTGCTCCACTCTGCAGCATCTCCCCAGAATCCATCAAAAGCTTTAAAAGGAAGGGAGCTACGAGACCCACACTGGCCAAAACCAACAGAGGAAACCGAGGCCCAGAAAAAGGGTATGGCTACTTAGGGTCACACAGCCAAGAGCAGATCCTAGGACCCGGTGTTACTCCCTCTCCCCCGAGATTTTCGGGCTGCTCCCTCCACAGGGGTGGGCAAAGGCCTACCCGGTCACGAGGGAAGTGAGAAAGCTGAGCACGGGCAGCAGGACCTCGTGGCTGATACGGGGCAGGATGTCCATGAGGGTGGTGTCCGAGAGGAACACGATGATCTTCTGTGTCAGCGTCACTGCCGCCAACAGCCCTGCCTCCTTACGGCTGTTCAGTCGGCTGGGGCCCGAAGTGCTCCCAGGGGCAACCTACGGCCACAAGGGACGTGAGAGCCAGGCTGCCCTGGAGACACTGGCCGGCCTCAGGCTCCTCCGCCTCCCCACCCGCAGGCCTGCCACGTTGGTGACTGACCAGGTAGCTGATGTAGGGCAGGTACTGGTAGGTGAGGACGGGCTCCCCGTACAGGTGGGCGACGTGCAGGAGGCAGCTCAGCACGGGCGCCGACACGACGTCGCCCAGGACAGGCCTCTTCTGGTAGATGTTGCCCGCGTTCAGCGGGGTGCTCTCGTCGCTGCTCACGGTGAACTGCTGCCGCGTGGGCCCTGCCGGGGAAGGGCCGGCAGCCCTGAGCGGCCAGCAGGGGGCGGGAGGGGAGTGGGCCTTCCAGGGCTGCGGCAGCTGCTCCAGCTCACTCTAACCTAGAGCCTGTCCCGTCCCCCACCCAAGGAAGGAAGGGGCTCCAAGACGGGGGAGCCTAGGACCTGGCTTGGAGGTAGGCTCGGGTGGGAGGAGGAAGGAGCCCTGAGAGGGGGGTGAAGATGCGGGGAGGGCCGACCACAACCTTACCAACGTAACAAGATGTCAGTAGGCGGAGCAGGTTCCGGGCCACGTGGCGTGAGGCCACGGTGGGGCCGAGCTTGGCAGAGAGCCAGCGGACCATCTTGCAGGCCGTATCTACAGGGTAAGAGCGGGCCCTGAGCGCCTCAGATAACGATGGCGCCCCACTTCTCCCACCCAACCATCTCTGGAAGTAGCACGCTGGCAAGGGGCACTGCTCAACCCTGGTCACACCCCCTCCAGCCAGCAGCTTCTGAGTCCCTGGCCTTCGGGACTCGGAGTTAGGGGCAGCTCCAGGCTCCTATCACTCAGGCAGTTTGCAGGGAGGTTGCTTATCCTTTCAGGACCTTCCCAAGTTTCTTGATGAGGCCGGACCTGGCCCCAGCTACCACCTCTTCTGGCCCCTGCTCCCCCCACTCCACTCTCTCTGTCTGACCACACAGGCCTTTTACTGATTCTTTTCCTGGAACGGTATCAGCGTCAAAACTTCACACATGCCGTTCCTTTAGCCTGGAATGCTCTTTCCACTTCAGACCCTGCCATTTTTGTCTAGCTTTGTCCTCCTCGAACCTCTGCCTTCAGGGAATCCTTCTCTGACCCTGCAAATGAGACCTAAGCCCCATTTTACATTCCCTCATAGCAACCCAGACACGTTCCTCACAGCGCTCACACACGACTGCCTACAGCATGGCGGCTCAGTTGGCGTGAGCTCCGGGAGGGCAGGCCCACACCCAGGCCACCTCCACTTGGCACAGGCGCTCCGCCAACGCTGAGGGGACGGCTGCCTGAGTGCGGGCCAAGCCCCACCCACCCGAGAACTTACCAAGGAGGATCTTCTGTTCTTTGCCCTCCGAATGCTCAGTGAGCGACTCCTCCTCTTCCTCCCCATCGGCCCCCCCGCTGGCTACAACCGTGTCCATGGACAGCACCGTGTCGGAGAGGGTGAGCTCAGACGTGCCGGGCACCTCGTCCTGCTCCCCCTCCTCCTCCTCCAACACCACACAGTCCTCCTCTTCCTCCTCCTCCTCCTCTTCCTCCTCCTCCTCTGAGCCCTCGCTCTGCTTCAAGTCCTGGCTGCTGTCACCCGACTGGAGGCTGCTCTTGTCCACGGGGCCGCCCCCTTCATCCGTGGCCCGCTCCTCGCCCAGAGACGTCTCGCTGGCACTGCTCTTGTCACTCAGCCTGCCCAGGCTCACTGCCTCAGCCTCCTGGGGCTGTGGAGACTCAGCCACGAAGAGCCCAGCCTGGAAGTCCTCTGCGTCAGGGAGGTCGGCCTGGTCGTGGAAGCTGACACCAGACGTGTAGTCCGGGAGCCCCAGGCCCGAGGCAGCGGCAGGCTCCCCATCCATCGGAATCTCCGCCCCAAAGGCACAGGGACCCGGCCCGGGCCCTGGAAGGCCGTTCTCCTCCTCCTCGGCAGCCCCCGCCAGGCCCCTGCTTTCCTCCTGGGAGGCCTCCACGCCTGCCAGCACCTGCAGGACGTGGGGCAGCAGGTGGCTGAGGAAGGCCTGCAGGCCCAGCCGCACCATCAGCTGGGCCACGAAGCAGTCCGTGTACAGGTAGAAGCGGCCGCGTAGCCGGCACGGGCTCTCGTAAGCACCGATGAGTGGCTTCAGCAGATACTTATTGGCATTCTTGGGGCCCAGTGCCCTGGCAACAGGTTCAAATAGGTACCAGGCCGTGTACACGGCCGTGTGCTCCTCGGACATGAGCGACAGCACGAAGGGCAGCAGGATCTCCAGGCCCTCGGGGGTGATGTCACTGAGCACGGCGCCCAGCTGTTGCCACAGGGCAAACACCAGCTCCCGCCCCTGGGCCTCGTCCTCCACACGCCTCGCCTGGTACAGGAGGATGAACTTGTGCAGCGCCGTGAAGTATGGAGGGAAGGGAACCACAGAGCTGAAGGGACTGAGGAGCTGGGCCGGGCAAGGTGGGGGCAAGCCCTGGGAGACAGGCCTGTACTCAAACAGCAGCTCCGGCTTGCCCCTTTGCGCCACCACGGGGCCTTCAGGTCCACTCAGCTGCAGAAGTGTGTCCAGCACAGGCTGCAGAGACACGGGGACCTCCTTGTGGTGGCGGGTGCAGAGCCCCCGGACAGCCTCAAAGCGCGCCCACAAAGGTGCATTGGGCTGCAACGTCCGGACCCTGGTGGCAAATACCATCTCAGCCAACAGGACACCCAGCGCCTGCATGTCCCGATGGAAGAGGTCCCGCAGCTGCATGGGGGGCTGGGGCTGGGGCTGCTCAGGCACCTCCAACCGGCCCCCTACACCTTTGGCGAGGAAGTTGCCCAGTTTCTCCAGCTCCTCCAGGGCCTGCACAGGACTGAAGCCCTCGGGGAGAAGGATCTTACCCTCCTCCCCCTCCCCAGTGTCCACTCCAGCAGCTTTGCTCCTGCGGCCTGGTCGAGAGGCCGAGGCTACTGAGAAAGATAGGAGGCCAGGGGGAACTTGACTGGAGGAGGAAGAGGAGGTGCTCAGCTGGTCCCCTGCTTTCCCAGCCAAGGAGATGGAATCCAGAGCTTCTGTGGCCTGCTCCAAGTCATCTTCCCCTGCCACAGGCCTGTCTCTGGCCCAGCCAGCCTCACAGGGAGTGGCCTCCAAAACCAGCCTACCTGCCCCGTTTGGAAGCTGTCCTGGGAAGTCCTCCCGCCCTGTGGTCTCCTGGATGGTCTGGACCAACAGTCTGGGGATGAGCGGAGGTTCGGGGGCCAGGGCAGGAGCCCCAGCCAGGCGTTGGGGGTGCGGCTGATTGAATAGCTGCACCACGCCATAGCTGCTCAGGTGGGTGTGGGCGTCCACCAGGTGCAGACACACGTTCTTCTCCTTCACGGCCTCCTTGCCTTGGAGCTTGTAACCAAAGGTGAGGTCGATCCAGTGGTGCAGGTCTTGGGACACCTCGCGGCTCTCCAGCAGCGCCCGGTGGGCAGCCACAAAGTCCTGGCTGGAGCTGCACCAGGCTGGCACGTCCAGGTCAGGCATGTCTGGGTGGATGGAGGAGAAGATAGAGGGATCGGTGTAGAACTCGGGGATGCACTCGTCGGGCGTCCAGTTCTGCATCCGCTCCATGCTGGCGGGATACTCATGGGGCTCCCACTGTGCCCGGACGTGTCCACAGAGCACCGACCGGGGTGTGCGCCGAGCCTTATACACATAGTAAGTGATGTCGGACAGCACGTCTGAGATGTGGTGAGGCACATGTGGTGGTTCGCTGCCGCCCGCACCACCGGCCACAAATGCCTGCCGCGTCATCTCGTACGTGAAGTCCAGCTGCTTATCCCCCTTGTTGAGGCGGAACTTGGACTTGCGCAGGTCTCGGAAGCGCCCGTGGGGCATGGTGAAGTCCACCACCCAGGGCAGCACTGGGTGGTAGTTGGGATCCCCTTGCCGCCTACCTGCCAACCGATTCAGCTGCATGAGGTAGTGGAAGTTGCTGATGCGGCCGTGGACCCAGTCCAGCACAAAGCCCCTAAGTTCCTCCTGGCAGGAGGGACATGCAGTCCCCCTTCTCTGCACCTCCCCAGGCTCAGAGCCCACCCCATTTGCTGCTACAGAGGCCTCCTGACTGTTGTCCTCATGAGACCTCTCATAAGCCCTCAGGTCCAGCCGGAGCTCACTGCAAAGCTTCTCGTCCACAGCGATGTGGTGCAAAGACAGGGCCCCGCAGGCTAGCCCCTGGCGGTGACAGGCATCCATGGCCCGCAGCACACGGAAGAGAATGAAGAGCACCTTGGCTTGGCTGTTGGTCAGCTTGGCAGGACTGAAGGTGACCACATCATGCAGGGAGAACTGCACATAAGGGTGTACCACGTACAACATCTCAGGAGACTCCAGCAGGGCCTCAGCGCGCAAAAGACTGGGACAGGCCGGGCTGCCCCTTGGGGGACAGGGGTCATCTCTGGTGTTTGATGGGCATTGGGTAGTTTCACCCACTGGCAGGAAGGAGCAACCATAGACCCTCTGCAGAGCCTGGCGTATTGAGTTCAGAGCAGGAACAGCTGGGTGGGCAGGGGTATGGCTATAAGGCTGCCCATAATTGCGGTATGCATGCTGCCACAGGTTGCGGTAATTCTGGGTGGCGACATCCTGCATGAAGCGCGTGAGGGTCTCAGGGCTGCAGGATGCCTCCTCCAACGGCAGGCCCCCGCCCAGCGGGTAAGACAGCCTCTGTTTCTTCAGCCCATGCACCTCCACCCGCGTCCAGCCCGCGGGCAGCCTCTGCACCGACCTTTGCAGGAGAGTCCTCACTTCCGCCTCGCCCAGGCCCTCTGCTCGGGGGCAGGGTCCCAGGGGCAGCCGGCGCTCGCGAAGGCCGGCCAGCCAGCGCGCGGGCACTAGGGCCACCACGTGAGTGCCCTCCGGGGCGAGGGCCAGCTGCCGGGCATCGATGTTCAGGTCCCTCTCCACGCTCCGGAGCAGCCCCTCCATGTCGGAGCTTGGGGGCAGGGAGCAGCCCTTAACCGGAGTGGTAAGAGCGGCTTCCCGCCCCCTGCTCCCCTGGGCCATTCCCTCCTGGCCGCCAGGGAACAGCGCGCGACTGAGCCCCACCACGGCTCTCTTGGCGACGGCTTCCGGGATGCCAGGCCGGCCGGCGAGGGCGGGCTAGGGAGAGGAGGTGGGCCGGAGGCGGCCGGGGTGGCCGGCGGGCAGCAGAGGGAGGGCGCGAGCGCTCTTACCCCTCCGCAGGGTGCAGCACTCCGGTCGCGGCGGGGCGGGGGCTACCGGACGCCCGCGCCGGCTCCACCGCGACGGGTCAGCTGACGCTGGTCACGTGATCGCCCCGGCCCGGAAACAGCCGCACGTGGGTCCAACGGGCAGGGCCCGGCCCCGCCTTCCGCAGGCGGCACCGCCCGGCGGGCTTGGGCGCCCTGGCTTCCCTCCGCCCTTCTCGGACTTGGTGCGGATTTCGCTTCCTCTTGGGGCTGGAGACATCTACAGCCGGCCCCGCGGGGGCAGGGGAGGAGGGTGCTGAACGGTCCACGAGGTTTCCCCCTCCCTCCCTGCTTTCTTCGGCTCTCGCCGGAACGCGCATCTAGGGAGGCTTTTCCCAGCTATCTCAGCCTTTCGCGGGCTTGTCGCCCCCAGTTTTACAGATGAGAAAACGACGGAGGCCCAGAAAGGGAAAGTGTTCGTTGCACAGCCAGCAGCAGGGCTGGAACTTTTGACATCAAGTTTGTCCCCCACCCCCCAGCGCCTCCATACCCCTTTCCAAAAGAAGCTTTTACTTTTCCAGAATATTTCATCAACATTCCAGTTGGCCCTCGCAGTACTCCGTGCTGCGTTATTATGGTTTATATTCTACAGGTGATGACTAAGAGAAGCCAAAGTGGCTTGCTTAAGTGGCAGAATGGAGATTAGAAGCTGGTGCACAGTTTTTTGCCCGGAGCTCTCCCTCCTGGCAGCCTTCCCACAGCCTTTTTGTTTTTGTTTAAAAAAAAACCAAACGAACGAGAGAAAAAAAAAAAAGAGAGAGCTGAGAGAAAAGTGGCCCAGACCCAGCGGCCTGCAGTTATTGAGAGAAAATGTTCCCCCAAGACTTCCTGTGGAAGGTCTTCTGACTTTGTGGTGCCCCAGAGCCAGCCTTCTGTGGTCAGAGCTTCTCGGATGCCACGGTGGCTGGGGGTGGGAGGGGCACTGGCAAAGCGGCGGGGGAGGGTGCAGCACAGGATAGGGAACGGAAACCAGAGACTTGGCGCCAAAACTGCATGACTCCTTCAAGGGGTCTTAGTTCTGACTCACGTGCAGGACAGATAGGCCGTTGTCTGCAGTGAAACCACTGGCTTTGGGTTTTTGTCTTTTTGTTTTTTTAAGTCTCACTCCTAGAAGAATTTGCCCCGTTTAGGAGTTTGATGTAGAGGTATGGAGGTGTCCCATAAAGGCATTTAAGAAAAAACTGAAGACAGAAATGTCTCTTCTCTCTCGAAGGAGCTGCTGTAGCAGCTGATGTGCTGGTCACGTGTGCTTGGGCAGTAATAACCTACCATTTATGGAGCACTTACCAGGAACCAGGCACCATCATGCTAAGCACTTTGCATACCTGGTTTTGTCCAATCCTCACCACAACCCTCTTAAGAAAATTTTATGCCCACATTAAGATGAGGGAGCAGGGAAACGGACTTTGGCCCAGTGGTTAGGGCGTCCGTCTACCATATGGGAGGTCCTCGGTTCAAACCCCGGGCCTCCTTGACCCGTGTGGAGCTGGCCATGCGCAGTGCTGATGCGCGCAAGGAGTGCCGTGCCACGCAAGGGTGTCCCCCGCGTGGGGGAGCCCCACGCACAAGGAGTGCGCCCGTGAGGAGAGCCGCCCAGTGTGAAAAGAAAGTGCAGCCTGCCCAGGAAAGGCGCCGCCCACACTTCCCGTGCCGCTGACAACAACAGAAGCGGACAAAGAAACAAGACGCAGCAAACAGACACCAAGAACAGACAACCAGGGGAGGGGGGGAAATTAAATAAATAAATATTAAAAAAAAAAAAAAAAAAAGATGAGGGAGCAGACTTCTCTAGGTAATTTGCCCGAGGTCATGTAGCTACCAAGTGGTAGAGCCAGCATTCAAACCCAGGCCAATTTCATGCTAAAACCAGGGTTTTCTGTACTCCTTGGCCATGTGATGATTGCCGTGCACTTTCTTTTTTAAGATTTATTTATTTTAATTTCTCTCCCCTTCCCCCCACCCGTTGTCTGCTCTGTGTCTGTTTGCTGTGTGTTCTTCTGTGTCCGCTTGTATTCTTGTCAGTGGCATCCAGAATCTGTCTCTTTTTTTTTGCATCATCTTGCTGCGTCAGCTCTCCATGTGTGTGGTGCCACTCCTGGGCAGGCAGCACTTTTTTTCACGCAGATGGCTCTCCTTATGGGGCACACTCCTTGCGTGTGGGGCTCCCCTATGCAGGGGACACCTCTGCATGGCAAGGCACTGCTTGTGTGCATCAGCACTGCACGTGGGCCAGCTCACCACACGGATCAGGAGGCCCTGGGTTTGAACCCTGGACCTCCCATGTGGTATGCAGATGCTCTATCCGTTGAGCCGAATCCACTTCCGTGCCATGCGCTCTTGTTTTTAACTGGGAAAATAAGGAGCCCTGTTTTGGTCTGAGAACCTAAAGCCAGGGGCCAAGTTTTGATGATCAGGAAATAGCTTCTGCTTCTTAGAACCAGTATAATTGGGTCCATCTGGTCTTTGCTGTGGTCTCAGTTTACTTACAGAGCCGGCACTACTCTTTCTTTATTCAAGTCTGTCTTTGCCCTGCCCTCTAGTGGCTTTGGTGTTCACTGCAACAGTGACCTTGAGTATAGGGGACCTTACCTCCTCTCCCTCCCTTGCAATGCTTTGGTGATGGTGCAGAGATTTTTTTGGCCATTGAGACCTCCCCAGTCTGAAACCTAGAGTAGTGGTTTTCAAACTTAAGGGTGTTCTTCTGATTCAAAAAGTCTGGGGTGATAACATCGAAATCTGAATTTTCAACAAGAACCCCCAAAGTAATTTTGATGCAGGCAATCTGCCAGCTACAGCTTGAAAAAATAACACTCCCAAATTTCCCTCTCCCTCTCTCCACAAAAGGTCCCTCTGAGTCCCAAGCCAGGCTTTGAAGAGTCTGGGACCAAATTAGCCTCTCCCTTTCACCAATCTGAATATTGGGTTTCCGGAAGGTCGTGGCTTGGTTAGTCAGGGAGGGAGGCTGCAGCTGCCCCAGCAGTCAGCCCATCCTGAGTGAGGTCAGCTCTTGCTGATCTGGTCAAGAGAGAAGTGAAGGAAGCTAACATTTGGTCATTTAGTGCACCAACTATGGGCCAGAGTGCCAGGCACTGTGCTTGGTGTTTCTGAACACTTTTTTAATCTCTACAACAAATCATGAATTTCTTAATTACTCTGTTTTGTAGATGAGAACATTGAGGCTCAGAGATGTAACTACTTTCAACAAGCTCACAACTAGTAAGAGCTGAGATCTGAACCCAGGTTTGTCTAATTCAGTGGTTCTCAAATGGGAAAGATTCTGGCCGTAGGGGGATGTCTGGAGACACTTTGACGGTCATGAGGTGGGGGAGGTGTGGAGGCTGCTACTGGCATCTAGTGGGTAGAGGCCAAGGATTCTGCTAAACGTCCTACTATGCACAGGACAAGCCCCCAACAAGAAAAAATTACCCAGCCCCGAATGTCAATAGTGGTGAGACTGAGAAATCCTGGATTCAGAGCAGAGCAAACTAGAGGTTTGTTCTCAGGACCTTGGGTGGGAAAGGGATGGGATTTCTATGCTATGGAGATTGGAGAATGGGCAGCTGGTGAGACTTCCCTTTCTTTTAAGCTTGGCCAAGGCCCTACTCAATTTCTCCCGACCTTGCCAAGTTAGTCCTGGGACTTCACACTAAGCTTGTCCTGAAGTGACTCTGACTTCCTGCTCAGGGCTGGGGCAAAATATTTATTTACCTGAGTCTTCCTGCAGGACTCCCCAGTCAAAGCCCCTGGTTCCTGGGGTCACCAGTGTGTCCAACCTGCAGCCCCTGGGAAGCTCCACATTAGACCTTTGCTGGGGAGGATGTGGTGGTGTGGGCAGGATACCTCTGAGAAGAAAAAATGGAGCAGCCAAGGGCCATGTGGCTTCTCAAAACAGAAGTGAAGTGAATGGGCAAAGCCAAGAGGATCTGTTAGCAGGCTCCTCTCTGGGGAGGAAGAGAGGACTTGAACAGGAGCAGTGGGCAGTCAGCCCGTGGAGCAGGGTTCTGACCCCAGGGCTTTCTTTCCACAGCCATTCCTCTCCTCTAAGCTTAATCCTCAATTTCACTGTACCTTCCCCCATACCTAGTCCTGGAGCACCCACACACTCGTTCAGCCTCCATTCTGTACCTCCCCTGATCAGGCCTCCTTACTAGACCAGGGAGGATGGGTCTGAGCTGTGTTGACAGGAAATACCTCTTCTTCCAAGCTCAGGACTTCTGAAGATCTGGCAAACTGATGCGGGGGAGGGTGACAGTCTTGGAGTGAGGGGGAAGAGGAAAGACCATACTATCAGGTCCTCCATATTTGGGGTTCCATCTCTTTCCTTCCCTCACCCCCCAGAGGGTGGGGGAAGAATAAGGGGATGGAGGAGGGCAGGCTGAGAGAAGGATGTGGTACCAGCTGATTCGTCCCCTGAGGTCACACTTTCCAACCATCAGCTGTTACTGGCGCAGGGGGGGGGGGGGGCAGGAAGTTTCCTTAAAGGTACAATGTTCTGAACGCTGACAGCCTGGAGCGCCAAGGGAACTGTAGCAACCACTCGGTGGAGAACATTTTTAACCCCAGAAAATATTATTTCACCCTCCACGCCCCATTCCTCTAACTCAGTGATTCTCACCGCAATTTAGAGCATAGGGAAAAGTCATGGGTCCCTACCCATGCGGTCCTTTTCTGTGGTAGTGGTGGCGGTGGTGGAGGTGGAGAGTGATTGGGTGCGGTGGGTCCAGACTTGCCCTTTTAAATAAGCAGTTTAACAGCTTTTGCCAAGTCATTGGGTTCGGTTCTGGGGTTCGCCCATCCCCCGCCCCTCTAAGCTCTGATTGGCCCCTGGGGAAGGAGCCGCCTCCTCATTGGTCTCCACCTTTGAAATCTCTTCCCTAAGTAGGACTGAGTCGATCAGAAGCTTTTGGAGGGCGGGGCGGAATGAGGGGTTAGCCGAAGGATGGGGTCGCTTAGCAGTTGCACTTTGGTATGGACCGTCCCCCCTAGTTCCTAACTTGAAGTCTTCCCTCTACCCTTAGGTGAGGACAGTGTTATGAATCTTTTGTTATGAAGCTGCTTCCTGGGAGGCTCTCTAGGCTCTTCTGCAGCTGGGACAGACATCAACAAAAAAAAGCTTTTCTGCCTAGGGACCTCCCCCCACCCCAGAAGGGGAGGGCCAGGACTCCCCAGTGAAAGCTGGGGCTGGGCGAGTTAAGTAATCCAATCTCCCCCAAAAGGACTCAGGAGTCCTCATCCAATCCAAGAATCTCTGCTGCCCTGGCTGAATTCCACCTTTGGCTCTGCCCACTCCTGCCGTTTTTGTCTGCTTCCCTTTTCCCTTAGAGAGCTATCACCTCCCACCGAGGCCTGCGAGTCAGTTTTGGGATCATCTAAAAGCAGCACTCACGGTCCCCAAAACGAGGGGCTATAGCCCTTTAAGAACTTGGCCGGGATGGATTCGGGAGCTCAGTTTAAAAATGCCAACTCACAGAGCGCGCTGGATTCTGGGAGCGTGTCAGCCCGAGAACTACAATGACCAGGATGCATTGCAAACACACTCGCCTTCTCTTCCTTCAGCTCTTTAGGACTCCGGTTTGACGTAGTGCTCTTCAAGGCAAGTTCCTTAGGCTGAGGGCTGGGCCACACCTTTTCATCTATTGGCCAGCTCATTAGCCGGTGGGCGTGACTTAGTGTAACTCCCACTAGGCGAAGGGGTGGCTTCCTTGCCAATCAGAGCTTAGACGGCCAGAGAGGCGGGACCAGGGCGAAGAGCTGGCGCCCCCAGTGGGTGTGGTCACGCTGCCCAACAGTGGGCGGTGATTGGCCCTGGGCAGTGCAATCGCAGCTTGTGCGTCACGACGCCGCCAGCTGATCGGAGACTGGAGCCGGTGTGTGCTGGGCGCTGGGAAGAGACAGCGCCGCCGGCCGCAGGGTGTGGACGCAGTGGTTTGCTCCCCTACCCTCAGCAACCCCCACCCAGCACCAGGTGGGTGTGAGCTGGGGACCTGTCCGCACGGGTGGGGGGCCGGAGTCACGGGCGATAGGGGCAAAGTGGGGTCCTGGCGGCCACACCCTGCCCTTCCGGGGGAGGAGAAAAGAGGCGGCGGGGGCAGGGGCACTCCGAGAGAGAGGGGCCCGGGCTGGCTGGAGTAGTGTGTCAGGACGGGGGGAGAGTGAATCCGGGATAGGAGTCGTGGCGGAAGGTCTTGCGGAGTGGCTGGGAGGAAGCTGAGGGGCCGGCGGGCTGGGGGCAGCTAGCCCGGAGCCTGAGGTCAGAGGATTCAGGAGTGGGCCTCCCAGCCTGTGAGGACCTGGACGGGACGGGTAGGAGGGGTGCTTTGCCTCTCCCAGCGCTCACTGGGTCAGGGCCAGTTCAGCGCCCTGGCAGGGAAGGGGTCGCTGGGCGGGCCGGCCCCTCCTCTCGTTCCCTCCGGGGAATGTTATGTAAGGGGGGAGGGGAGAGGAGTAGGGGGCGGCGGTGCGGGGGCCTTATGCAACCCAAAGGTTAGGGTTTCACCGCGGTTGAGGGGTGGGGAGCGGGCAGGAGGAGGGCCTGGAAACTCTAGCCCCCCCTACCCAGCTTAGCTGGCTTTCTTGGGCGGAGAGAAGGTCACCTCCGCACCTCCCCCAGCCTGTCCAGTTGTGGGGCCCCTAGCCCAGGCCTGGCCCTCACAGTCTGGGAAGCCGGCTGGCTGGGTGGGGCGCGTGGGTTAGTCATCGCTGGGCTCCCTCTCTCCTCCCCCACCTCCTGGCCAACTCTCCGCCCCTCCCCGTGGCCTCCAGCTAGGCTATCACCCCCACCTCCCTCTGGCCCTACTTCCAGCCTCCTCATTTGGCCTGTCATCCTGGCCGTCAGACTGGGCTAGGGGCTGTCTGGGTGCCAAAGGGTTGATGAAGCAGCTGGTTAGAGGGTCAGTGCCCTGGACCCACCCCGCCCTGCAGCCAAGGGCACCTGCTTGGCACAGACTCTCAGCAGTCACTGAGTGCTATGGGCTGAACAGAGCCGACTCAGGCAGAGGAGTTGGACAGAGTTGGACTGGTCACCTGGGGGAAGGAAAATATCATACAAAGTTCATCCCTTCCCAAAAGAACTTTGAGATTTGAAAGCCCCCACCCCCACCATAGTCTTTCATACCCTCCAAATACAGGTAGCCCAAGACAGGACCCCTTGGGCCCCTCACTCTGGTTTGGGCCATGCCCTTGGACTGTGTCTTCACAGACCCGCCTTCCCAGATCACAGCCCTCAAGCCTGCCACGCCCCCAGCCCCCTCCTTGGGCCTTGCTGCAGGGCCTGGCTTTTCCTGCTGATTCATGCGTTGGAACTGTGGGGGCGGGGCTTGAAACTTGGAACAAAGTTCAGACATGGAGGGGCCGGCAGACAGCCTGGAATTCATACCAGATGTACCCGGAATGCGCAAGCGGAATGCCTGGCATCTGAGAGTGCAGGGGAAGCTGCCCAACTACCCTGCCCATACCTCCTCCCTCCCCTCCAGCCCTTGGTCCGCTGTCCTCTCCCTCTTAGTCCCAGGAGTCTCTGCTGTCCTTCTAAACTCTAGAGCTCCTCCCTACCTCACTGTTCCCCAGATCCAGGCCCCCAAATCTCTCCTTCCAGCCGAATCCCCGGGAACAAGTCAACTGGGCTGATCACTGACCTCACATTTCTGGACCTGAGGTATAACTTCTCACCTAGTTCCTGGGTGGCTTGTGGTGTCCAGGGTCTCAGGCCCTGCCCTCTCTTGCTGGGAATGATGACAAGGCTGGGGCCCCGGGTGGGTTGCTGGAGCAGTGGGGTGAGAGCAGACCTAGGTTTTCCATGGCTTCCAGGTCTGGGAAGAGGAGCAAGGGAAGTACGTTTAGAAGCTGTCTCTTGATTCTCACTGACTACAGCTCCTGCGGGCCAGGTCAGAACCAAGGGCCCTTCGCTAGAAGGTTGATGGTCTGTTGGGGCTGGGCTTTAATGGCCAGTGGGCCAGAGTCCCTGTGACGATGGCCCTGCTCAGATCTTTCCCGTTTTCCTTCCACTTGCCTCTAGGAGCCTGTACCTCCCATATCCTCACCTGGCTGAGCCGCAGTAGTTCTTCAGTGGCAAGCTTTATGTCCTGACCCAGCTAAAGCTGCCAGTTGAAGAACTGTTGCCCTCTGCCCCTCACTTCGAGGAGGAAGAGAAGGTAGAGGAGGAGGAGCTGCTTTCCCCATCATCTGGAAGGTGACAGAACGGGCTGGGAAGATCTAAGCAGTGGGGGTAATGATATGTTTTGGGAAAGGGAGACCTGATTACTTGGGGAGCCTTCACCCACATTGGACCAGAAAGAGCAATTTTAGATTAGAGACCTTGACTGAAACGGGTAGTAGATGGCTCTACCTACTCAGGGTTAGTCGGTCTTTGTGTGACAACAGGAAAAGTGGAGAGAAGAAAACTCAGTCCACTCTTTACCCAGATACTTTCTTGATCCTCCTTCCTTGTTCCTTGTTCTTCCCTACTGGCCTTCCCAGGTGAGGTCCCAAAATTTAAGGAACTGGTGATACTGAAACCCCATCCAAATAGTCATTCTCCCATTCTTATCTTTCCCTGTATTCCTTTTGACTGGTCCAGACTCTAGATTTAAGGGTGGTCGCCCATATCTGGGATCCCCTACATCTCCTGTCTTAGCTTTTCTACCAGTGAGGTGGAGAATCACACAGTCGAGTATGCCTGAGGGAATCCAAAACCCACTTGTGAAAACTAGAGCCAGTCTCAGCTCTTCTCCACCTGTGGGTAGAAATTAAAAAGCTTTTCATATAAACTGTTGCCCACCCCTACCCATAACCCAGGAGCTCTCCGGGCTAGTGGAAGCTCAGTCTCTGTGCTGACTTCCTGCCACGCCAAGGTGTTCCCTGGCTGCCCCTGCCACCTGGAGCAGGAGCACAGCCCCAACCAGGGTTCCAGCTGTTGCTGCACTGTTTCTACCCTCACTCTGCTCACCAGCATTGTGAAACTCCACTCAGGCCTGTGCAGGCAGGCTATTCTCCCCTCCTGTGGGATGTGACCACCTTTTAGGCACCAGGGAGTATAACCCTCCCGCCCTGAGCTCTTGATCCAACCTGACTATTGGGCTCAGGCTCTGGTATGGGTCAGCCTTGGTCCAGTCTTCCCTGCCTGGAGGCCACCCAGTTCAGGGGCTGCCGGGAACTGGGTCCTATTCTCTATTTAGAAGAAACTGAAAGATTTATGGGAGAGTAAACCATTGAACCCAGCTCCTTTGCAGCCTAAGCCGAGGGCCAGGACCTATGTGTGGGCCAGTGGTAGAGGGGGGTGGGTAGACGCATCCACACATAAGCTGCAACAAAGATTGCTCTGTCCCTACACATGCTCTATCCTTTCTTCCCCGCTCACTTCAGTGGCCACAGTGGCTCCCTCCAGCCCTGGATATGTGGCTCTGCCCTCCTTACCCACCATAGGCGGAGGTGTAGAGGGCAGCCTGGGGACACAGAGACAGGCAGAAGGCTGGTGAAGTGCTGGGCCTGGGCATCTCACTGACGGGATCTTAGCGTCCAGCCATCTCCTCTGCTCACCATTTCCCTCCAGCCTTTCTGCCATTCTTAGAGGTAATGGGACCAAATCAGAGTGTCCTGGTGGCTTCATCCTCCTGGTTCCACTCCTCCCACCCCCCTGCATTATTTTTGTTGTTGTTTTTAGATACTGGGGATTGAAACTGGAACCTAGAATGTGGGAAGCCAGAGCTCAATCACTGAGCCATATCGGCTTCCCTGAGTTGGTTTTTTCGTTTGTTTTGCTTGTTTTTTGTTTTTTTTGTTTTTTTCAGGAGGCACTGGGAACTGAACCCGGGACCTCCCATGTGGGAGGCGGGTGCTCAACGGCTTGAGCCACATCTGCTTCCCACTCCATAATTTTAAATGAGCAGCCTCAAGGAGCAAGAGCCAGCTGTGAAAGGATAAACTCAGGAAATTCATAAAAGAAATCCAAATGGATAAAACTGTGAAAGAAATGTACACTTCATTAGTTATTAAAGAAAGGCAAATATACCTGGAAGCATTTTTTCCCCTAGCATGCTACAGCAGAAAAAAAATAAGACAAAGGAGTATTGAAAGGACAGCCTTATCCATTTCATATGGGAATAGATGTTGTATAGACTTCCTGGGTGGCACTTTGGTATCAAACACCCTAAGTTTTCATGGTCTTTGACCTAGTAATTCTCCATTTAGGAATTTACCCTGTGAAGATTATTAGGGATTTAAGTTATAAAACGTTCATCCCAGCATTGCAATAGAGAAAAATGGCAGGCAACTGCTTGATTGGGAATTCATTTCTTTTCTGCTGTAATGAAAATTTGCAATAGGGAATTGCTTAAGTAAATTATTGTATATCCATCCAGATGGTGCAGCACTGTGCAGCCATTAAAAGTCATGTAGAAGAACATTTAACTGGAAAGAAAAATGCTCTTTGAATATTAATATGAACAAGTTATAAAAATAGTGTGTGTATTATGTGATCTCAATTTTGTACTTTTTAAGTATGGGTGCATACTTGTGTATATAAAGAATGAGGACATGGTTCAGACATGGTTCAGAATGTTGAGTTGGTTATCTTTGGAGGGTGTAATAACAGTCATTGCAATTTTTCTACTTGTTTTTTTCTGTAATTTCCAAATTTTGTACATTACTCTTGTATTGCTTTTGTATAATAAATAAAAGTTGTGTTAAATAAAGACATTGCCTACCAGTGATTTAAAAAATTAAAATACCTGTAACTTTTTAAACGTTTGGAGAGGAGGGTGTAGCAAAGTGGGGAGATGCCTCTCACCCCACGGTCTTGGTGGGTTTTTGGTAGAGGAAGGGGATTGTGAGAATGTTTTGGGAAGGGCAACTATTGGTTTATGGACTTCATTTTTTTAGGAGTAGCTGGAATCCACCACTTAGCAGTCAGGAAACAGCTCTCTGAATTGCTGGCTGTCAGCCAGCCAAAGAGCTGTGGCGTGGAGTCAGAAGGGAGGGAAAAGAGTGAAAACCTGCCACCTTTCATGGTTTAGGGGAGGGGGGCTTAGGGAAGGATTTCCCTTTGAGGCTGCAGGGTTCTAGGATCCTAACCATTCTTCTGCAAAAAGCAGGATGGGTCTTTGTTTTTTCAATTCTGCTTCTGCCCCAACCTTGAGATGACCCTGTGTGACCTCCCCTTGCTCCCTCAGATCGGAAGAGAATATCTTTCCCAAGCTACAGGCACCAAGTCCTGGGAGAGGGGATGCTTTTCAGGATAAGGGTGATGAGGATTCCCTTTTGGTTTCCTTCCTAATGAGGCTCCTACAGATCACTAAAAAATTAATACTGGTAAGGTTAGGGGGAGGGCTTCCCAGTGTGCAGCTTCTCCAAAATAGGGGCTGATGTGTTTAGGAGGCAGTACGTAAGGGACAGGAGTCCTGAAATTGTAGGTTTGCTGGAATGTCTTGAAGGTCCAAAAGCCTCAGAGACAAAGAACTGAGGTGCCCCCTCCCTCACAACTGACAACGGTACAGAAGGGCGGGGGAGTGCGGTGATGAGGTTTAAGCCAGTGGGAGTGGGTTGCCCGTTCTTCTGCCTTCAGGGCTATGAGGGTGGCCTGGGAGGGATGACCGGCAGGTGACAGGCTAACGAATAGGGAAAAGAAGGCGAAAGTTGGGGCGGGGTCCCCGGGGTTATCAAGTGAGAATAGACTAGCAATCCATTTCTGAAACTCCGAGGAGTTTAGGACGCAAGGAGTTGGAGGAGACCCCTTTCTACACCCTAAGCCTCCCTGAGTTCCAGAGTGCAAGGCTTGGTTCCCGGGAGCCCCCAAACCGGGAACCCCCGCTAGGGCCGGACGCGTTCGGTTGCCACGGCTCCAGGGGCGGTGGCCCACGGCTGCTCCAATCACCGCCCAGGAGCGGGGTGGGGGCGTGGACAAATCCGGGAAAGTTACAGCAGATGCCCTCCGCTGTGCGGTCGGGGGGAGCCCAGGCACCCACCCCCGCGGGGAAGCCAGTTCACAGGCCTAAGGGACGGATCAGGACCTCCCCGAGTCGCCATGCCACGGCGCCCGCAGGGCTCCTAGCGACCGGCACCTCCTTCGCTGCGTTCCGGGGCGTGCACTGGGGCTGCGGCCGCTGCCCACGCCGAAATCTGCTGCTCAGGACCAGTGGAAGCGGCGGAACTCCCATGTCTTCCTAGTGCGCAGCCTGTTCACGGGGGGCCGGGGTACTGATCGGGTGCGGGATTTGGGGGTTCAGGGGAAGGAAGGCTGAGGTTGGAAGACTGGGCGGGCACCTTTAGAGTTAATGCAAGACCTTGAGAGTCTGAGCCTGGGGTGGGGGCGGGAGGGCCTGCACAGGGGAAAATGGGGTGGGATCTGCGCATTGCTGACCATTGGGCGCCCATCTCCCCCAGGCTATCTCTGTACCCTCAGATGACTGCCCATCCAATTCATGGCCTCCAGCCCTGGGCCCTCGACCCTCTGGAGGTTGTGTCTGTGGGTGACTCTGCAGGGAGGGAGGCCTCCGCCTGTGGGAGTGAGGGTAGGGGGCCGCCACCTTCCAAAGGTGATTCCAGGGCCCTTTCCCCCTCTCCCGCAGAGGTTAAATGTTTTCTGGAGGCTTTACTGAGGGAAACTGAAAAACTGAATAAGAAAGAAACAGGGATTTCTCTCCAGGCTGTGCACCAGCTTGGAGGAGGCCTGACACACACACACATGCCCACAGGTTATTTCCTGGCCAATGGAAGTGATATGCTGTGGAACCGGACTTTGGGCCAGGCTGGGGCCCGCTCAGTCACCATTGGGTGGTGAGACTGTGAAGGGAGAGGCTAGACAGGAACGGAGGCATGCCCAGCTTGGGGGCAAATTTCTGTCCTCTGACTTCCCAGAGAATCTCTGAGCCCTGCTGGTGCTTGAGCTTCACCATCTTGGGCTGAATTGGGGGAAGGGGTTGACTGCTAGCCACAACTGGGAGCCTGAGCACCGTCTAAGAAGGAGCCTGGGTCCCCGGGAGGGTGTGGAGCTAGGGAGTGGGCATGGGGTGTGGGAGCCCAGGAATGGAAGTTAGGGAGCTACTGAACAGATGCACCTGTCCCAGGTGAGACAGCCCCTGGGCCAAAGATGCATTCATTCTAAGGAAGGATTGTTTTCAGGTCCCTTGGGCCCCAGAGGTAAGGGTAAGCATAAAGGCCAGGTGTTGGGGGGATTCCCACAAAATGCTTGGAAACCACCCTTTTTGTTCAGTCTCCCCATACTTCATATGTGGAAAGCCGGTGCTCAACCACTGAGCCATATAGGCTTCCCTGAGTTGGTTTTTTTGCTTGTTTGTTTTTAAAGATTTATTTATGTATTTATTTCTCCCCCACTCCCATGTCTGCTCTCTGTGTCCATTCAGTGTGTGTGTTCTTCTTTGTCCACTTGCAGTCTTGTCAGCGGCACCAGGAATCTGCATCATCTTGCTGTGTCAGCTCTCTGTGTGCGGCACCACTCCTAGGCAGGCTGCGCAGGCCGCGCTTTTTTCAAATGGGGTGGCTCTCCTTGGGGGCGCACTCCTTGCGTGTGGGGCTTCCCTATGCGGGGGACACCCCTGTGTGGCACGACACTCCTTGCATGGCACGGCACTCCTTGCACACATCAGCACTGTGTGTGGGCCAGCTCACCACACAGGTCAGGAGGCCCTGGGTTTGAACCCTGGACCTCCTTTGTGGTACGTGGACACTCTATCAGTTGAGCCAAATCTGCTTCCTTCTGAGTTGGTTTTATCACCTGTTTTGCTTGTTTGTTTTTGTTTTTTAGGAGGCACTGGCAACCGAACCTGGTGCCTCCCATTTGGGAGGCAGACACTCAACTGCTTGAGCCACATCTGCTCCAGAAAACCCTTTTTATGGCCTCTTACTTGCCGCAACACCGCCATTCTATCCAGCCGCTATGTTGGCTCCTCCATGGTGTCTCTACTCCTGGAGCTGAACCCTGCCTGCCCGTACCTGCACAAGTTGCTGCTGCTTTCTCGCCAAGTCCCATCCCTGGCCATCAGTGTGGCCAACTGGGTCACCCTGGCCATGCTGGCTCTCTTCCACCCGGTGCCCCTGGAGTGGAGGAATCTGTGGCTGCTCCGGTGGCACCACCAGGTACCCCTGCTCTGGTCGTCTTTGGTGGCACTGGGCTGGTCACCGTGGGTGTCATGAGCATCATACTGGGTGTCCTCATCCTGGGCAGTGATGTCTTGAGGTCTCGGCCCCACCCACACATCCCTGGGCACAAGGAAACCAGGACCAGGACATGTTGTGATGGTGAGCCTGTCAGGCCCGACCACAGGGAGATGCCACTCTCAGCCTGAATGACTAGAGAGAAGCCACGGGCTTGTCTTCGGCCAGTCCTGGGGGAGGTGAGGCCCAGACAAGGAGATGGTGGTCCTTCAGTGCACATTCCCCTGCTGCGGTAAGAACTAGACTGGATATTTAGTATCTCAGTTTCCCTTCCAGCTCACTCACACCTCCCCCAGGCCTAGGATCTAAGAAGACATGCTGATGCTGCTGGGTGAGGGGAACCCATTCACTGGATTCCAACAGACTAGCTGGAGAGGTAGAGCCAGAGCAGGAGACGGGTGGCTGGAGACATAAAGTTGGAAGAAACTGCTGATGGCAATAGACACCTTTGCTTTAAGGCAGGGACAGATGAGGGAAAGTGAGGCCCTACTAAGATGAAAAAGACCTAGTCTGGAAGTGCTGGGGTCAGAGAGAAGAGATACCCTATGGCCCAAGCCTGGCAGTAGGAGGAGGACATGACAGGTGCTGTTTGTAGCCAGGGGGATGGAAGTAATAGTTGCCAAGAGATAGAAGAGCCTGAGTCGCATCATAACTGCTGGCAAAACACGATAGTGTTTTTACTTAACCCTGGTTCTACGGTCTCTGACATTTTATTTTCGTATCTTCTTACCTTTTTGAAGGAAATGCAGAATCTTAAGGGGATGAGCATGGGGCTAGGTCTGTCTTCTCAGGACAGTCCTGAAGTCCAGAGGCACTGAAGAGTCTCCTTCTTGGCTGCAGAGGGACTAACGAATATCTGACCCCCATCTGGGATTCGCTCCAAGCTCTGCTTCTTCTCCTGCCACTTCTGCTACATTCTTTCTTTTCCATGAGACCCCACCCTTCTTCAGGCAGAACATTCAGGGTTATGGGAAGTGTGGAGCAGATTAAAGTTGCTTTTCTACTAAACAATGGACACAAAGAAATGACTCTTAGTCACTCACAGAAAAGATACGCAAACAAAAGCAAAAGACAGGAAGATTAAAATTTTTTTTAAAAACCTGCCAAGAAGCTGAGATAGAGAAAGAAAAATAAAAGGATGGCAAAGACAGGTATACATAGATTAAGGCACAGATAGAATGAAGGAAGGATTCATTGCATGGAGGAGGCAGAGGCAAAAAGAGACTAAGGGCAAGGGAGAAAGAATTCTTGGCAGAAAGACAGGCCGCCATAGATGCTAAGAGGAACCAAAATCATAGAATTGGTAACATGGTCATAAACAAAGAAGACAAGAAAATAGAAATAAAGACTGACAGGAAGGGACCCTAAAGGTGGAAGGTACACATAGTCTCGACTATGAAATAGTGAGCATGAGTAACAAGGAGGAACTGTCAGACTCAGGAGAGATGGAAGAAATAGTGGCAGATAGATTAGCAGAGCAGGAGACGAGAGGTGGAGATGGAGATGAGGGGGATTCGTCAGGGGAGCTGAGCAGCAGATGAGCAGAAGGAGAAGGAGGCGGTCAATGGAAAGATTCATTGACAGAAAGAAGCAGGAAATATGTTGAGATGGAGGCAGACAAAGAACAAACAGCTACAGTACAAAACACAAAGATAGAGGCTGACAGTAATTGATAGGCAGAGACTGGTGGGAAGACAAGGAAAGTCAGAATCAGGAATGTAAATTGAGAAAGGAGCAGAGGCAAAACGACTATAAGAAGAGAAGAGAGATGAAGAGAGAGAAAAAGATAAAAATAGAGACATGGGGAAAAAATGAAAGAGAAGGATTGTGAGGGAGCTCAGTTATAGAGAAATAAAAAAAGAGGTACAAAGGGGGAAAAGAACACATAGAGAGATTGAGCAGGAGCTGCGATGGTTGGAAGTAATAGCACACAGGCAGTAAGTAAGAGCAGAGGGTTTAATTGTAACAAGACCAAAACTGGAGAGGCAAAGGTATGGGGGTTGCAATTCAGAAACAAAATAGAATTTTTGTTAGCTTGTCCTTAATAGAAGTAGTATCTGTAAATCTTGGTTTGCCATCTTGATTAACAAAAATGTTGTCTACCTTGAGTTTTCAAAGCAAAATAAATGGGACAAATCCACCTGAGGAATCTGTTCTGCAAGTATGTGCTGAGGTCAATATTAATTTACTCCTGGCTCCACGCCTTTTTTTTTTTTTCTCACCACGGTCATGAATTCACAGTCCAAGTGAGTGAGTACGCCTTTAAGAAGTACTCGATGGCATCCATGAGGGATGCCTGAGAAGTTGAGCATTAGGGAAATACGGCTGCTCCTGTGGGTTAGCTAGTAAAACCCAGAGAGGGTGAGATTAATGGGGGCAAGATATAAGTATACACACGAAGAGTTTGGGATCACACTCAAATTTCTATTGTGGTGAGCCAGTGAAATTTGAGGAAGGCCAGACTGGATTGTGGTTATAATTAAGTAGGCGGGGTTCTTATCAACTGAGGTGTGGACCAGATAAGGATGATGTGAATCAAAGAGAGATGGTCAGTTGCGACCCTAGAAAAGGGAAGCTCAAGAAAGCAGAGGTTGCAGATGCTGCATTTGGTACCACTAGTCTAGTCACTGGGGCAGTGCTTTGTCAGACCTCCCCATGGCCCAGTGGCCCAGTGAAGGGGTCCTCAAGCATGCCTACTTACCTATTTACCATTAGTTATTTGTCTTCTGACATAAGGGAGGGGTTTTCCTGGATAGGGAGATTGATATTTTATGATCTGGGAGCACTATTCTGGTTTGTTTTTTTTTAAGATTTATTCCCCACCCCCACCCCCGCCACTCGCCCTCGCTGTCTACTCTCTGTGTCCATTCTCTCTGCATTCTTCTCTGTCTGTTTGTCTTCTCTTCTCTTCTTGTCTTTAGGATGCATGGCGAACGGACCCTGGGATCTTCTGATGTGGGAGTGAGGCACCCAATTGCTTGAGCTGCCTCAGCTCCCTAGTTTGTTGTGTCTCTCACTGTCTGTCTGTGTCTCTTTTCTGTTGCGTCATCTTGTTGTGCTTGCTCTCCATGCTGCGCTACGTGTGCCAGCTTGCTTTCACCAGGAGGCCCCAGGAACCAAAAACCAAGACCCTCCATGTGGTAGACGGGTGTCCAATCACGTGAGCCACATCTGCTTCCCACAATCCTGGTTTTAAATGAATGAATTGTTATGCAAGTAACTACATCGGTTTTTTACGAGTGTAGTTAATTTGAGTCTATTTTCTTGGCTCCAACAGTGTCCTGATCTCCAAGGCAGTGGATCAGCTGGTGGATTGTGGAACCTTTGCCTTGGGAAGGGCCCTTCCTGGCATTAACTGTTTTTGACTTTCAAAGTCCTAAGTTGTTCTGGGATCCTTGACTATTTAAAAAAGAGAAAACACTGTCTTCAGTAGAATGGTCCTAATTAGAGCAAGAGAGTGGATGCAGACAGTTTAGAATGATTTTCAATGCCTAGGTATGGCCAATTGAGTTGTGGACCCCACTGCAAGGGGAGGGGCGGGTTTAATCTTAATCCCATTTTTATGGATGCGAATCTATTGTAAACAGGACCGAGGGAAGTCACGGAACCCACAGATTGCTGGCCAGTCAGAACACTACTGACACCCTAGGAGTGTTTAATTTTCACAAAGGGGCAGCGGAAGCCAGCTCTGCTGTTCCAGCAAGTAGGGTAGGGGTTCTAGCGACTTTGGCGTGCCAAGAATTTGAAAAGTGGCATGAAATAAGGGAGGGCCAATGGTGAGTGCTGGGGGCGGGGTCAAAGCAAGAAGGCCAATGGCGAGGAATGGGGTGGGGCCAATAGTGAAACCCCCGCCAAATTTGGAGAGCGCAGCAGGTATGAGAGCAGTTCCGAACCCGCCCAGCCACCTGAGTGCAGGGAAAGTGGGAGAGGCGACTGAGCAGGAAACTGGGAACTCAGTTAGACATTCGGATAGGCTGTAACCCCTGAAGTACCCAATCAATGGGGAACAGGGGAGGGACCTGCATGTTAGGTTTAGGGTATAAATGTCAATGTTTCTTGCTGGTTGGTATGCCGGCCATTTTATCCAGGTCGTTAGCTGGTTCTTGCATGATCGTTAACAAAATTCTTTTCTCCTCCACAATCGGGTGAGCTTTTGTTTTGTTACAGGTGCAGCTCTCTTTCTAACAGGAGGAAGCCAGCCTTCTAGCCTCTGAAACCATGAGCCAAGAAATTCCTGCTGTTAAACCAACCCACTGTGGGGTATTTGTCATAACAGCCTGGAAACTAAGACCCACAGGTTGAAATCAAAAGGACCTCTTAGTCAAATGAATCCTGAGTTAATAATAAAAAATTATTTGAATAGAAATCCTTATAATTGCCAAGTGTTTGCCATATATAAAATCTGGATTTGTCAAGTTAAAAATTAGTCTTCACCCTGCCTGAGATTACATAGAGAAATTATTCTTGAAAGAGGAGCTCCATTTTGAAATGAAATTTTTAAGGATTATTAATTTAGAATCATAGTATTCCAGGCTGACCCTTTGTTGAGTTCCTACCATGACAGGCACATTTTATGTGGTATCCCACTTAGCCCTACACAATAGAGACTCACGCCATTTTTTGAATGAGAAAATTGATGCTCTGAGAGGTTGACTAATTTATTCAGGGTTACCCAGCAACTTAGTGGTGGTGCCTGAACTCAAACCCATATGGTTTATCTATTATCCCTATGGCAGACATCTGCTATTTTTACCTACCCAGCAGTATTGAGATTTTCCTTTGGAAACTACTCCTCTCTCACCACCTCCCGTGAGCATGTGATCCATATCTAGCCCATCAGAACATCATATCCTTTCGCCCATGAAGGACTTCATAACAAGCAGAAACGATGAGCCTAAGCACCTTGATGCTTGATAGAACTTTTGGCTAAGATGTACTGTGTGCATGCTGCCCTTGTTAAGCTGGTAGGATGTAAGAAAGCTTCCCTGAGCATAAGGCCAACACAGAAATAAAGAGAACTCAAGAGATGGAAATAGATTTCTAACATCATTTGTGTTTCTGGATCAAGCTCTGCCTGAAGCTAGTTTCCCTTGGGCTATTCAGTTACTTAACAAGAGGCAAAAAATTCCTGTATTTGCTTAAGTGAGGTTAAGTTTTTCACCTGTAATAGTGAATACACCACTTTAAAAATTATCCAGTGTCATTTCATTTTGCAGAAAATTGAAGCCTAGAGAATTGGCAATGCCAGACACTCAAGGCCCAGAATTAGCAATGCCAACTGGTAGAAGGTTAAGGATGTGAGGCAGTCCTTCCAGGAGCATTGGCAGGAAGCCAGAGTGAGGGGCAAAGCTTAACCCCAATAAATCAATTACTATCCCTGGAAGGTCATACTCTACCCCAGAGTTTGCTTTTCTTAGGTGGGTGAGGGCAGAGAGGGAGCCCTTTGCACGGATACCATGACAGTGAAAAGAGGTAGTACATAGGGTTAGGGGTTTGGAGAAGGTTGGAGGGAGGGAATCAGGGCAGCTACAGTAAGCATTTCCTTGACATATATTGAATCTTAAAGCAATCATATGAACTTTGCATCCTACTTCACAATCTTTCCATATTCATTTTACTATAACATGTCATTTGAAATAACTTAAAAGTTGCATTATGTGATTTAAATTTTTTCTTTTTTTTTCTTTTTTACAAAATATCAAGTAAATCTGTCAAGTTTACAATCTAATAAGATTTCTGTTTTATTCTGTGAGTCCAGGTATCCTGTGAATACAGAGTTTTTCTTTGTTTCTCCTTCTGACAAATATTTGTAAAGGGACTTCTATGTGCCAAGCTCATAGTAAAAGACATAACAGTGAGCAAAAGAGCCAGAACCCTGGTCTCAGGGAGCCTGCAGTCAGGATTTTGTTAAAGTGGGAAATTGGGAAACTGGTATCATCCAGAGGAGAAAAACCAGAGGGGAGGGATGTAGAAACAGGTCATCCAAGCCCCAAAGCCTGAGAACAGACAGCTTGTAGAGGATGGGATTGTTGCATCCTGACATCCAAGGGTATGTCCAAAATCTAACTCAGGATCTTTCCTCCCACACCTGCACCCTTCCCATATTCAACCACACTGTGCACAGCACTGCCATCAACTGACTGTGTAAGCCAGGGATTTAGGAATTATCCTCCAGCCAGGCCACCCCATACGCACCCATCCAAAATAATCACCGAGCTCTGAATGGCTTTCCATTTCTGCTGCCTGTCCTGGTCTAGTCACCATCATCTGTAGCCTTGGTGAATATGAAAATATTACTGTTTTAATTTAGAGAAGTTCTAGGTCTACATAAAGTTGATACATTATATCTCAATAGTGCTGTTTTTAGAATTATCATGCAAAAAGTAGAGTACACATATACACCCCTTTCACATACAGTTTCCCTTTTATTAATACTTTGCTTTAGAATGAAACCTTTGTTACAACTGATGAAACTATTATCTTAATTGCTATTAGTTTTATCTCACTGTTTACCTCAGAGTTCACTCTTTGTATTATATAGTTCTATAGGTTTGTGTGTGTTAAAATATATAACGTAAAAGTTCCCTTTTCACCCCTTTTCATAAACAAAGTTCAGTGGTGTTAATTACATACCCAATGTTGTGCCTCCATGTGACCCTAAACAGAAATTCCATACCAATTAAACATTAACTCCCTTTTCCCCTCTGGTAGCCTGTATTCTAGTTTTTTACTTTATGGATATGCGTATTCTACTTATTTCATATAAAGATCATACACTATTTATCCTTTTGTGTCTGGCTTCTTTCAATCAGCATAATGTCTCCAAGGTTCATCCATGCTATCACATGTATCAGGACTTCATTTCTTTTTACAGTTGAGTAATAATCCATTGTATGTCTATACCACATTTTATTTATCCATTCATTGACTGGTGGACCTTGGGTGCTTCCATCTTCTGGAAATTGTGAATAATGCCGCTATGAACATGGGTGTGCAAATATCTCTTCAAGTCTCTGCTTTCAATTCTTTTGTGTATACATATACCTACTAGTGGGTCATATGGTAGTACTATAGTTATTTAAAAAAAGACAACGGTAACCATTCTTAAGGGTGTGAGATGGTATCTCATTTTGGTAAACCATGCAATTTTGACAAATTTATTAAAAATAAACACTGGCCGCTTCAGTATCTTCTTTCACGGTTGGTCGCTAGCCACCCAAGCCCTTCGAAAAGCAGAAAGCCGACTTGAGCCTCCACCGGCCACACCTCCACACGTTCTAAACATTTCCGCATGTGGACCCGCCCTCCCCAGCCCAGTATGGAAATTTAATTGGTGCGCTCTCTAATCCATCTGGGCAAGTCGCCGCCTATTGGATTAAGTACTAAACCCGGGTTGCGCACTTCCCGGCGTTTGGAACGCAGAGCGGACGTAAGCTTGCCGCCATTGTGCTGCCGCCGAAAAGGGAGCCTTCTCTGTGAGGGGCTGTGAGGGTGTGTAGTGGGCTGTAAGGGTGGGACCGCGGGAAGCGGGGTGAGTCGGGGAGAGCGGCGAGAGGGGCTGGGGCGGCCGGCTGCGCGCACTCTGGGCCAGACGGGACTGCAGCGAGGGTAGCGGGGCCTCAGGAGCGCGTTGGTGCGGTGGGCCCAGGTCCTGATGCTTGACCTTTCTCCCTGTAGATTCTCCGGGCATGGCCGGAGTCTTTCCTTACCGAGGGCCGGGTAACCCAGTGCCCGGCCCTCTAGCCCCGCTGCCAGACTATATGTCCGAAGAGAAACTGCAGGAGAAAGGTGAGGAACGTGGATGGGCTTGCACGCGCGCGCAAGGGCCCGGAGACGTGAGGGCGGGTGTGCGCATGCGCGAAAGCGGGTGTGAAGCCCATCTCGGTTTTGGCAGGTCAACCCCCCCTATTATTTGCCAGGTCCCCTATTAACTCCATTTAATTTTTTCAATTAATCGAACCTTTTTAAAACATCTGCTATTGGCGGGCGCTGATCCAAGCGCTGGGGATACAACAGAGATGAAGACAAAGTCTGCCCATATGGGGTTTAAATTGCAATGAGGGGGATATTAAAAAAAATTTAAACTCTTTATAGCATAATGTCAGGTAAGTACGATGAAGGAAAAAATAAAGCAGAGTAAGGTGACAGAGGATTAGGGGGTGTGTGATCCTTCTACATGGGGAGGTCAGGAGCTGAATCCTGCTGAATGCCCTGTCCTTTCCTGGAACACTCTTGCAGTAGGTGGCCCTCTCACAAAAGGTGGGGGTGATTAGGCTAAAGATATACAGTCTTTTTACTAGAGGTGCTTTTGTAGCCCGAAAATGGCAGCAGTTGCAGGCCAAGCGCTATGCAGAAAAGCGAAAGTTTGGATTTGTGGATGCTCAGAAGGAAGACATGCCTCCAGAACATGTCAGGAAGATCATTCGAGACCATGGAGACATGACTAACAGGAAGTTTCGGCATGACAAAAGGGTTTACTTGGGGTAAGGAACACTCAGAATTATTTCACTGGGGTTTGGCTCCTTTCCTTTCTCCCTGCCCCATAGGTTACAGTATTATAGATGGAGTAGATAGCTGCTCTATCATTGTGGAATGGCATTCTAAGATAACCTCTCAGAGGTTATAAGGATATTCAGGTTCTTTAGAATTCTGTGATAATTTCCTAATTTTCCAGTTATTTTTGGCTTTGATTTTTCTTCCTGATATGGCACTAAAGCTTTTGTATTGTTCTGTGGCTGCTGTAACTTTCCTTCAGAGTCCCTGTGATTAAGTGGGTTAAAGCCCAGAGTGGACACTTCTTCATCTTGCTGCATTGTGGATACACTTCTCAGTGATCAGAATTCTGAGGTTAAGGATATTTAATGCCTGAGGACTATGTATTCTTGTGTTTTTGTGGCCTCAGGGAGGGAGAGTACAGGTCCAAAGGCCTTAGAAATCCCTGTCCCATTTGGACAAATGTTAGCCACTTAATGAACTGGTATAAGCTAGCCATGGAAGTTCTGTTTATTTCGAAAATATTTTTTGAGAACTGTTCAGGGCCATAACAGTGAACAAGGCATTAATGATTTCTGCCATCATAGAGAGGGCATGGTAGGTATAAAATAAATGGTTAAAGTGAAATATGGTGACTCACTGTCGTTTATGGGAGGGTACAGAGGGAATAGAATGTGAGACAACTTGGAAGAGGATATTGATTTAGAGGGACTGATACCTGGTATTGTGAGACTGAAGTTTAAGTAGAAGAGGAGTACAGGGTGGGAAGTTGGAGAGGGGAAAACAGGGTTCCTGGTCATAGAAGGCTTATATAGCAAGTTTGGGCATTTGAGCTATAAGGCAGGATTTTCTATAGAATGCGAGGCTGTGATACTGTGGCTTCTTGGCATAGGACGGTAGCAGAACTCCTTGTCGTGCCTAATTATCTTCTTTTTCTTTCTAATACTGCAGTGCCCTAAAGTATATGCCCCATGCAGTCCTCAAGCTCTTGGAGAACATGCCTATGCCTTGGGAGCAGATTCGGGATGTCCCCGTGCTGTACCACATCACTGGAGCCATTTCCTTTGTCAATGAGATTCCCTGGGTCATTGAGCCTGTCTACATATCCCAGTGGGGGTGAGAAGGGCTGGAATATGGTATAGGTGGTAGTGGTTGGGGGACAGTGGGTGGAAACTGTCATTTGACGTTCTTGGTTTCCAGGTCAATGTGGATTATGATGCGTCGAGAAAAAAGAGATAGGAGGCATTTCAAGAGGATGCGTTTCCCGCCTTTTGATGACGAGGAGCCACCTTTGGACTATGCTGACAACATTCTAGATGTTGAGCCACTGGAAGCCATTCAGCTAGAGCTCGACCCTGAGGAGGATGCCCCTGTCTTGGACTGGTTCTATGACCACCAGCCATTGAGGGACAGCAGGAAGTAAGTGATGGTTGGAGGTGTCCCTCCTATGAGCGCTCTGGAAACCCAGATCAGTACCTGGAGAGCGATAGTTGCTATGATTGGCTAGCTGGAATTCCTGACATGGGCCCCTTTTTTTTTTTTTTTTTTTAACCTAGGTATGTGAATGGCTCCACTTACCAGCGCTGGCAGTTCACACTGCCCATGATGTCCACTCTCTACCGCCTGGCCAATCAGCTCCTGACAGATTTGGTAGATGACAACTATTTCTATCTGTTTGATCTGAAGGCCTTCTTTACCTCCAAGGCACTCAATATGGCCATTCCTGGAGGCCCTAAATTTGAACCTCTTGTTCGAGACATTAATCTACAGTAAGTTGGAGAAACTAGGGAATTTAGGTTCCTTGGGTCAAGTAAAATCTGTTCTTTGTCCTTAAGATCCAAATTAATCTTGATTTTGTATCTCAGAGATGAAGACTGGAATGAATTCAATGATATTAACAAGATCATCATCCGGCAGCCTATCCGCACTGAATACAAGATTGCTTTCCCTTACTTGTACAACAATCTTCCACACCATGTCCACCTCACCTGGTGAGAAAACCAGAACACAGCTGGGGCAGAAGGCAGTTAGGTTGGTCAGGAGAACTTTTGCTGACTCTTACTTTCCTTCTAGGTACCATACTCCTAATGTTGTATTCATCAAAACTGAAGATCCTGATTTGCCGGCTTTCTACTTTGATCCTTTGATCAATCCAATCTCCCATCGGCACTCTGTCAAGGTGAGAGGAAGGGACACTTGACCTCAGCTCCCTGAGCCTAGTCGAAGTATTACTAGATAAAAATTCAGCTGGAGGTAGACCTGTTTTCCATCCTAAGTGTTCCCTTTGAGCTGTTAGCTGATTTGAGAGTTCAGCGCTTGATTCAAACCAGGTCATTGATAAAACCTTGGTTTCTGTAATGTCCATCTGGGCTTTATTGTTATCCTTTCTGGGCTCTCTGAATAGTCTAGTCTGTTTCCATTGTCTTCTTTTTCCTTTTTTTTTTTTTTAAGATTTATTTATTTATTTTCCCCCTTCCCCTCCTCCTGCCCTGCTGTTTTTTTGCTGTCTGTGTTGTCTTGTCTTCTCATTTTCTCTCCTCTAGGATTTACCAGGATTTGATCCTGGAGACTCCTGATATGGAGAGAGGTTCCCTGTCAATTGTGCCACCTCAGTTCCTTGTTTCTGCTGCACCTCACCATGACTCTTCCCCCTGTCTCCCTTTCTATGTGTCATTATCTTGCTGTGTGACTCACTTGTGTGGCACACTGGCTCACCACATTGGCACTCTCACGGGCACTCATGCAGGCACTGGCTCACCAAGCAGGCGCTGGCTTGCTCGAGGGCATGCTTTCTCGTCTTCTCCCTCACTAGGAGGCCCCAGGGATCAAACCCAGGTCCTCCCATATGGTAGGTGGAAGCTCCATCACTTGAGCCATATCCACTTCTTTCTTTTTTAATAGCATCTTCGTTGAGATATAATTCATACACCATACAGTTCACCTATTTAAAGTGTACAATTCACTGGTTGTTTTTTTTTAAAGATTTATTTGTCTACTCCCCCCCTTCCACCGTCGCTTGTTTTGCTGTCTGTTCTGTGTGTCCATTTGCTGTGCATTTTTTTTTTCCTGTATCTTTCCGTCTCCCTTTGTTGTGTCATCTTGCGGCACGGGTATGGGCCGTCAGCTCTCCGTGACATGGGCACGGGCTAGCTTGCCTTCACAAGGAGGCCCTGAGACAAATCCAGGGCCTCCCATATGGTAGATGGGAGCCCAATTGATTGACACACAGCCACTTCCCTTGATTGGTTTTTTTTTTTTTTTAAGATGTATTTATTTCTCTCCCCTTCCTCCCAACCCCTGCCCCGGTTGTCTGTTCTCTGTGTCTATTTGCTGCGTCATCTTTGTCCGCTTCTGTTGTCAGCGGCACGGAAATCTGTGTTTCTTTTTCTTGTGTCAGCTCTCTGTGTGTGTGGCGCCGTTCTTAGGCAAGCTGCATGTTCTTTTTTTTGCTGGGTGGCTCTCCTTATGGGGTGCACTCCTTGCGCATGGGGCTCCCCTATGCGGGGGACACCCCTGTGTGACAGGGCACTCCTTGCACGCATCAGCACTGTGCATGGGCCAGCTCCACACGGGTCAAGGAGACCTGGGGTTTGAACCACGGACCTCCCATGTGGTAGACGGACGCCCTAACCACTGGGCCAAGTCCATTTCCCCCTTCATTGTTTTTTAGTATGTGCTCAGAGTCGTGTAGCCATCACCACAATTTTAGAACATTCACCCCAAAAAGAAACATTTACCCATTAGCCATGACTCTGTTTTGCCTCAACCTCCCCAGCCCCTGGCAGCCATTATTATTATATTTTTTAGCTGGTACTGAGGAGTGAACCCAGGACCTCATACTTGCAAAGCACATGCTCAGCCACTGAGCTACACCCACTTTACAGCATCTATTAGTTTATTTTCCATCCTGTAGGTTTTCTTATTCTGGATGTCTCCTAATATAGTCATGTAATATGTGTTCCTTTGTGACTGGCTTCTTTTACTTAGTTTAATGTTTCCAAGGTTTATCCATGTGCCAATGTGTTCTTCATATGAACAGATTTCAATGTCCAAACTAGTTTTCAGAGCTAAGCAGGAGTGGTTGTAGTGTTTACCTCCTATAGCATTGGGGGTCCTTTGGGACATCTTTTGGTAGTGAGCCAGTTGGGGTGTGATGAGTGATGCTTGCTTTCCTATTTAGCCTTGGCTTGTTCTCTGCTCCCTTGGCCCTCTTTGTCCTGGGTCTTTAGGGCTTCTCTTGTCAGGCAGCCGAGTTTCCATGGCAGATGTAGCCAGCCATTATATTTGACTCCAGAGAGTTTCTTATCCCAAGTCTGCCTAGTTCAATGGGAGCTGAACCCTTGGGGGTTGTTCTTTCAGAGCCAGGAACCGTTGCCAGATGACGATGAGGAGTTTGAGCTCCCAGAGTTTGTGGAGCCCTTCCTGAAGGACACACCTTTGTACACAGACAATACAGCCAATGGCATTGCTCTGCTTTGGGCCCCACGGCCCTTCAATCTACGCTCTGGTCGTACGCGCCGGGCCCTGGACATACCCCTTGTCAAGAACTGGTAAAGGCTTCTCCCTGGGGGGTTGGTAGTGACTGTATAGGAAAACTGGGTGGGCATGCAGCCTTTACCAGAGTGGTTGAAAGGAGAGATTGACCAGTCTCTGGTGGGCTTTATTTTCCCAGGTATCGGGAACATTGTCCTGCTGGGCAGCCCGTGAAGGTGAGGGTCTCCTACCAGAAGCTGCTTAAGTACTATGTGCTGAATGCCCTCAAGCACCGGCCCCCTAAGGCCCAAAAGAAAAGGTAAGGTGACTGTGGCCTCTGCTCAGATTTTTTCTGTTCCAAAGATAGTAGGCTAACGCTACTCTCCTTTTTATGTCCACCCCAGGTATCTGTTCCGCTCCTTCAAAGCCACCAAATTCTTTCAGTCCACGAAGCTGGACTGGGTAGAGGTGGGGTTACAGGTTTGTCGCCAGGGCTACAACATGCTCAACCTTCTCATTCACCGTAAAAACCTCAACTACCTGCACCTGGACTACAACTTCAACCTCAAGCCCGTCAAGACACTCACCACCAAGGTGCTTGCACTGGGACCTCAGATTAGGGGTCTCCAGGATTCAAGGGATGGAAGACTCCCTCAGTCTAGCTCCTGAGCATGCTGTATAACCAGTCAGGGTCATTGGTGATTAATGTTCTTCCTGTTCTTGGTATCTCCTCCAGGAAAGAAAGAAATCTCGTTTTGGGAATGCTTTCCATTTATGTCGAGAAGTTTTGCGTTTAACTAAGTTGGTGGTGGACAGTCATGTGCAGTATCGATTGGGCAATGTGGATGCCTTCCAGGTGAGACTAGGTATCCTGAGCCTGCCTAGGTGGAGATGCTGCGTAAAGCCTGAACTAGTCTAGTCTTGGGGTTGGCTCAAGCTCAAGTTCTGATAGGGCCAATTGTGTTGCAGCTGGCAGATGGATTGCAGTATATATTTGCTCATGTGGGGCAGCTGACAGGCATGTACAGATACAAATACAAGCTGATGCGACAAATCCGCATGTGCAAGGACCTGAAGCATCTCATCTATTATCGCTTTAACACGGTGAGACCCTGTCTTTGCAGACTTGTTTTCTTAGACCCATTTTCATTTTTCCATCTAGTCAGGATTCTTTCCAAGGATCTATGAAGAAAGGCTTTGAGTGTTATCAATTCTGCCCTCATCTCTTTGGATCTCAGCATTTTCCCCCAAACTTACCTTAGGTCCAAACAAGATTCTTAGTTCCTGGTTTCTGCCCTGAGGTTTCTCATTTATCACCTCTTTCAGGGGTTGATACCCTGGAGTTTCTCCCTCCACTGTTACACATGTGCTTCTCCTGTCCCACTTTTGCCCTGTTTTCCATCATTTAGATATATTGCTAATTTACGTTCTTGATTTCTGCTTGGATCATAGGGCCCCGTAGGGAAGGGCCCTGGCTGTGGCTTCTGGGCTGCCGGCTGGCGGGTCTGGCTGTTTTTCATGCGTGGTATTACCCCTTTGTTGGAGCGATGGCTGGGCAACCTCCTGGCCCGGCAGTTTGAAGGTGCGTGATTTTATTTGTCCATCTTTTACCATTATTGTTTCTAGGATAGATGTGTGTGTTTCTCTCTTGTTTTCTACCCTTGAGAACCCCTGCCTGCTGGACTTCCTCTAAGTGTCGTTCTCAAATTGGCTGACTTAGTGTCGTCTTTTCTTGGGTTTTTCCCTGGGTCTTTGAGGCTGTCACGGACCTATAGAAATGAAAGTTCTTGGAAGCATAGTTGTGAATGTCTGAGGTGCCTTGCTTAATTTTTGTGTACTGGTCACAGGCATCTCTTAATACTTAGTGATTTCATTGTGACTGTGGTTAGTAGGGGATACGAAAGTACAAACCCTTATTAAAAGCAAGGAGTCTATAACTTGGGCCACTCTGTAACTCCTAGGCCGACACTCGAAGGGGGTGGCAAAGACGGTGACAAAGCAGCGAGTAGAGTCACATTTTGACCTGGAGCTTCGGGCAGCTGTGATGCATGACATTCTGGACATGATGCCTGAAGGGATCAAACAGAACAAGGCCCGGACAATTCTGCAGCACCTCAGTGAAGCCTGGCGCTGCTGGAAGGCCAACATTCCTTGGAAGGTGGGTGTTGTCTTCTGCTCCCAGGAGGCATGCACAGCCATCTGACTGGGGGTAAGATTACTACCTCCAGAGTCTCTTAGGGGGCTGCCTGGTTCCCATCACTTGCTCATGTACCTTTGCGCTTTCAGGTCCCTGGGCTGCCGACACCCATAGAGAATATGATCCTTCGCTATGTGAAAGCCAAGGCTGACTGGTGGACCAACACCGCCCACTACAACCGAGAACGGATCCGTCGTGGAGCCACTGTGGACAAGACTGTTTGCAAAAAGAACCTAGGGCGCCTCACCCGGCTCTACCTGAAGGCAGAACAGGAGCGGCAGCACAACTACCTGAAGGTCAGGCAGATTAGGGTGGCCTCGGTGTGGGGACAGGTGGGCAAGAGAGTTGGGTTACAGTGGGAAGCTAATTACCGTATCTACTTGTGCAGGACGGTCCTTACATCACAGCAGAGGAAGCAGTGGCAGTATATACCACCACTGTGCATTGGTTGGAAAGCCGTAGGTTCTCACCCATCCCATTCCCTCCACTTTCCTACAAGCATGACACTAAGTTGCTCATCTTGGCCTTGGAGCGGCTTAAGGAAGCTTATAGGTAAGGAGTAGGGTAGATAGGTTTCTTCTGGGAAGGTGACAGGATAGGGGATGGAATGATTTTCACAGT